>NC_064628.1:673802230-674169730 GCF_023864275.1 Schistocerca cancellata | reverse complement strand
TGGAAGGGCTATGATATCAGTGCAGTGTCATGGTCTGTGACCAGTTTGCTGAAGTAGTCACATTTGTCTTTTGTCAATCCTTCTACATTGATTTGTAAAATACTAATACTTTGTCCAAAATTCTTCATACTCTGTCTGGCTTTGAGAACAGCCTCTTTTTTTTTTTTTTTTTTTTTGAGTAGCCATGAGAGAGTGATCTAGTATGGCTGCCGGTAGTGTATACTTTTCGCCGTCCTGCCCTAGCAGTTCGTTGCCCGGGGTACACCATCTTGGAGGTTGTCTACACGTCACACCGTCGTGTATTACGTGATACAGAAAACTTTTAATTAATGCGTGTCTTGTGTTGCGTAAGTAATGAGAGTCATTAGCAGTCATTTAAATCGCAAAAACAACCCCTACTTGTTTTAAGAGACTCCATTTGAGTTAAAATGAAAGGGTTGTAACACTTCAGCCCTGAGTTGCAGTTTGAGTAGTCTCCAAGAAGACAGGTCCAATATGTCCCTTCTAACATGGAAGTTTTCCACAGTCTGCGCTCCACTTTGTGCTGGCCATTAGACTACTACGGTTCTCCACTCTGGAGGCATTGGACCGACGCAAGTTCTCATATCACTATTGTGGATTTTGCACTGTTTCGAATCAGTGGCAGACAGTTACTTTTTTCTTCTTTTTCTCTTCTTGGCCTGATCTTCTTTCGTCATCTGTTCCCTAGCTCGTACAGTTAATAAGAGAGAATTTTGCTGGAATCCCAGGGGGTAGCCAGCGCTCAGGTAATGGGGCTGTGAACTCCAAATCCTCTCCCGCCCAACGGATCTGTCGAGTTAAGCTGCTTTAGAACTGTAGCTGGATGTTTCCATGCGCAGCGAAGGCTCTGTGTATTAAGCAGTTCCTGGGATTGTGCCAGAGAGAGCATTTCGAATTCAGCAATGCGGCCTTCCCATATAATATTTCCGTGAAGTCCTGTAGCAGAACAAGCATTATAGTCAGAAAACCACAGGACTGAATTTTACAAGACTCACGTTTTTGTAGCCACGAACGGGTAATAATCTTGGCTGTACAGAGAGGCAATAGAGAATCAGAAACACGACAATAATTTCCGTGAGAAAGAGGAAGTCGTCTAGCTTAGTTGAAACTGGTTTCTGTTACTGACGGACATTAGCACTAGTGAACGATAAAAACCGGCAAGGCAAGCAGCCCTCGATTGGGGTAATTAAGATAATGCGACTTATGGTCTGGTGCGTAAGTATCTTGCTACTAATTTTTGCTTCAGTCAGCAGCGAATCACTGTAAAGAAGATAAATTTGCCCATGGAAAATTTTTAATGGTTATGATCTGAGGAATTACAGCAAATGCCATCTGTATGTCTCGATGGGATGCCAGTGTAAGAGTAAATTTGCTCTTTTACATTACCTGTTTCCGAGATGAAAAACTCTATTATGAATGGCTTGCTACAATTGTGGCGCCGTGCACGTATAGGTTGTAGCGCAAAAGGAGATACGTATGTTCTTATTCTAGGAATTTGATCAGCGGTTGTTCGGTCGCAGCTTTTGGTAACACTGATGATGAAAGTGATGTTGGCGTAAGCTTCTAATGCCACACTATTACGACTATTCTTGAGTTACGTGTACAAATACTGAGAGAGGAGTTCTTGTGCAAAATGGGATAGAGAAAAAAATTATTTTATTGTATCTTCCCAGCCTCGGGTGACACAAATGGGCTTCTTAGAAAGTCATTAGATGATCTGCTTAAAAAGAAAGATAAGGAAGGCTCGTAGCAAATTACTTCTTCTTCATCTTCTTCTTCACTTTAAGGAGTAGATTTTTAGCCTGTTCCATCTTCACAAGAGCCACCTTTTCCTTGCTGTTCCCATATCTCTCTTTCCTACAGCCTACATTCTATTACATGTCTCACTATTCTTTCAATATGTTTCTTCCATTCAGTTATGCCGTTTTCTGTTTTTTCATTCATGCAAAATATGTTTAATTCTTTGCTTGTTTCAGATTTCTTAATTTGTTCTCTCAGAAGACATCCTTCTACTTTCCTTAAAAATTTCACTTCAGTTGGCTGTATCCTTCGTTGGTCTTTTTTTTGTTATTGTACAGATCTCACTTCCGCATGTGAACACAGGTATTGGTGTTACATTGTAGAATTTTGTCTTTGTGTCTTTCCTGGTTTCATTTATAGTGCCACATATAATTTGAAACTTATTTCACTTACTGGAGATGTCATTATCATATTCATAACTTACACCACATCCTAATAGCCGAAAGTGAGATACCTGTTCAATTTATTTTCAATTTAGCCTTATGTTACAGAGTACTGGGGATTTTCCTTTAAAAGCCAGAACTTTGGTTTTATTTTATGACATTTTCAAGGTACATAGTTTACCCATTGAGTCCAACCGATGTAGAGAAAATTGTAAATCATACTCCGTCTTTCGTAAAATTATTTGGTCATCAGCAAAGGGTACTGTATGTGTGTTTTTAGGAACTATTATTATTCCTGGGCCAACTTCTTGTGTCCATTGTCTGACAGTGTCGTCAACGTGTATATTAAATGAAATGGGCGAGAACTGCACCCTTATTGTTAACTGCTACTGGTCCTGTTCTTCTTTGTCTGTATTAATTAAATTTTCGTTATTTAAACGTAATATTTTTATCGGTTGTATTAAACGTTCAGTAAAAGCTTGTCTTTACATTATATTCCACAGCATGCACATGTTCACTTTATCACCGGGGTTTTAATAACCTTCAAATACAATACAAGTCTTCAGATTATCTTCTCGTCTCTTTTCAGTCATCTGCCGCACTATTTTAATTGCCACTGCATGACTGTCCTTTTCTTGAACCACTTGGTTCCTCTAGTAACAGGGCATTAGCTATTCTTTGGTATCCCACTGCTGTGTTGGGCCTATCCAGACTCTCCAGTCCATGAGATTCCAGGCGGAAGATGTGTCTGGAGAAGCCCCAGAAAGCGGTGGGATACCGCCATCTCTGTCGCCGCCATACTGCCTGACCACCAGAAGTGATGGTCTGAAGTGTCATTTTATTTCATGGTGGGACCCCTTTGGTTGCTGCACCCTTACAGCACAGCGGTAAGTCGACGACATTCTAGACATAGTTTTGTTGTTCTTCATGGCAAGCCAGACTGAGTTTACATTTCAGCAAGATAATGCTCCCCTACACGCGGCGCGAGTTTCTACTGCTTCTCTTCGTGCTCCCCAGCTGAGAACGCCTGGAGAATTACGGAAAGGGCCCTCCAACCATATCGGGATTTTGACAATTTAAGACGCCAATTGGGCAATATTTGGCGCGATATTCCTCAATAGGATATCCAACAACTCTTTCAATCAATGCCAAGCCGAATAATTGCTTGCATAAGGGCCAGAAGTGGACCAACTCGTTATTGACTTATTTCGTGAAGTTCTTTCTCTTGAATAAATCATCAAATTTTTCTGAAAATATAGTCATTTGTTTGTCTGCAAATGTACATCACCTCTACCGATTTTCGTCCCATTCGGATAATTCCTTCGTGGCGCGCCGCTTTTTTTGTCACAATGTATTAACATACAGGAATTACACGCAATTTATGTCAAGTACCTTATAATGTACGACATCTGATTTTCGTCTTGTGGACGACAGAACTAATGCAGATTTTTTTTATCC
The DNA here is from genome assembly GCF_023864275.1 of Schistocerca cancellata. Lineage (NCBI taxonomy): Eukaryota > Metazoa > Arthropoda > Insecta > Orthoptera > Acrididae > Schistocerca > Schistocerca cancellata. Next base: position 674,166,068 of record NC_064628.1, on the reverse strand, counting down.
TTTTGTTTTGTAGTTTATGAATGAAATGAACATGTGTTTACTTAAATATTGCTATACTTGCTCCACTTTAAATAAGTGGTTAAAACATGTTGGTATACAAAATCTGTTTCTCTGTATAAGTTTGCATGTCGCAAAATCGCCGTGCTCGGAACTACATCTTCTCCTTCTTCTTCTCTGCAAGTATTAGACAAAATTACGTTGTGCGGTACCCACCTTTGCCGGAGTTTTCCTTTATCTCTTCTTCCTTGGCGATTATAATTCCCAGCCTTTAAGGGGAGTCTCCCACTCTTCATTCGTTCTAGGAGTTCGTTCCATTCTTCTGCAATCTAGAATTTTATCATTTAGGCTAAAATTTTTAGTTCTTCTCTAACATGCTAATTCCTTACTCTTTCTTCTATTGTGCAACCTTTGCTTCTTCTCAGGAACTTCATTTCTTGTGCCGAATCCGCCTTTCTTGCTTTTTAGTAATCACTGATGGTTATCTCTTTAAGAAGTTAGTATATTTTACACATCTGTACAGTGTCTGAGTAAATGCCGTGTGATTGCTATTTTCTGGCTGCTAGAAATTCGATTTTCCAATGTGAAGTGTCGATTTCCAAGGTTGGTAATCCCTGACGAGCTGCTGTGCAACATACTTCGTGCCATGTTCTCTGTATCATATGAGACAGTTTAAAACTTAACAGCGTTAGCCCTGTAGTTCGCAGGGGGACAGAATGACTGTTACGACAAAAAGTGTCTCTGGTAACAAATCAGTGCCGTTCTTACGAATTGATTAGGGTCACTCTCAGTCAGCTACACAAAGAAAGTGTTACATAACTGCTTGCTCAGCGTGCCTCTATTGAAGTGAACTTCCAGGAATACAAATGAATGGTGTGCTTTTCGAAGCACATCGTTATCGGTTACTCCGAGAAAACCTGAGAGATGAAAGGACTCCAAATGCTGCCGAGATTACAGCTCCGCTAACAATCTGCTATCCACTGCACCCCATAAGCTCGTTACAGAAGCTCATGGCGTAACCATAATCCAATATGTCATCCAGTACAAGGAGATGTACGACCATTAGCGGCGGAAAGAAGGCTACTGTGATGACAATTTTTTTCATACAGGGTGTTACAAAAAGGTACGGCCAAACTTTCAGGAATCATTCCTCACACACAAATAAAGAAAAGATGTTGTGTGGACATGTGTCCGGAAACGCTTAATTTCCATGTTAGAGCTCATTTTAGTTTCGTCAGTATGTACTGTACTTCCTCGATTCACCACCAGTTGGCCCAATTGAAGGAAGGTAATGTTGACTTCGGTGCTTGTGCTGACATACGACTCATTGCTCTACAGTACTAGCATCTAGCACATCAGTACGTAGCATCAACAGGTTAGTGTTCATCACGAACGTGGTTTTGCAGTCAGTGCAATGTTTACAAATGCGGAGTTGGCAATGCCCATGTGATGTATGGATTAGCACGGGGCAATAGCCGTGGCGCGGTACGTTTGCATCGAGACAGATTTCCAGAACGAAGGTGTCCTGACAGGAAGACGTTCTAAGCAATTGATCGGCGTCTTAGGGAGCACGGAACATTCCAGTCTATGACTCGCGACTGGGGAAGACCTAGAACGACGAGGACACCTGCAATGGACGAGGCAATTCTTCGTGCAGTTGACGATAACCCTAATGTCAGCGTCAGAGAAGTTGCTGCTGTACAAGGTAACGTTGACCACGTCACTGTATGGAGAGTGCTACGGGAGAACCAGTTGTTTCCGTACCATGTAGAGCGTGTGCAGGCACTATCAGCAGCTGATTGGCCTCCACGGGTACACTTCTGTGATGGTTCATCTAACAATGTGTCAATCCTCATTTCAGTGCAAACCTTCTCTTTACGGATGAGGCTTCATTCCAACGTGATCAAATTGTAAAATTTCACAATCAACATGTGTGGGCTGAGGAAAATCCGCACGCAATTGTGCAATCACGTCATCAACACAGATTTTCTGTGAACGTTTGGGCAGGCATTGTTGGTGATGTCTTGATTGGGCCCCATGTTCTTCCACCTATGCTCAATGGAGCACGTTATCATGATTTCATACGGGATACTCTACCTGTGCTGCTAGAACATGTGCCTTTACAAGTACGACACAACATGTGGTTCATGCACGATGGAGCTCCTGCACATTTCAGTCGAAGTGTTCGTACGCTTCTCAACAACAGATTCGGTGACCGATGGATTGGTAGAGGCGGACCAATTCCATGGCCTCCACGCTCTCCTGACCTCAACCCTCTTGACTTTCATTTATGGGGACATTTGAAAGCTCTTGTCTACGCAACCCCGGCACCAAATGTAGAGATTCTTCGTGCTCGTATTGTGGACGGTTGTGATACAATACGACATTCTCCAGGACTGCATCAGCGCATCAGGGATTCCATGCGACGGAGGGTGGATGCATATATCCTTGCTAACGGAGGACATTTTGAACATTTCCTGTAACAAAGTGTTTGAAGTCACTCTGGTACGTTCTGTTGCTGTGTGTTTCACATTCCATGATTAATGTGATTTGAAGAGAAGTAATAAAATGAGCTCTAACATGGAAAGTAAGCGTTTCCGGACACATGTCCACATAACATATTTTCTTTCTTTGTGTGTGAGGAATGTTTCCTGAAAGATTGGCCGTACCTTTTTGTAACACCCTGTGTATTCAGAATTTGTTGAGTTCAAGTCTTGAAGTCTGTGGCTACCTACTGAGTTGGCTTTCTTGTTATGTTTCCTAACGTGTTGGTTGGCTGCTATTGCACTCTACATCTACACTTACATGACACCTCTGTAATTGGCACTTAAATAGCTGCTACAGGGTTTATCAACCAATTTCCCACTAATTCTCTCCCGTTCCACTCAATTGCACGCATGAAAATCGAACACTCTTAAGGTTGTATACATGGAAGAAACCTGGAGATACTAGAAGATATGAGATAGATTGTATAATGGTAAGACAGAGATTTAGGAACCAGGTTTTAAATTGTAAGACATTTCCAGGGGCAGATGTGGACTCTGACCTCAATCTATTGGTTATGAACTGTAGATTAAAACTGAAGAAACTGCAAAAAGGTCGAAATTTGAGGAGATGGGACCTGGATAAACTGAAGGGACCAGAGGTTGTAGAGAGTTTCAGGAAGAGCATAAAGGAACAATTGACAAGAATTGGGGAAATAAATACAGTAAAAGAAGAATGGATAGCTTTGAGGGATGAAGTGGTGAAGGCAGCAGAGGATCAAGTAGGTAAAAAGGCGAGGGCTAGTAGAAATCCTTGGGTGACAGAAGAAATACTGAATTTAATTGATGAAAGGAGAAAATATAAAAATGCAGTAAATGAAGCAGGCAAAAAGGAATACAAACGTCTCAAAAATGAGATCGACAGGAAGTGCAAAATGGCTAAGCAGGCATGGCTAGAGGACAAATGTAAGGATGTAGAGGCTTACCTCACTAGGGGTAAGATAGATACTGCCTATAGGAAAATTAAAGAGACCTTTGGAGAAAAGAGAACCACTTGTATGAATATCAAGGGCTCCGATGGAAACCCAGTTCAAAGCAAAGAAGGGAAAGCAGAAAGGTGGAAGGAGTATACAGAGGGACTATACAAGGGCGATGTTCTTGAGGACAATATTATGGAAATGGAAGAGGATGTAGATGAAGATGAAATGAGAGATATGATACTGCGTGATGAATTTGATAGAGCACTGAAAGACCTAAGACGAAACAAGGCCCCAGGAGTAGGCAACATTCCCTTAGAACTACTGACAGCCTTGGGACAGCCAGTCCTGACAAAACTCTACCATCTGGTGCGCAAAATGTATGAGACAGGCGAAATACCCTCAGACTTCAAGAAGAATGTGGTGTCACCGCCAGACACCACACTTGCTAGGTGGTAACTTTAAATCGGCCGCGGTCCATTAGTACATGTCGGACCCGCGTGTCGCCACTGTCAGTAATTGCAGACCGAGCGCCACCACACGGCAGGTCTAGAGAGACGTACTAGGACTCGTCCCAGTTGTACGACGACTTTGCTAGCGACTACACTGACGAAGCCTTTCTCTCATTTTCCGAGAGATAGTTAGAATAGCGTTCAGCTAAGTCCATGGCTACGACCTAGCAAGGCGCCATTCACCATTTCTAGAGAGAGTCTCGCTTGTATCATCAAGAATGCTATATACAAATGATGGATTAAAGTTAAGTATTCCTGGAGCTACGTACTTTTCTTTATAGCATTCATTACGTAACCTGTTTCAGACCTCACGCCAGCCGGCGTGTGTAACGCATGCATTTCGGCTGCTTCCGAGTGGCGTGGCTTTCTTGTTACGCCACAACAAAGAATATAATAATTCCAATCTCAAAGAAAGCAGGCGTTGACAGATGTGAAAATTACCGAACTGTCAGTTTAATAAGTCACGGCTGCAAAATACTAACGCGAATTCTGTACAGACGAATGGAAAAACTGGTAGAATTCGACCTCGGGGAAGATCAGTTTGGATTCCCCACGACTTATCTTAGAAGCTAGATTAAGAAAAGGCAAACCTACGTTTCTAGCATTTATAGACTCGGAGAAAGCTTTTGACAATGTTGACTGGAATACTCACTTTCAAATTCTGAAGGTGGCGGGGGTAAAATACAGGGAGCGAATGGCTATTTACAATTTGTACAGAAACCAGATGGCAGTTATAAGAGTCGAGGGACATGAAAGGGAAGCAGTGGTTGGGAAGATTATTCAATCTGTATATTGAGCAAGCAGCAAAGGAAACAAAAGAAAAATTCGGAGTAGGTATTAAAATCCATGGAGAAGAAATAAAAACTTTAATGTTCGCCGATAACATTGTAATTCTGTCAGAGACAGTCAACATTGGAAGAGCAGTTGAACGCATTGGACAGTGTCTTGAAGGGAGGATATAAGATGAACATCAACAAAAGTAAAATGAGGATAATTGGATGTAGTAGAATTAAGTCGGGCGATGCTGACGGAATTAGATTAGTAAATGAGACACTTAAAGTAGTAAATGAGTTTTGCTATTTGGGGAGCAAAGTAACTGATGATGGTCGAAGTAGATAGGATATAAAATGTAGACTGGCAATGGCAAGGAAAGCGTTTCTGAAGAAGAGAAATTTTTTAACATCGAATATAGATTTAAACGTCAGGAAGTCGTTTCTGAAAGTATTTGTATGGAGTGTAGCCATGTATGGAAGTGAAACATGGGCGATAAATAGTTTGGACAAGAAGAGAGTAGAAGCCTTTGAAATGTGGTGCTACAGAAGAATGCTGAAGATTAGATGGGTAGATCACGTAACTAATGAGGAAGTATTGAACAGGGTTGGGGAGAAGAGGAGTTTGTGGCACAACTTGACAAGAAGAAGGGATCGGTTGGTAGGACATGTTCTGAGGCATCAAGGGATCACCAATTTAGTATTGGAGGGCAGCGTGGAGGGTAAGAATCGTAGAGGGAGACCAAGAGATGAATACACTAAACAGATTCAGAAGGATGTAGGCTGCAGTACGTATTGGGAGATGAAGAAGCTTGCACAGGATAGAGTAGCTGGAGAGCTACATCAAACCAGTCTCAGGACTGAAGACCAGAACAACAACAACAACATATCTTTCTGTGAGAGCACTGATTTGTCTTAATTTATTACGACGAACATTTCTCCTTATGCAGGTGGGAGTCAGCAAAATACAGTGACGGAAAAAAAATCGAAGCACCAAAAAATAATTAATGTGGAGTAACCAAATTTCGGGAATATATTTGTCTAGCAAACATATTTAGGTGTTTAAAATTGCAAGATCACAGGTTATGTAAGCGCGAGAAAAATGTGAAATGTTTGTACATTAATAAGCAGTGTAGCCTCCAGTATGTTGAATGCAAGCATGCAAACGAGCAAACAGTGTACAGCTGCGCAATGTTAGTTTATGGGATGGAGTTCAGTACAGGGACGGTTAAGTCTGTTTCGGGAAGCCTCTGGACTTGTCGTCCGATGATGCCCCATATGTGCTCGACTGGAGACAGATCTGGTGATCGCGCACGCGTTGGCAACACGTCGACAATCTATAGAGCATGTTGAGTTACAACATTGATATGTGGACGAACGTTACCGTGTTTGAAACACCCGCTGGAATGCTGTTCATGAATGGCATCACAACAGGTCAAATCATCAGACTGATATGTACATTTGCAATTAGGGTGCGTGGAATAACCATGACAGTGCTCCTTCTGTCATACGACATCGCACCCCAAGTCTTAACTGAGATGTAGTTTCCGTGTGTCAAGGACGCAGACCGGTTGGTTGCAGGGCCTCCTTCTAATCAACATATGGCCATCACTGGCACCGAGGCAGAACCAGTTTTCTTTAGAAAACACAACAGATCTCCACTCTGCCCCTGAATGAACCGTCTCTTGGCACCACTGAAGTCGAAAACGGAGATTGCTTGAGGTCAGTGGAAGGCACTCTGTATTAAGACTGCCCGGAGCTGTCCTTGAAGTAATCAATTATTAATAGTTCCCTGTGCCACTATGGTGCCAACCGCTGCTTAAATTGCTGCTGCAGATGCAGCACGATGCTCCACGGCCATAAGCCAAACGCGATGGTCTTCCCTCACGTAGTGCCACGTCCAGCTTAACGTAACCCTATTACATGACCCCGTTCAAACTCAGTGAGGTGTTGATAATGGCGTCTTCGTTGTTGTAAAGGCATTGTTGACTAACATGAACTCACCACGCCCAATCTCAAAGAAACCTAACGCTCACGATCTTTGCAGCGTGTATTTAAAGAAAATCTGATTTGCATCCTCATAGTGGAGCTACTGGCGCCACATTTATTGCGACTGGCACAAAATCTGAACAGACATCATCTTCCAGATGTAGAAACACGCCTACCAACTTTCATTTATGTCGCACAACTCCTTCTTCGTGCTGTCCCACTACCTAAGTAGCTGGGACACTTTTGATATCAAATTGATATGCTCATTAATTAAATTGATGATGTAAATCCTTAACCTATTGTTATGATAATTGATTTATGACATTCTGAGGATAATCTGTCCTTCTGAGAGAACCCCCAACGCCTTCCCCTCCCTCTCATCCTCCACCACCCATTTGGGAAAAGAGATGCTGATCCTGGGACACCTTCTTTTTGTCACCCCCTCCACAGTGCAGTCTTGAGCCACTTTCCCCCCTCTGGGAATTCCCTATCCCTCCCCTCCTCTCGCCCCTCCCCAGCTCTCCCTCTCCCCCTCCCCATCTGGAAAATGATGGGAAATTCTGTCTGTGCTTAGCTGTTGATGTGGAAGGATCTCACTACACGAAATCCAAATTAATGTCAATTGGAGGGGATATATTGTTAATTTACAAAATTAAATCTGCATATTCTTTATTAAATCAATTTGTTGGAGGCTGAGCTCCTCCCTTCCTCTCCCCCACTTCAGAACTGGCGGGAAAAAGGCTTGTCTGTGCTGAGCTGCCGGAGAGGAAGGATGAATTGGATTCTCCTAGGGCTGGCTCCCCTCCTCCAGTTGTCAATTGGTGGCTAAACGTCTGGAGGGGAACGTGCTATCTTTGTTTTTAGTGGGAAATGTGTTCCATTGAAGAGATGTTGATGTTGGACAGAGAGGAGTCTATTATGTGTATTACTAGTAATCATACACCTGAGGACTGCATCCACAGCCTTCTATATGTGGAATGGAAGTCAGTGATAATGGATAAATCTGGGGGGTATACTTTTCCACAAATAATGGTGATACATCAGGATGGAATGAGGATGCATTTTGCAATGCATAGAGACTATTGCCTGTGCTGGAGCTGTTCATGTTTTTTGAAATGGCCAGTCAATCCACAGTGCAGGGAACAGCTTCTTCCTACTCCAATAAGCGAGCTGAATGAACCAGGTGTATGGGGCACAACTGATATATAACAGGAGATATAATTTTAGAGATGTTTGCTGTATGTCTCTGGAAATGAATATGGTAATGTAGTACCTGCTTCCATAATAAAACACATGCTGCATGGTAGGCATAATCCCATGCAACCATTACGTATATTTTGTTATTCTTCACGTTAGACTCATGTTTAAAACTGATGTCATATTTGCGTTGCACATCCTGTACATATACAGTTGGATAGGTTTTCTGTGAATAACAACAACAAAGACGTATGGTAACGAATTTTTTGTTTATTCAGCTCTCACAGACACAGTTTGACTCTTAAGGTACAATTTAGTTCTTGAGATACAATTTAATTCTAATGTTTCAGTGCAGAGATACTTTTTATACAATAACAAAGAATTGACTGGTTAAAATATTTGCAAATCTACGCTAAAACTCATGCAGAGATACTTCTATTCTTTCAATGCAACTAAATTTCACAGTCCCAATAGTACCAGTTGCTACACAACAACAACAACAACAACAATAAAACAACAATTCTGATGGACTGTGAACTATGTATATACATCTACACTTAAAAACCCATCAGACTGGGACAGCTAATGGCAGATGAAACTTAAAAACTATTCTATTCATAAGACAATCAATCTGAGTATATAAATTTCTGTTGTACAATATTTGTCGATGTGCATGGTGTGCAGATACTGTATTTTATAAGTAAAATTTTTGTCGACCAACACGGTGCACAGTTTTTTTTCAGGGTACATATTTACTGGTGAAAGTGAAGAAGAATTACATGATATGTTGAATGGAATGAACAATCTAATGAGTAAAGAATTTGGATTGAGAGTAAATCGAAGAAAGACCAAAGTAATGACAAGTAGCAGAAATGAGAACAGCGAGAAACGAAACATAAGGACTGATGCTCACGAAGTAAGTGAAGTTAAGAAATTCTGCTGCCTAGACAGCAAAATAACGAATGACGGTTGGATCAGGGAGGACATCAAAAGCAGACTAACAGTGGGAAAAAGGGCACTCCTGGCCAGGAGAAATCTATTAATATCTAACATTATCCTTAATTTGAGGAAGAAATTTCTGAGAATATACGTCTGAGCCACAGCACTGTATGGTAGTGAAACATGGACTGTGGGAAAACCGGTACAGAAGAGAATCGAAGCATTTGAGATGTGGTGCTGCAGGTGAATGTTGAAAAAAGTGAGTTACTCATTAATTTAAGAAACCTTTCTCAAAGTCACATGTCATGCCAGCTCTCTGTTTCATATTCAAATCAAAATACATCTTCAACCAGATTGCTTGAATGACATAGCCATTGTTATTCTTATCAGCCTCATCCACAATCTGAGACACTGCTGGAGTCAACGATAGTGAATAATGTATCTCTGTTTATTCCCCAACGGTGTCATCAGTTTTAGAATGGAGTGTCCTCGCAGAACTAGTTGCTCAGGACACAGTGGCAGATAAGCGTGCGCCTCATGCAAACTAGGAGTAAGTGAATTTTACCTCCACCATATCTCACATCAGAATCAGACGCTATACCCTTGAATTTTTCACCTAATCCCTTGCATTCTTCTTTGGGCATCCATCAAAACTCTCCAACCGGCAGTGATTGTTGAATGGTGTGCCCGTATGTGTTATTGACATCCAAGTGCATGATGTAACTCGAGTCAAGTGAAACACTGAACCTCTCACCCATACGTGAGTTATTTGCGTTGACATGTCTAAGGACACAATGGATAAGTCCCCCATGGACCCCTAGCTCAAATAAAAGAAGCATGTCAGCATTGGTCAACAGCTCAATGCTGCACATTGTTTTCTTGAGCATAGTGTCCCAGGAAAATCCAGGCGCTGTGTAATAAAAGTTGGGATCCAGAGAATATGTGGTTATGCATAGAATCTGGATTTCTCGAAAATATCATCTGGGTCTATGTAAAACTGAATTTTTCTAAAGTGGAGATGCTGAATTTATGTCAGACATCCACAGCATGCTCATACTCTGTGCATTCGATATGGCATCGCCTGTAAAGTTGCTGGAGAATGCAGTTATGTCAGGTAGCCTGGTTTCACTGAGTTTTGCCATACTATCCAGATACTCGTATGGGAAAGTCCCGTTCCTAGTCACAAGTTGAAACTTTTCCTCATTGGGGACTGCAGTTTGGGTGATGTGCATATCCTTCTGAGGCAAAGTTTCAACAAGTTTCTGGAGTGGTGCCTGTAAGTCAAGTAAGCGGAGCATAATTCCTGGTGTCATTCATTTGGAGAATGAGATGTATTTCTCAACACTCTCTGGCTGGGCACTGATCTGATCATTATCCACACCGAAATTAGCCAAGTGCTCAAAGAGAAAGTGAGAATCATATGCGTTTAAATTATGAAAGAAAATGAGTGTATGTCATGGTAATTGATACTTCAAGTTTCATGTACTGTGAGCTGAGCCACAGGACTTTCCTGTAAAACAACAGTGGTCACTATGAACAGTTTCCGCTTTTCTATCTAATGGCTGTCCACAACTATCGCAGTCAACCTTGTTATTGTACAAATCTTCATTGTCCTTCTATCTGGGCATGGCAATGTCGTTGCTGCGAAGCTTATCAACCTGCTATGAAAGTTTTTCAAGCTCAGTGGGAAGTCAAGCCGCAGGATTACCCCCAACATAAGATTTGTATCGGTTAGGACGAATCATAGGACGATCCAGTTTGGTACACTGATGCATATGGCGCATGTTTTTCCGTAAAAGTAGTATGCGAGACTGTATTGTCACCTTCACGGTAGGTCACAGGAGCAAGAGGCATTCAAAGTTAGCATACACCACAAAGGGGCATAGCTCCTGATGGTGAGCATTCTTAAACTTTATGAATTTTTTTTCCCTCACTGGGCATAACAACACCTACTGGGTCCTTGGAAGCACAACCTACTAGATGCTTTGCTATTAATTTGTCTGAGAAAGAGGCATTGGGACATTGGAAGCAAATCTGCTTTACGTGATAATTTTTTGACGATTTGGAAGAAATGAGACATGATATGTTCTTGATCCAGCAGTAATGATACTTGTCATTCTTCTTATTTTACTCATCCGAGTATAACAGCATGCTCATTGCAAAATTTTTAGAAATGGAAGAACCCGACGACTATATGTTAATCCCACTTGTTCTATTCATATGATTTGCTTTTCTCCAGACCACAAACATGAACCGATATTCCAGTATTCTTCACCTCAAATTTAGGTGTGTTCTGGATCTTGATGGGGAAGTTGATGCAACCAAAGTTATACCTTCCAGGAACAGTCTCTTTATGCACATGGTATCTACCTGGACCCTAAGGATTTACGAAATAATTTGTTTTGCGAGCCATGATTGATCACGCAAAACAATGCTGATCTACATTTTGGACATTAATACATACCCACTTGGCTGCTATATCCTTATGAAGTTTGATATTGCTGGATCATATACATATGTATGGATGTAGAGGTGTAATATTCAGCTGGGTGCTTTAGCTGACATTCTGTCTTTAATCTCGGAAAAACAGTCCAGTATAGCCTTCGAGGTGGATTCACAAAACCACTGGGCGTTTGATGTGCAGCACAGTATCACTCCATTCCCCCCCCCCCCCCCCCCCCTCGCCACAAAGATGGCGAATGCTTTTCTCTTCAATACCAGCGGTCTGTTTTGGGGCCATGACAGCTCAATGCATTGCAGGGATCATTAACAACTTTGAGGAGCTCCATTTCCAGAACAGGAAGCCACACTTTCAGAAACCCTATAGGGTCTTGGTACCCTTCTGCCCGGCTCTCAATCCTAATGAATGAGATTCGCTCTTCAAAGGCTTCCGCAGTCACCGCATATTTTAATTGCAATCTGATGTCCTTTACTGAAATTATGGGAGAGGGGACTGTCACTAGCCACAGGTTTACTACTGCTAATACTATAACTGCAACTAGATGACAATGATGTTGATGCTGACTGCGATGAGGAGCAGTGAGGTGCACACATCTCGTGGTTCAGGTGAGAACATGGGGGAGAAGATGATATGTTGTGTCAACATGCTGCCTGTGGCTGCGGAGATGGTTGTTCCCACAAATCTGAGCCAGTTGTGGGAGGGAGGGTAGCCTGTGGAACCAGACTGGAGCTGGTGTGGAGCAGCAGTGGAGGGGGGTGGCTACAGCTGCTGCTGTGGCTTCCCATTCAGTGACCACGCCCATCTTACATGGTGGAGAGTGCCACAGAGGACCTTGTCTAGATGACTGCTCTGGAACCTGTGCCAATGTGTAATGTGGGGATGGTCATTGTCCCACAGACACGAGTACTGGAAGAGTAACGGAAGAAAGAGCAAGTATATCTCCTGCTGCTTCTGCAAGGATGTATATAAATTGGATATATCGCTGTGGCTCAATGACATATCGTTCAGGTCGCTGGAAATCACTCCCAGCATCTCCTCACAGTGACAAAGCTCCCTCTCCATCTCCTCCACCCATTGTGGCATCTCATTATTCCCACCCAAACCACCATGGATCCATCGATTCTTCTGCCTTACATCGCCTAAAACTCACTGATCTTATAAAAAAAAGGTGTACATCCAAAAACTACAAGGAAATTTTTTTCTAGAATATTCATTAACGTAATAGCTGTGACGTGAATGTCATCACATTCTCTGTCTCTCCCTGCTCCTGATTCTCAGAATCATTTACAACAGTAAAGAATATTCCTCAGACTCATTGGCCACAAAATAACAACAACATGTCATGTACAAACACCACTATGTCGAAATTTTAGGAAGAAATTTTTGTAACAAAAACAATATGTGTCTGACACATTGACTACTAAATAACAGCATCACATTATGTATACACAGTACTATGGCGCAGAAAGATATACATACTTATGATGCTGTTACTGCCTCTGCTGCCTCTGAGCTTCCAGCTGATCGATGATTTGGTGGATATGTGCTGAATCAGTAAGGTGACATGTATTCAGTACTACGAAATTCTTAGTGAAAGAACTGTAAGAAAAAGAAAAAAGTTACAGTTATTGATTTGAATATGCACTTATATGGTAATCCCCATTCCTCTAATGCGTAGGGTGTTTGCCTCTGGTAGTGCTGCTGCTGTTGGCTGAACGCTCCATCTTGCAATAAATGGACGATTAGAGCATAAATAAGGAGACAAGTGACCTGACACCACTGCAGACGATTGCAGAATGAAGAGGACTGTGGAGGGGATTGGGTTTATATAACCTGAAGCTCCTCCCCACATTTTGGTGACAACCAATAGGATTGCAGGAACTCAGATAAGCAAACTAGGGCAAGTCCACTAGTCTACCTGACTCAACATGTTAGTCCGAGAACTTCTGTGCTACCAACTTGCAGGTGTTACCATTGTCTGACACGGAGAGACCTGCTGGCTTCTACTGAATGGTCTTCTTCTCAGAAGGAGCCGTTAGATTTCTAGTGAGATAAACTGCCTTTGTTCTGACAAAATTGCAACTTCGCATGGACTAAGTAATCGCTTACTTCTCTACTCGGTGTGTGGTCCAGACTCCTTTGTGAAGGGGAGAAACATCTTCCTCCCGGAAGGATTCGGTGTCGCCTTTGAAGTGAAACATATTGTTCTGTTCCAGATAAAGGTACAGGTCTCAGATTTTCTGGTATACTCGATAAAATATCTGGGAACACCACTGGCGAATCAGATATTGTTCAGGCACCTCCAGCGTTCTGGGAGATACGCTTGTTTCTGACTAGGAGTCCAGCCAGGTCGTTAAGAGATACGAAGCACTCGCTAGATACTTTGTAACAGATAGCCGTCTGCTGCAGCAGCAGTGTGCGACACTAGCACCATTGAGCTGGGACAACGTGGGCCGCAAGCAGGTAACAAGACAAAAGGCTCGAGCAGGTGCTGCATTACAGAGCGGAGCGGACCAACACAATAGCCCCGTGCTAGTTCCTGTAACATTCTCCTGCCTCAGGCGGCGTGCCAGGTCGCGCGGCAGCCTCTGTTGAACGATGGATGCCCTATGGCAGGAGTGTGGAGACACTGGCAGAGGTGACATGTGATTTATTCAGACCTGCAGGCGATATCTATCCTGTGTATTGCATAATAGGAATGTTACCGATGTTGTTTAACCGCTGCTTTTCCATGACAACTTACAACACATTGTTTTGTTTCATTATGGATTTTTAGCACTGTTGTGTGAACATTTTATCGATGTTTTAGGGTGTGTGTTTTTATTCCTGTGTAACGAAGTTCTTATACCTGTAGCAAGCAATGTGTTAGTAGGATAAATGTTTTTTTTCCTCAGAGTTTTTTGGATACTTTTCTGCGTCCAGTCACCTGTACACACCAAAAATAACATTGGTAATTACTGCACAAACAGCTCTGTCCATGATCCTGGAACAAGAGCTAGACTCAACTTACATTTAGCAAGAAAAAATAAACATAAAATTCAAAACAGCAGAGTAGGGGTTTGGTAAAAAAATGTTATACAAATAAATAATAATAATGATTATAAAACATCCAACATTCCACATAACATCTTTACACTATGGCTTTTTCCCTTCTTTTTACCTTTTCTATAAATACTTCCTCCACGCTATGCATAGCACGACACTAACACCTGTCCCTATTTCTGAGCTCAACATCTCACTCATTATAGAGGGATGTTTACTCAGTTTTTCAGGATATCAAATGGGAAGTTGTGGTACAGAAAATGGCCCAGAGAGATCATCCGTGTGTGTGTGTGTGTGTGTGTGTGTGTGTGTGTGTGTGTGAAGTGTTACAAAACAATGTGTGTATAGTGACTGATAGTGAGATATGAGTGAACAGTGTGGCATTACATTATTTAATAAGTTATTTATAAAAAAGTATACCAGGAGTAGATCTAATGGTAGTCTCTAACTAAAGGCCTGTAAATATATGTGTATACGAATGGGATTATTTTAAATTGGTCTAAACTTGTAAATACTTTGACATGTCCTATATCCTTGTAAAAGGAGATCTATGGATGAATAAAGCTACTACTATTACTACTACTACTTAGAAGTTTTCCATGATATGTGATGAGCTACAAAGTGTTTTATTCGATCTGTATGAGAGATTTTGGTTGTTTTTCTTTCCGTTATTGATTTTTGAGTATTTTTCTATGGGTGGACAATTGCTTTTTCATGAGAGCGTTATTCTAGTCCCCTAACTATTTTAAGCACTTGTGTGTATCTGAATTTCAAGCAGCAAAGCGTAGGGTTATTTTCAGTTTGGTTTCCCAGCCAAAATTTAGGAAATTCTTCCAGGAGGATAATATATGTAACACAATTTTCAAGACAGTACCTTACAACCTTCCTCTCCAGTGGCTCAACACGAGTGCATATTTTTCCAGCCAATTCACAAGTGGGGGAGGGGAGGACCCCTATCTGCTGCAAAATGACTAAATAAAGAATATGCAAATTGAATTTTACAAATAAACCATGTATCCTCTGCAAAGTAACTGACATTGATTTGAGTTTTGTGTCATGACATCCTTCCACACCAATAGCTCTGCACAGAAAGTGTTTCGCGCCAATTTCCTGATGTGCAGGGCAGTGAGAATGGCAGGGAAGAGGAGAGGAGAGGGAAAGAGAGGTGGGGAGGGATGAAGGATGGGGGATTTTTCAGATGGGGAAAAGTGACTCAGAACTGAACTGGGGAGGCCATGGCAAAAACAGTGCCCCAGGCAGACCTTTTCCTAGAGGGTGAGGGAGGAGGAGGTGGAGGAGGAGGGGGAGGGATGGGGGTTTCTCAGAAGGCCAGATTATCCCCAGGGGGTCATAAATCAATTAGCATAACAATAGGTAAAGGGATTACATCATCAATTTATTTAATTAGCATATTAATTTGATATCAAAAGTGTCCTAGAACGAACTTTGTCCCACTACTTATGTAGGGTTCTGCGGCTGGTGTCATGATGATTGTAAAACCAATGTTTTGACAGTATTACAGTGGCATTCCAATTGACCTGAGTAAGGCCATTGTAATATGGTTGAAATGTAGATTTTTACGGTTTATAATTAAAGTATTCCATACAGTGACGCTGTACAACAGCCAGAAGAATTTTAATCATCATTTTTCGATGTCCTCTGTCGATCCTATTGGTAAGGATACCATACTGAATAGCAATACTGCAGCAGATGACGGACAAACGCGGTGTAGGCAGTCTCTTTAGTGGATTTCCTACATATTTTGAGTGATCTGCCAATAAAATGCAGTCTTTAATTCGCCTTCCCCACAATATTGTCTATGTTATCATTCCTACTTAAGTTGTTCGAAATTGTTATCACTAGGTGTTTAGTTCAATCGATAGCCTTTAGATGTGTGATATTTGTTGTTTACCCGAAATTTGACAGACAGCTTTAAAGATACAAATGAGTTACAGGCATTAGGTGCCAGTGGGGATTGATTTATATTAACGAGACAATTGAAAATTTATGCCAGACCGTCATTTGAACCCAGGTCTCCCGCTTATTAGGCAGATGCACTGACCACTACATTTTTGACACAGTGATCATTGCAACTGCACAGACAACCCCAATACATCTCGTTCAGAGCCATAATCTCAACTTATACCACACACTAAAGATGTAGTGCCCCTACACTTTAGCTTCATTACTCGCAGCCTCTCGCCGATTACTGTGAGCGTTCGAGCTTAGTATGCCTCTGAACTGAAGAGACCATTGACATCATCTTAATTATATACATGATGCCTGTTCTGTCTGACAGACCCCTTCTACTGAGAAGGGCCAGTACATCAGTAGTGTGTAGTATAATTTGAAAGTTTGGTTCTGGCAGGAGGTGGACTAGGGTAGTCTATGCAGCCGTGGATAGATGGTGTAGTGGCCAGTGCATCTACCTCGTAATCAGGAAACCTGCATTTGAACCCCAGTCCGGTACAAGTTTTCAACTTGCCACATTGATATAATTCATTGCCCAATGGCAGCCAATGTCTTTGATTCCTTTGAGTCTTGATCCATAGTGGTATAAGATCAAAATGGTGTTAGTTATTTTGGACAGACTCCACATATATGAGATATGGCATTGTCGTCAAGAGAACGTTGTGATCATAGTACTGGCCCCAACTTCCCAATAGAACAATTGAAGTGGGCAAGCACCTCTTTTGGAGTTACTGTAAGTATCTTTTACGCCAAACACTTCATCTCTCCTTCAAAAACAGAAATTCATAGAAGTGAGATGGGAAGAGCATTGAGGCCTTGGTACTGGCCCACCCTTCCCAATCTAACAACTGGGAACAACATTGTCCAAATGCTGTCTGATATCGACGTCAAAATGTGGTTGGTCCTCGTCATGCTAAAACCATACACGTTGCCTGACTGATAATGGAACGTTCTCCAATACTTCCGGTAGTACTTGATGGAAAAATAAACGGTTATGTCCTGCAACGCGAGTGTTAGGCAGCAGATACGGCGCAATCACATGGTCGCGAAAAGCACCAACCCACACATGTATGGTAAATCTCTGTTGATGGTGGATCACACGAATTGCCTTCCAATTCCCAGACTTGGCTTTTGTAGCTGTTGAATATTCCTTTTCCAGTGAAGGCAGCCTTATCCGTAAAGAAAACAGACGTTTTTATGCAGATATTTACAATTTAGTGTACATGGCACTGGCAGGATACGACGCACTGGGGAAAGCCATCAGATGATAAATTGTTTCTTTCTGATTCTTGAGCAGATGTATGCCTATCTCGTATTAGACGTTTTACACATTGGCGTTAGAGGTGTTTACTTCCTTCTCTATCGACCATGAGCTAGTGCTGGGCTGTCCTCAGTTTGCTGTAACACAGCTTCCTCAAACTGGCCGGCCGTTGTAGCCGAGCAGATCGAGGCGCTTCAGTCCGGAACCGCGCTGTTGCTACAGTCACAGGTTCGAATCCTGCTCGGGCATGGATGTGTGTGATGTACTTGGGTTAGTTAAGTTTAAGTAGTTCTAAGTCTAGGGGACTGATGACTTCAGATGTTAAGTCCCATAGTGCTCAGAGCCATTTGACCCTCAACCCGAACTGTTCGCACACTGCGACATCTACCAGATTCCTACCTGTCTGATCTAAAGGATGGTGTTTCACTAAAACGGTGATCAATCCTTCGAACGGTGATACGATTTGCTAACCTCTTTCCTGGAAGCGTGCGGGCGCATTGTTGCTCGACTTTTGCATTGTGCCTCCCTGTAATTGAGGCGCAAGTGAACTACGAGGGCAGTTCAATAAGTAATGCAACACATTTTTTTTCTGAAACAGGGGTTGTTTTATTCAGCATTGAAATACACCAGGTTATTCCTCAATCTTTTAGCTACACAACACTATTTTTCAACGTAATCTCCATTCAATGCTACGGCCTTACGCCACCTTGAAATGAGGGCCTGTATGGCTGCACGGTACCATTCCACTGGTCGATGTCGGAGCCAACGTCGTACTGCATCAATAACCTCTTCATCATCCGCGTAGTGCCTCCCACGGATTGCGTCCTTCATTGGGCCAAACATATGGAAATCCGACGGTGCGAGATCGGGGCTGTAGGGTGCATGAGGAAGTTTTGTGAGCTCCTCTCGGGTGCGAAGACTTGTGTGAGGTCTTGCGTTGTCATGAAGAAGGAGAAGTTCGTTCAGATTTTTGTGCCTACGAACACGCTGAAGTCGTTTCTTAAATTTCTGAAGAGTAGCACAATACACTTCAGAGTTGATCGTTTGACCATGGGGAAGGACATCGAACAGAATAACCCCTTCAGCCTCCCAGAAAACTGTAACCATGACTTTACCGGCTGAGGGTATGGCTTTAAACTTTTTCTTGGTAGGGGAGTGGGTGTGGCGCCACTCCATTGATTGCCGTTTTGTTTCAGGTTCGAAGTGATGAACCCATGTTTCATCGCCTGTAACAATCTTTGACAAGAAATTGTCACCCTCAGCCACATGACGAGCAAGCAATTCCGCACAGATGGTTCTCCTTTGCTCTTTATGGTGTTCGGTTAGACAACGAGGGACCCAGCGGGAACAAACCTTTGAATATCCCAACTGGTGAACAATTGTGACAGCACTACCAACAGAGATGTCAAGTTGAGCACTGAGTTGTTTGATGGTGATCCGTCGATCATCTCGAACGAGTGTGTTCGCACGCTCCGCCATTGCAGGAGTCATAGCTGTGCACGGCCGGCCCGCACGCGGGAGATCAGACAGACCTGCTTGACCTTGCGGCGATGATGACACACGCTTTGCCCAAAGACTCACCGTGCTTTTGTCCACTGCCAGATCACCGTAGACATTCTGCAAGCGCCTATGAATATCTGAGATGCCCTGGTTTTCCGTCAAAAGAAACTCGATCACTGCCCGTTGTTTGCAACGCACATCCGTTACAGACGCCATTTTAACAGCTCCGTACAGCGCTGCCACCTGTCGGAAGTCAATGAAACTATACGAGACGAAGCGGGAATGTTTGAAAATATTCCACAAGAAATTTCAGGTTTTTTCAACCAAAATTGGCCGAGAAAAAAAATGTGTTGCATTACTTCTTGAACTGCCCTCGTAAGTCGATTAGACCGTAATCAGCTACAAAGAACCTGTAAACATCACTATATAGTAATGCAATTGATCTGATGGAATCAAATTTTAGTGGAGACATATGAGTCTCAATTTTTTCTTCGAAAAGGGTAGAAGCTGAAGAAATGAATTGAAATTTGTGCGAAGGCCAGACCTTGACTCACGATTTAAGAAGGGTAAAGCGTGAATTGCGGTTTATGTTGGGGAGGTGGGGGGCGCTGAACTAGGGTTGTCCGCTCTGTGAGCCGTACTGCTACGCTGGTGAAGTGATGCCGTCACGGTAGCTCAGCGTGTTTGGTCACAGGATTAGCTCCCCTCTGTCATAATTTTAAAAAACCATAAGATGTGAGTTGAAGTCCTGGCCTAGACACAAATTTTAATTCGTTATTTCTGCTTCTATTCTAATCGAAAATAATATACTACTGGCCTTTAAAATTCCTACACCACGAAGATGACGTGCTACAGACGCGAAATTTAACCGACAGGAAGAAGATGCTGTGACATGCAAACGATTGGCTTTTCAGAGCATTCACACAGGGCTGGCGCCGGTGGCGACACCTACAACGTGCTGACATGAGGAAAGTTTCCAACCGATTTCTCATACACAAAAAGCAGTTCACCGGCGTTGTCTGGTGAAACGTTGTTGTGATGCCTCGTGTAAGGAGGAGAAATGCGTACCATCACGTTTCCGACTTTGATAAAGGTCGGATTGTAGCCTATACCGATTTCGGTTTATCATTGCTGCTCGCGTTGGTCGAGATCGAATGACTTTTAGTAGAATATGGAATCCGTGGGTTCAGGAAGGTAATATGGAAAACCGTGCTGGATCCCAACGGCCTCATATCACTAGCAGTCGAAATGACAGGCATCTTATCCGCATGGCTGTAACGGATCGTGCAGCCACGTCTCGATTCCTGAGTCAACAGATGGGGACGTTTGCAAGACAACAACCATCTGCATGAACAGTTCGACGAAGTTTGCAGCAGCATGGACTACCAGCTCGGAGACCATAGCTGCGGTTACCGTTGGCGCTGCATCACAGACAGGAGCGCCTGCGATGGTGTATTCAACGACGAACCTGGCTGCACGAATGGCAAAACGTCATTTTTTCGGATGAATCCAGGTTCTGTTTACAGCATCATGATGGTCGAATCCGTGTTTGGCGACATCGCGGTGAACGCACATTGGAAGCGTGTATTCGTCATCGCCATACTGGCGTATCACCCGGCGTGATGGTATGAGGTGCCATTGGTTAGACGTCTCGGTCACCTCTTGTTCGCATTGACGGCACTTTGAACGGTGGACATTTCAGATGTGTTACGACCCATGGCTCTACCCTTCATTCGATCCCTGCGAAACCCTACATTTCAACAGGATAATGCTCGACCGCATGTTGCAGGTCCTGTACGGGCCTTTCTGGATACAAAAAAATGTTCGACTGCTGCCCTGGCCAGCACATTCTCCAGATCTCTCACCAATTGAAAACAGCTGGTCAATGGTGGCCGAGCAGCTGGCTCGTCACAATACGGCAGTCACTACTCTTGATGAACTGTGGTATCGTGTTGAAGCTGCATGGGCAGCTGTACCTGTACACGCCATCCAAGCTCTGTTTGACTCAATGCGCAGGCGTATCAAGGCCGTTATTACGGCCAGAAGTGGTTGTTCTGGGTATTGATTTGTCAGGATCTATGCACCCAAACTGCGTGAAAATGTAATCACATGTCAGTTCTAGTATAATATATTTGTCCAATGAATACCCGTTTATCATCTGCATTTCCTCTTGGTGTAACAATTTTGATGGCCAGCAGTGTATGTTTTCCAGGGACGTGGACACTGTTGGCAGTAATGAAAATTTATTCTTCCTAGTAGTGAGATGCAGTTGTGTTGCGAATCAGATTGGAATGACAACACACTGCACAAGAAGCAGTCAAAACAACTGCGAATGTTGGCCTAAGGGAAATTTAGTATCGTAGCTACCTTTGGTCATTGACATCGGCGTGAAAGCGTCAGTGTTGACCGGTCAGAGTTGTTTCACTTCACGGTCGTACCGCAGGCGGCGTATACTCCGCCTCAGTTGGCAAGACCATCCGGCGGCGTAGAGTTGTGTTGATCCATCTGAAATTTTTCGTTCGTCGATGTTACTATTAGCACAGAGCTACTTGTCTAAGAGACGATTACCAGATGTTCAAGAAGAAACGCAAATTTGGAAAAGGTTCTATTGCCTCAAAATATTTCAAAACAAAGAGACACGAAGAGCTGTCGTTCGTTGATGGAGTTCCGCAGCACAGATCTTGAGGAACAGACATTCCAGTGATATCAGCGAAGCCAATAACACAGGAAAGCAAAGAAGACGATAGGGATCAAACTCGTCAGCTGAATCTCTCGGCATCACAGGAAGAAGATATGGTAGAATCAAGTACAACAGGCTATGGTAGAGAAACATCTGAGGTAGCAAACGACGAACGTAGGGTACCAATACAGCGAATAAACGCTGTTAAAGTTGGTAAAAATAATGATAAAATATTAAAAATGTGGAAAGAAAGAGAAAAATGTATTCAAAATTTACTAAATTCATTTATGGGACACAAAGATGACAACCCTGATTTATTTTCCCATCACACCAGCGCAGTTGCAAGGAGTTTGCCTTGAGTTCACGAGGAAAAAAAGTATCATGATTTCTACTTATGAAATGAAGGTTGCACGTTGCAACACACATCAGACATCAAGAGATACCAGCAACCCTTCAACAGCCACACCTCTCTCATCAAGTCTTGGAAGTGCAGCACAACGTAATAACGTATAAAACTTTGCACACTTACTTCAGCATCAAATATGGTCCCTTTTAATTGCATTTTTAGGCACTGTCTTTTTATGTCGTCTTTAACAACACTAATCGCGAAATCTAACTGTGTTTTATTTAAACAACAGCTTCTGAATATGTTTTCATCTCTTAAAAATGTTTTTAATCAACTCTATGTAACTGCCTTCTGCAGTTCTACTTTGCCAGCTTTCGTATAAAACTGGTATGTAAAAATGAAACTTCGTCAGCTTCCTCTACCATTAAGAGCGCAATAACCTCGTGTAGTTGCCAGATACCTGGTCTCGCGTAGTTCTCAAGAAGCGGCTGCATAGCCTGTGGTGTCGCTGCTTTCCGCAACACTCAGACTCAGGTGACAGCGTTGCCGTCCGCCTTCTGCAGTTGTGATCGGTCGCTAACGCCGCGTTCGAAATTGCACCTGTCACCGTAACTGCGTCTTCTCTTGCAGAGAAGACGCGTGGAATGGAGACATAAACTGGCTCTTGTATTGCCTCTGACAGCAAGAAGCATGAATCACAGAATAACCAATTCTCGATGTATTTAGGACTGCAACATGTTTCTCGGCGCCCTCTGCAACTCAGACCTAGCTTATATTGGCTGAAAATTGCACGTAAAGAAAAAAAAATACCCTATCTGCTGAAAGCAGTCTGCAAGACTACTGATTCTGTTGAGGACTGCTTGCCCGCGTGGAGTGGCCGCGCGGTGTGAGGCGCCATGTCACGGGCTGAGCGGCCCTGCGGCCGGAGGTTCGAGGCCTCCCTCGGGCATAGGTGTGTGTGTTGTCCTTAGCATAAGTTACGAGGGTCACTCCAAAAGAAATGTACACTTTTTTGTAAAAATACAGTTTTCATTCTGCATGTGTGAAAGTTTTACAGTGAATAGATACATCCTTCCCGCTTGTTTTCAAACTTAGTTCAACCGGTTCCCATGAGTGGCGCCGTCGCAGCATGTCTTCAATATGGCTGCTACACTTGACGTTCGTCAGAAGCAACGTGCTGTCCTAGAATGCCTGTGCTGTGAAAACGAGACGGTGGGAAACATCCACAAGAGGTTGAGAAAGGTGTATGGAGATGCTGCTGTCGATCGCAGTACAGTTAGTCGGTGGGCAAGCAGGATACGTGATGAAAGCGGGCACGGCGATATTGAGGATTGTCCTCGTAGCGGCAGGCCTCGTACTGCACACACTCCAGACAATGTGCAGAGAGTTCACGAAATGGTGACTGCTGCCATACGCATCACAGTGAACGAATTGTCATGCAACGTTGGGATAGGGGAAGGAAGTGTTTGCAGAATACTGAAAGTGTTGGCGTTAAAAAAGGTTTGTGCCAGGTGTATTTCCAGGATGTTGACAGTGGCTCAAAAAGAAACAAGAAAAACGGTATGTAGCGAACTTTTGGAACAGTACAAGACTGGTGGATATGAATTTCTTGGCAGAATTGTGACAGGTGATGAAATATGGCTCCATCATTTTTCACCAGAGACGAAGAGGCAATCAATGGAGTGGCATCATGCAAATTCCCACAAGAAAAAAAATTCAAAACCACACCTTCTGATGGACAAGTTACGGCTACGGTGTTTTTCGATTCCGAAGGACTCTTGCTTGTGAACATCATGCCAAGTGTAACCACCATAAATTCTGATCCATATGTGATGACACTGAAGAAACTTCAAGCTCGACTGAGTCATGTTCGACCACATCGGCAAAAGCAGGATGTTTTGCTGTTGCACGACAATGCACTGCCACATGTCAGTCAAAAAACCATGGAAGCGATCACAGAACTCGGATGGACAACACTGGAACACCCACCATACAGTACTGGTTCAAATGGCTCTGAGCACTATGGGACTTAACTTCTGAGGTCATCAGTCCCCTAGAACTTAGAACAACTTAAACCTAAGTAACCTAAGACTGTAGCGCCTAGAACCGCTCGGCCACTTCGGCCGGCTCTCACAGTACTGACCTGGCTCCATGTGACTATCATCTCTTTGGGAAACTGAAAGACTCTCTTCGTGGAACATCGTTTGAAGATGACGACTCTCTTGTGCACGCTGCCAAACAGCGGCTCCAACAGCTTGGTCCAGAATTTTACCGTGCGGGTATACAAGCGCTGGTTCCAAGATGGTGTTGAGAGGGTTAGAAATTATGTGGAGAAATGAAAATATTGTTCCTGAAGGATGTATCTACACACTGTAAAACTTCCAAACATGTAGAATAAAAGATGGATTTAAAAAAAATAGTGTGCATTTCTTTTGGAGTGACCCTCGTATTTTAAGTAGTGTGTAAGTTTAGGGACCGATGATCTCAGCTGTTTGATCCTGCAGGAATTCACACACATTTGAACATTTGAAGACGGATTGTCTCCAACAACAGTGCTCGCATTGGCAACTGAAGTGTATAATATCTAAACGAGACCCTGTATATTGAATATAGATGTCTTAAGATTGAGAAATGGTTTCCGGAGGAAAATTATTAAGAAGCAATTCAGGCTAATTCCATATATTATTCAATAAATGAGCATCAAAGTTAACAAGCTCAAATGGTTCAAATGGCTCTAAACACTATGGGACTTAACATCTGAGGTCATCAGTCCCCTAGACTTAGAACTACTTAAACCTAACTAACCTGAGGACATCATACACATCCATGCCCGAGGCAAAATTCGAACCTGAGACCATAGCAGCAGCGCGGTTCCGGACTGAAGCGCCTAGACCCGCACGGCCACAGCGGCCGGCAGTTAACAAGCCGTAGATATATAGTATATATATTCCAAACGGCCTCATGGAAACACTGTAACACATATTCTAAATAACAGAAAATTTACCCCAGATGCATTGAAGTCCCGGAATGGTATTTAGTGAATGAGGAAGTAAAATGGAATGTGACTAATACACTGACGTGACAAAAGTCATGGGATAGCGATAGCACATATATGCATATATACCATAGCGTATACAAGGTACAAAAGGGTAGCGCATTGGCGGAACTCTCATTTGTACTCAGGTGATTCATGTGAAACGGTTTCCGACGTGATTATGGACCCACGATGAGAATTCAGAGTATGTGGAGTAGTAGCTGGAGCTAGACGCAAGGAAAATTCCATTTGGAAAATCGTTAGGGAATTCAATATTCTGAGATCCACATCGTCGAGACTGTGCCGAGAATACCAGATTTGAAGCATTACCTTTCACCAAAGGCGCAATGGCCAACGGCCTTCACTTAACGACCGAGGGCAGCGGCGTTTACGTAGAGTTTTCAGCGCTTTAAAGACAGGCGACATAGCGAAATGACTGCAGAAATCAACGTGGAACGGCCGACGAACGTATCCGTTGGGACTGTGCGACAAAATCTGGCGTTAATGCACTATTGCAAGAGGCGACCGATGCGAGTACCTTTGCTTATAAAACGACATCGCCTGTGGCGCCTCTCCAGGGCTAATGACCATATCGGTTGGACCTAGACGATTGGAAAACCGTGGCCTGGTGTCAGATGAGTCTCGATTCCAGTTTGTAAGAGCTAATGGTCCGTCCGGTTAACTGAGCGGTCTAACGCACGGCTTTCGGGAGCGGGAAGGATCGCCTGGTCCCCGGCACGAATCCGACCGGCGGACTTGTGTGGAGGTCTGGTGAGCCGGCCAGTCTGTGAATGGTTTTTAGGCGGTTTTCCATCTGCCTCGGCGAATGCGGGCTGGTTCCCCTTATTCCGTTCAGCTACACTATGTTTGCGATTGCTGCGGAAAAAAGTTCTCCACGTACACGTACGTCACCATTACTCTATCACGAAAATATAGGCGTTGCATGGTGTGAGACGGTCTCTGAGGGGGGAGGGAGTCCACTGGGGGACGAACCGCACAATAACCCTGGGTTAGGTGTGGGGTGGTGGAGGGGTGAAGTGGACTGCGGTAGTCGTCGTGGGGTTGTGGACCACTGTGGCTGCGGCGGGGACGGAGCCTGTCCGTCGTTTCTAGGTCCCCGGTTAACATACAGTACATACAAAGAGCTAATGGTAGAGTTCGACTGAGGCGCAGACCCCTATGGTGCCATGGACCCAGGTAGTCAACGAGGCACGTTGAAAGTCGGTGGTGGCTCTTTAATGGTGTGGGCTGTGTTTACATGGAACTGAACTCATCATTGGATGGAAATAGTTATGTTGGGGTTCTTGGAGACTATCTGCAGCCATTCGTGGACTTCACGTTTCCAAACAATAAAGGAATTTTTATTTACGAAAATGTGTCAGGTCAGCAGGCCCCAGTTGTTCGAGATTGGTTTGAAGAACATTCTGGATGATTAGAGCGAATGATTTGGCCACCCAGTCCGCCTGACATGAAACCCATCGAATACCTATGGGACACAATCGAGAGGTCGGTTCGTGTACAAAATCCTGAACACGGCAATAGAGGAATCTTGACTCAATATTTCTGCAGAGGACTTCCGAATACCTGTTGAGTCCATGCTGCATTGAGTTGTTGTACTACGCTGAGCAAGAGGAGCGATGTTAGGGAACATGCTATGACTTTTGTCACCCCAGTGTATGTGCTGATGGCTCAAACAAAAGTAGATATTGAAATGAAATGAGCGTATGGCATTGTTGGCCGGGAGGCCCCATGGGGGGGAGTTCGGCCGCCGTATTGGAAATCCCTTTTAGTTAACGCCACTTCGGGGACTTGCGGGTCAATGATGATGAAAATGAGCAGGAAGGATACACAACACCCAGTCCCCTGCCGGGAATCGAACCCGGGCCCATTGCACGATACGCGGAAACGCCACCGCTACGCTACGGATGCGGACAATAGATATTAATTGTTGCTAAATCAGAAGTGGATACCAACAGAAAAAGGTTTAACCTCGCCCACAACGAAAACACATCTGCAAAGCTAATAACTCATGTAACGTAGGATTACGCCAATACAACACTAGCAAGAAACGCTCTCATCATGAATTCTGAGTACGACGGTTTAGAAATGTTCATCGTAGCAACAATGCTTCAACGCGATAGGTAGAACGATGTTAGTTGCTGCAGTCGGCCACCAGGGGAAGAAATACAACAAGAGCAAGTGCTTGCCACATGGCCCTATTCGAACTGAAACTAACTGCCTAGCCACCTAGCGGCAGGGTTCCGTGCTCAATGTACAAATTGCAGATATGCTTCAGCATGAATGTGAGTATCCTAATAGACGAGAGCACTGAACAGATGGCCTTTGAAGTGCACGAGTGATTCGCAACTCAGGTATTGATACACTACTGACCATTAAAATTGCTACACCAAGAAGATGACGTGCTACAGACGTGAAATTTAACTGACAGGCAGATGCTGTGATATGCAAATGATTAGCTTTTCGGAGCACTCACACAAGGTTGGCGCCGGTGATGACACCTACAACGTGCTGACATGAGGAAAGTTTCCAACCGATTTCTCATACACAAACAGCAGTTGACCGGCGTTGCCTGGTGAAACGTTGTTGTGATGCCTCGTGTAAGGAGGAGAAATGCGTACTATCACGTTTATGACTTTGATAAAGGTCGGATTGTAGCCTATCGCGAATGCGGTTTATCGTATCGCGACATTGCTGCTCGCGTTGGTCGAGATCCAATGACTGATAGCAGAATATGGAATCGGTGGGTTCAGGAGGGTAATACGGAACGCCGTGTTGGATCCCAACGGCCTCGTATCACTAGCAGTCGAGATGACAGGCATATTATCCGTATGGCTGTAACGGATCGTGCAGCCACGTCTCGATCCCTGAGTCAGCAGATGGTGACGTTTGCAAGACAACAACCATCTGCACGAACAGTTCGACGACGTCTGCAGCAGCATGGACTATCAGCTCGGAGACCATGGCTGCGGTTACCCTTGACGCTGCATCACAGACAGGAGCGCCAGCGATGGTGTACTCAACGATGAACCTGGGTGCACGAATGGCAAAACGTCATATTTTCGGATGAATCCAGGTTCTGTTTACAGCATCATGATGGTCGAATCCGTGTTTCGTGACATCGCGGTGATCGCACACTGGAAGCGTGTTTTCGTCATTGCCATACTGGCGTATCACCCGGCGTGATGGTATGGGGTGCCATTGGTTACTCGGACCGGTCACCTCTTGTTCGCATTGACGGCACTTTGAACAGTGGACGTTACATTTCAGATGTGTTACGACCCGTGGCTCTACCCTTCATTCGATTCCTGCGAACCCTACATTTCAGCAGGATAATGCACGACCGCATGTTGCAGGTCCTGTACGGGCCTTTCTGGATACAGAAAAAGTTCTAATGCTGCCCTGGTCAGTGCATTCTCCAGATCTCCCACCAACTGAAAACGTTTGGTCAATGGTGGCCGAGCAACTGGCTCGTCACAATACGGCAGTCACTACTCTTGATGAACTGTGGTATCGTGTTGAAGTTGCATGGGCAGCTGTACCTGTACACGCCATCCAAACAGTGTGACTCAATGCCCAGGCGTATCAAGGCCTGGCCAGAGGTGGTTGTTCTGGGTACTGATTTCTCAGGATCTATGCACCCAAATTGCGTGAAAATGTAATCACATGTCAGTTCTAGTGTAATATATTTGTCCAATGAATACCCGTTTATCATCTGCATTTCTTCGTGGTGCAGCAGTTTTAACGGCCAGTAGTGTAGATAATACGAAAGACGTTTCTAACACGGCCTTCAAGAGAGACTTGAATTAAAGACAGAACACCCAGGAGAAACTAAGCTTCAAGAACGGACCACGCTATGCAAAGGATTTTCGTGTTCCGTCTTAGCTGCCATCGTGTGGCAGCTAGTAGCACTAATTCTTCCGAGTTGGGGGTCGGCTGAGGCGTACAAATGAGGTGTCGGGGAATCCGGAGCATTAACCGGCGGGCCGTCTGAATGCTTTCGCTTGTGGTCGGCTGGGCGCTTATGAGCGTTACGAGTCGATGAGCATCCGTTGGGAGGCGGGCTGTTGGCTCAGGACGCAATACCGGGCCGATATTAAAATTCCTGGCGAGCGCACGCGTGCCATCCGCGCCGCCCCAGGGTATAAAAGCCGTCCTGGCCAGTTTGCGACGGCACTGGCCGGGTTCTCGAGCTGCGTGCTGGACACGGTTTCTTCGCACCATCGCATCACAGGGCTGAGAAAATCCTATGTCAGAACATTATGGCCACACACCTGACACCGGAATGACCCACCTTTAATACCCAAGGTTCAAATGGTTCAAACGGCTCTGAGCACTACGGGACTTAACATCTGTGGTCATCAGTCCCCTAGAACTTAGAACTACTTAAACCTAACTAACCTAAGGACATCACACACATCCATGCCCGAGGCAGGATCCGAGCCTGCGACCGTAGCGGTCACGCGGTTCCAGAGTGAAGCGCCTAGAACCGCACGGTCACACCGGCCGGCTAATACCCAAGGGAGTCGCAGATTAATATGACACAGGTTCTCTAAGTCCATGTCACTTGGCTGCAAATAGATAGCCAGGAAAAAATTAGTGCACCCTTTTCGAGGTTTCCATTTAATTCAAGATTTGTTGTTGCAACAATGCATATGGAATACATGAAATGCTTACATTTACAGATTAATGACACATGCGGTTCCGAGGTACCAGGTCTCGATGAATTCTGAAATAGCCATGTTAGTATGTGATGTAGCCTCCATAGATGGCATTGCAGGCGCTGACACTGGCTTCCAGTCTATCCTACAGATAGCCAATACTGTCCTGGGATACTTTAAATCACACCTGCTTGATGCACGAAACACTTCTCGTCCCATCAGGTCCCACATGAGCTCGACTGATGTCTGGAGATGGTGTTGGCCAGCGAAGCTGCTGCACATCTTGCAGAGAATGTTGAATTTCATGGGCATTGCGTGGGTGAGCATTAGCCTGTTGGAACCAAACGTCACCATTCTGTTTCAAGAACTGCAAAAGAACGGATCTAACAACATACTGCATGTACCAAGTGCTGTTTAGCGTCCCCTCCAGAAATACTAAAGTTGAAGGAGGCTTGTACACTCATGCTCATAAATTAAGGATAATGTTGATACATGGTGAAACAACGCTCTGGTGGGCGGTTTGTGGGCTTAAATCGCCTCGGGGTATGACCATGCGGTGCATTCAACCTGCGATCGTCGCATGGTGGTGCTAGTAGCAGTCCACATACGCAGAGGTGTGTTGCTGCATGTCAGAGTACAGTGCAGCGAGTAAGAGTGCAGACGTTTTCAGACGCGTTAATGGTGACTATGTGTTGAAAATGGCTCAAAGAACACATATCGATGACGTTATGAGGGGCAGAACACTAGAGATACTGGAGGATGGTCAAACACAGTAGGTCGCCGCAGGGGCCCTCCGTGTGCCACGAAGTGTGATCTCAAGATTATGGCAACGATTCCAGTAGACAGGAAACGTGTCCAGGTGCTGCTACAGTACGGGACGTCCACAGTGTACAACACCACAAGAAGACCGATATTTCACCATCAGTGCCCGCAGACGGACACGGAGTACTGCACGCAGCCTTGCTCAGGACCTTACCACAGCCATTGGAACAGTTGTCTCCAGACACACAGTCTACAGAGGACTGAACAGACATGGTTTACTCGCCTGGGGACCTGCAAGGCGCATTCCACTGACCTCTGGTCACAGGAGAGCCCGTAAAGCCTGGTGTAACAACACAGTATATGGTCACTGGAACAGTGGTCCCACGTTATGTTCACGCACGAGTCCGGGTATAGTCTGAACAGTGATTCTCGCCGGGTTTTCATCTGTCGTGAACCAGGAACCAGATACCAACCCCTTAATGTCCTTGAAAGGGGCCTGTATGGAGGTCGTGGTTTGATGGTGTAGGGTGGGATTATGACTGGTGCATGTATAATCCTGCATGTCTCTGACAGAGGAACTGTAACAGGTCAGGTGTATCGGGACGTCATTTTGCACCAGTATGTCCGCCTTTTCAGGAGTTCCTGATGGATGATAACACATGGCCCATCGAGCTACCATTGTGGAGGAGTACCTTGAAACAGAAGATATCAGGCGAATGGAGTGGCCTGCCTGCCCTCCAGACCTAAACCTCATCCAGCACGCCTGGGATGCTCTCGGTCGACGTATCGCTGCACGTCTTCAAACCCCTACGACATTTCAGGAGCTCCGACAGGCACTTGTGCGAGAACGGTAGGCTATACCCCAGCAGCTGCTCGAACACCTGATCCAGAGTTTGCCAACACATTGTACTGCCTGTGTCCGTGTGTATGGTGATACTATCCCATACTGATGTCGGGATACATGCTCAGGAAACAGTGGCGTTTTGTAGCACATGTGTTTCGGGACAGTTTTCTCAACTTATCACCAGTACCGTGGACTTACAGATCTGTGTCGTGTGCCTATGCTGTTAGCGTCAGTTTTGTGTAGTGCCACATTGTGTGACACCACATTCTGCAATTATCCTTGATTTATGAGCATGAGTGTAGTTTAATGCACACCAAATCATAAGGGCTGGGGTGGGGCTGCTGTGTCTTGGACGAATGCACTCTATGGGACATCACTCTCCAGGTCTACACCGTACACGAGAAGACGATCACTTGCATGCAGGCAGAATCTGATTTCATTGTGAAGACCACGGTGCATCATTCGTCTTCCAAGTGTTTCTCTGACGGCAATAGCCGAGCTGTGCACTTCGATGCTTGGTATGAATGGAAGATGGGCTAGAGATATGCGCGTCCATAGTCGGACTATTAATAGCCAGTTTGCAACAGTTCATGTTGATCCCTCTGGGCTCACAAACCCTCCTATCTGTGTAAGGTAGCTGTATGATCTGCCACTGCTGCCTTTTCAACGATCCTCTACGATCTGTGCTACGTGGACGTCCAGAACCTCGTCTGCGGGTGTGAGAATGTTCACATGATCACTGATACTAGCTTTGTTGCGCAGCTGACACAGCGTGTCCAACTTGCGTGGCAGTTCTCCGAAAGGACCATCGCGTCACTCGGAAGACCGCAATTTGACCCCTTTCAACCTTCCTTTGTTGGCTGTCTGCACATCTCTGTGGCGTGGTTCCCTGCTTGCTTCACACGTTTGCACCACACAGAGCCTTCTGGCTGTGAGCATTCCCTACTAAGGGTAGATGGTGCTCTAGTAGCCACGCCATAACGCTATCTAATGGCAGACGAATTTGAAACCTTACCAGTACATCCACTATTCTTCAGGTGGCATATGCCATCATCAGATCTAAATCGATGTCATCTATCCAGGCGCACTAATTTTCTTTCCGGCGGTGTAGATAACACCATATATTGGGAAAGATCTGGTAGAACCTGACAGTTAAACTTTTTCTGGAGGTTCGATTGGAAAGTGATCCACACCAAACAATGCTGTAATTAAAAAAATAAGAAACTCCTTGATCAGGGCCAAAGGGCTATGAGACACCAATCGATTACTGAGTCATACCCTCTTCTATGGCGTCACGCGGATGGAGAGGAATTGGGTCTGCACACCACCGTTGTCGACATTCCAAAGCTTGCCGTTGCTGCTTCTCATTCGAGTAGCTTCTCAGCTGGCATCATGCGGCTGAGTGGAGCCCATTCCAGTTCTCTCACCAAGGAAAAATCCCTCACAGTACTGCGTATTGAAGAAGGGCCTTCCACACTGCAGACAGACTTGATCACACAGCTACGTAGGTGGACAATCAATACTATCATACGTTGTTTAATCTAATAGATAACAATGAACGTTTCTTCATTAGTCTTCTGTGTGTTCCTATGTCACTTACCCGTTACAGTGAAACTCTGGTGAGCCGTTATAGTCATGCCTGCGGAGACTGGGTAAAAGCAACTGCCACTCATCAAGGGAAGGCTGAAAAGAGGGCAACGTTTGGAGTAATTTTGTATATATGCGAAGCATTACTTGTATCAGAGTATTGTAGAGGCAATATACCCCACAACATGCAGGGGTGAAGGTGATATTAGTATCAAATATATATTTTTCGGGATCGCTAGACTTGTTGGCGGGCCGGCCAGGGTGGCCGAGCGGTTCTAGGCGCTACAGTCTGGAACCGCGCGACCGCTACCGTCGCAGGTTCGAATCCTGCCTCGGGCATGGATGTGTGTGATGCCCTTAGGTTAGTTAGGTTTAAGTAGTTCTAAGTTCTAGGGGACTGATGACCTCAGATGTTAAGTCCCATAGTGCTCAGAGCCATTTGAACTATTTGAACCTGTTGGCGACAGTTATGAAGGCGTTTCATCCTTCGATTTGAGGGCAGGAGGGGATACAAATACAGCATATCTCTGTAACGCCTGAAGGAATCATCATCATCATCATCATCATCATTTAAGACTGATTATGCCTTTCAGCGTTCAGTCTGGAGCATAGCCCCCCCTTATACAGTTCCTCCATGATCCCCTATTCAGTGCTAACATTGGTGCCTCTTCTGATGTTAAACCTATTACTTCAAAATCATTCTTAAACGAATCCAGGTACCTTCTCCTCGGTCTGCCCCGACTCCTCCTACCCTTTACTGCTGAATCCATGAGTCTCTTGGGTAACCTTGCTTCTCCCATGCGTGTAACATGACCCCACCATCTAAGCCTGTTCGCCCTGACTGCTACATCTATAGAGTTCATTCCCAGTTTTTCTTTGATTTCCTCATTGTGTACACCCTCCTGCCATTGTTCCCATCTACTAGTACCTGCAATCATCCTAGCTACTTTCATATCCGTAACCTCAACCTTGTTGATAAGGTAACCTGAATCCACCCAGCTTTCGCTCCCATACAACAAAGTTGGTCGAAAGATTGAACGGTGCACAGATAACTTAGTCTTGGTACTGACTTCCTTCTTGCAGAAGAGAGTAGATCGTAGCTGAGCGCTCACTGCATTAGCTTTGCTACACCTCGCTTCCAGTTCTTTCACTATGTTGCCATCCTGTGAGAATATGCATCCTAAGTACTTGAAACCGTCCACCTGTTCTAACTTTGTTTCTCCTATTTGGCACTCAATCCGTTTATATTTCTTTCCCACTGACATTACTTTCGTTTTGGAGATGCTAATCTTCATACCATAGTCCTTACATTTCTGATCTAGCTCTGAAATATTACTTTGCAAACTTTCAATCGAATCTGCCATCACAACTAAGTCATCCGCATATGCAAGACTGCTTATTTTGTGTTCACATATCTTAATCTCACCCAGCCAGTCTATTGTTTTCAACATATGATCCATAAATAATATGAACAACAGTGGAGACAGGTTGCAGCCTTGTCTTACCCCTGAAACTACTCTGAACCATGAACTCAATTTACCGTCAACTCTAACTGCTGCCTGACTATCCATGTAAAGACCTTTAATTGCTTGCAAAAGTTTGCCTCCTATTCCATAATCTTGTAGAACAGACAATAACTTCCTCCTAAGAACCCGGTCATATGCCTTTTCTAGATCTATAAAGCATAGATACAGTTCCCTGTTCCACTCATAACACTTCTCCATTATTTGCCGTAAGCTAAAGATCTGGTCCTGACAACCTCTAAGAGGCCTAAACCCACACTGATTTTCATCCAATTGGTCCTCAACTAATACTCGCATTTTCCTTTCAACAATACCTGAGAAGATTTTACCCACAACGCTGATTAAAGAGATACCTCTGTAGTTGTTACAATCTTTTCCGTTTCCATGTTTAAAGATTGGTGTGATTACTGCTTTTGTCCAGTCTGATGGAACCTGTCCCGACTCCCAGGCCATTTCAATTATCCTGTGTAGCCTGAAGGAATTTCCACAAAAATTGGCACACTGTCAGTTCCTGTCTGGAAAAATTCACCATGACATTAAGATACCCTAGCAACCCTATGGCTGAGAATATGGGGTGAAAAGGAGTGAAATAAAAGATGGTAACGTCCAGAGATCGCGGTGCCTAAGTCGGCAACGCATGTGGGTACAACAGACCTTAGCGAGGGCTCACTGCAATGCACAACAATGTATGGGAGGTTCTCTTGAAGACCACGCCTCTCCTCCAGTACTGCAGCGTCCTCGCACTGTGGTCAATATAGCGTCGAGCAAGCAAGACTTCGGCTACAGCAGCCAACATCACCGTGTAGGACAGTAAAGTTTCTGCTGAAGTATACTTCCATAAAGGTTGTATTTTGTTCTGCGAGAGAACAGTTTGTTAATCTGTACATCATGTGATGTTTTCATAGTCAGTGACGTAAATTATCAAGCAATCCTGTGGCAAAGAAGTGTCTCAAAGTTAAGTATTCATTTATGTAATAAAGAGAACTAATATTTCATCCGTTGTACTTAAAAATTAACTACCTCCCAGATCAGTCAAAGAACCTACAGTCGTGGGTGGACGATTGTCGTTTCGTCTGCAGCAATTTTAACCAACGTGATACATGCATGACTCATTATTTACGTAACAATTCTTTGGGAGTAACAGTCCCCCACTAATACAAGTGGTTTGAAGGACGATGACAAACAGTGAAATGAAGAAATTTTCAAAAAGGACCAGCTGGTATTTCTTTTTGGTAATTAGTTGACCTGGACTGCTTAAAAAGTATGAAATGTAATTATGTCGTATTTGCATTGTTAAGTGCGTCAGCCATATCGTTTTGGGGGGCCAATGGTAATGCCACACGGCTCAATACCACAGATACGTTAACTCCCTCTTTCTAGAGTCGCGTGGTGTAAAACAGCGAAGAATCAAATAGTTGCCAGCGACAGTCCTTTCTCTCGAAAGGGGCAAAATTACAAGATTTTTCGGAATTCAGATGAACATGCAGGGTGATCTTCGCTAGAGATATGGATGAAATGTGTGTACAAATATGTGTGAAATATGTTAAATGTACGTGAAATACATGTGTATCTGAAATATGTGTGACTTAAGTCACAAGAAAGAGAGGCTTTGCAAATATCCGTCACAGCCAGCAGAATTATTAAACACAGTGGCATAAGAATATAAGTTATTTGGAATTCTTATTCTTTTACACCCTTTCTATTTTGGTAATTTAAGTTGAGGTGGGTTGTATATAACATGAATTTTATCAGGCGAAAAGAGTCATTTTGTTAAAAAACGGTTTAAACTGGACTGTAAATGGGTATAAACGTTAAATTTAAGTAAGCACAAGTTATACAGGGCGAGATCGTTAAGACAGGCGACCAGAGATATATCTCGAAGGCATAAATATATCGAGGTGCTGTTTTCGTCTAGTCATAGCTGGCAATATGGTGGATTTCCTGACGTTAGCAAATAATTTTTACTGTTTATAGTCGCCGAATTACGACAACTGTTTCGTTTTTTCTAATGAAACTACGTATATACTCTTTTCTGTGGCCTTTAAAGAAGTTTTTAAGAGAACTTCAGTGATAAAACATTTATTGGATCTGAGCATAATTTAATAATATCAAGATAACAACGCTGCAAATCACTGTAGTGCCCATAGGAGGTTTCACATACGTCTGCTCTATTATGCCAAAGTAAGCAAGCACGTTATTCAGGTACGATTCGTGTGTTTATTAACACCGCTGTCCTACCAAGTGCTCAAAACGTTGGTTCAAAATGGTTCAAATGGCTCTGAACACTATGGGACTTAACATCTATGGTCATCAGTCCCCTAGAACTTAGAACTACTTAAACCTAACTAACCTAAGGACAGTACACAACACCCAGCCATCACGAGGCAGAGAAAATCCCTGACCCCGCCGGGAATCGAACCCGGGAACCCGGGCGTGGGAAGCGAGAACGCTACCGCACGACCACGAGATGCGGGCGCTCAAAACGTTGATCTTGACCATTGCTATACACTATAACGTGATTCTGGAGGAACAATACTGCACGCTGAACTTCATCTGGAGTAAACGGCAGCACAGGCCCATGGCATATCGTTGAGTGCTTAGTACGATCTGGATACTCTTTGACAAACAACCGTACCGCTACTCTAAGACTTTGTTGACATTTACCATTAACGATTTTCAGCTTTTCGAGTGTCGTATACATTGTGAACGTCTCAGTGACTTTAGCAGCAATTTATCTGATTGGTCCAGCAGCAGAATACGCTTACAATTGGTATAATGGGGCAGATGTTTGTGGAGCCTCTTCTCCAGATGGCGGGACAAAGGTCTGCGGCGCTATTATCTTGATACTATTTGATCAAGTTCCACACATTTCACGTGGTCGAAATTCTCTTGGTAGCTTCTTCCAAATGACACAGAACAAAAGTAACATTTCCATTACAAAAAATAGTCGGTGGCGTATTTCGGCGAATATAAACCATAAAAATTACTTGAGAACGTCGGGAAATTAGCCATTTCGTCCTCCATAATTTGGCGAAAACCGTACCCCGATATGTTTATTCATTCGGGATCTATTTTGGGTCGCCTGTCCTAGCTGCCACACTCAGTACTAAATTTTCACGTCAGAAAAAATTGAGTTAAATAAGCAAAAATTCATAATTAAGTTATTAAACTGAAGTTTTGAATAGAATAGGTCTCAATCAAAATTTAGTTTAACCTTTAGTGAAACATTTATCAGACATAAGGATTGCTGAACTCTATATCATTTTTTTCGGACTATAAGACGCACTTTTTTCTTCGAAAAATTACCTCCAAAATTTAGGTGCCTTTTATACTCTAAATTAATATAAAAAGTCCAGTGTTCGATTTATAAATTCCCTCCAGTCCTAAAAATGGCCATATATTCGATGCCGCTGGAAGTCTATCTAGGAACAATGGATTCAACTGGCAGCAGCAGGGCACCCTCTGTGACGGACACAAGTTGCGAGGATCCACAAGCTTGCAAACACTGTCTCCCTCCCGCTCGCCATCACAAACCCAGAACACTGTAGCTTATGATGCGCTACTGCAGTCAACGGTGCAAGTGAACATGAAATGAAAGTGATTGTGTTATCGGTAACAGTAAAATATTTTTGTTAGTAGCTTTTAAGGGATTCATTAGGGGTTCATTACTATTCGCTAGCGCACTTGAGCAGATGTAATTTCGATGGATTACTCACGCGCTGCTTGCGATATGGAATATCTATGCTACAACAGAATCGCAGGACAGAGCAGAATTGGCAGTAAGTCAAGTTTAGTAGCCCGCAGAGAGCAGTCGTTTTTTGTAGCTCGCACAGAGCACTTGAGTCATGGAGTTCGGACAGGACAGTGCAGCTGTTGACTTGTGTTGGGCGGTCGTGCAGAAAGATGGCGGTGCCTGAGCCATGTGGTATAAGGTAAAAAAAATATATATATATATATATATATATATATATATATATATATATATATATATATATGTTATTGTTCTTAGTTGCCGTGCGCATATATTAATTGCCACAACTGATTTAACCACAATTGTAATGTTAAAGTCCCATGTAATTCCTTGCAGAAATGTTTCAATAATAACTTTTGTTCTGAAGAAAAATTTTGCCAGTCATTTATCTGAGTTTAAAGATTTTACGAATTTTTCCTGTGCATACCCATGTTGATTAAGCAAAAGAAAATCGGTTGTTTTCCTACAAATGAAAATCTAGAGGCCAGCATTGCACTGGGCTGTGCCAAAAATTTCTTATAGGAGCAGATAGATAGATAGCGTTATCCGGCGACATCATTGTGAGGTAAGAATTTTTCACTTTATTCAGGATGATTTCACAGGGCCATGACGCAGCGTTGCCGACGTCAAAATTTATTAGTCTCGATATGCAGTCAGAGTTAATGGAAGGTCACATTAAAACTTGAAATTTTATTATTGGAAAGAAATTTTTCTATTGGGAACTTAAACGAGATTTTTCTGTTGGAAGGTTACATTAAATGTGAATATTATAATTATTTTTCTTTTGGGAGGTTAAACTTTTTTTTAACCTTGTACCACATGACTCAGGCACCGCCATCGTTCTTCACTACCGGCCGAACACAAGTCAACCGCTGCACTGCCCTGTCGGAACTCCATAACTCAAGTGCTCTATGCGAACTACAAAACACGACTGCTCTCTGCGAGCTACTAAACTCGACTTACTGCCAACACTGCTCTGACCGGCGATTCTGTTGTAGCATAGATATTCCATATCGCAGGCAGCTCGTGAGCAATCCAGCGAAATTACATCTGCTCAAGTGAGCTAGCGAATAGTAATGAACCCCTAATGAGCCCCTTAAATGCTAGATTCGTAACGAAAAAAAGGTATTTATATGATGTAGGCTATAAATTGAAAGAAACAGCATATGCAGAACAACATGGAAACAGAGTAGTCGAGCGGCATTTCGGCCCTCGACCAACAGAAAGAACTATTCCCGATTGGCAGGCTAGTAAAGAAGAACTGAAAAAAAATGAGGAAGACTAAATGTGGAAATAGAGCACTGAATGCTAGATGGCCCAAGCTAGAAGATGACGTATTGAAATGGATTCGAGGACACCATAAAAATGGCACTGGAATTAATACAAAAATCACTCAGATACTCGTTCATAAGCTAGCGCTGCGGTGAAACTTAAAAGACTTTAAGGGTGGAGTTGGTTGTTGTTACAGGTTTATGAAGAATCATGGACTTTGCATGCGAAACGAAACCACAATATCTCAGAAAATGCCACAAGGATATGAAGAGGAAAATGTTATCTTTCCATCGCTTTATTATTCAACATCGAAAGAATACCAGCGCGTAACTAAGCCAAATAGCGAATATGGGCGAAACTCCTCTGACATTTGATGTGCCGAGTAACAGAACTGTCGCCATGAAAGGTGCTAAAATTGTAACTATAAAAACAAGTGGACATGAAAAAATGCACTACACTGTTGTCGTTTTATGTTGTGCTGACGGTACTAAACTTAATCCAGTGATCATTTTCCAGCGCAAAACAATATCAAGACCTTCTGAAAACCGCCAGGTTTCGTTCACGTACACGACAAGGGTTGGATGGACGAGGCTGGTATAAAATTATTGATTAACAGCGAATAGGAGATAAGGAGAGGTGATTTAATGAAGAAGAGTTCTCGTCTTGTGCTGGATGAGTTTAGCAGTCATTTGAAAAGTTCTGCGGAAAAGGAATTGAGAGAGGGAAATACAGAGCTTGTTGTTGTTCCGGGCGGATTTACTTCACAATTGCAACATCTTGATGTCTCGATAAATAAATCAAAGTGTATATGAGAGAGGAATGGAACAAATAGATGCCGGATGAAATCTAACACGAATTCAAGCCGAAGGGAGCTTTAAAACTACCTGCAATCAAACAAGTGTGTCAGTGGATAAAACAGTCTTGGTCTAGAGTGAGAGAAGACATTACTGTTAAATATTTCAAGAAGTACTCTCTATGACAGTGAAGACCATCTTCTTATGAAGAGGAGAAAGACGATGACGAAGAGGAAGAAGAAGAAGATGAAGAAGAAAATTCAGATGACAATATTAAAAGTCAGTTTGGTTTCATAAACTACGAATGTTTTTAGTGTGGCTTTGCAATCTACTAAAATGGTAAAAATTAATGTGTTCTCTAAGTCCGTAGCATCTTATAAACCATAAAATACGGTATGAGCATAATTCCCATGGGCCCAACTCTCAAAAATGTGACATTGAATCAAATCTTCTTCGAATGTTTCGTTGATGGCACAATATTATTTCCTGGTCGTCGCTCACTATTCCCTAAAAAACTTGTTATTTCCTTGAACAGATTTCTTGGCAACCATTTTGTTTTGCTGTGAAGCTTTAAGTCTATTACCTAATGTATTCACTCGCTCACCTGGCTGTCATTTCGAGAAGCCTGACCTTTCCTACAGTTTCCTTCATATTTTTTTTCATTTTATGTATGTCGTGACTTCCCCATATTTGCTTGTTAAATGAAAAAAAAAATCATGAAAATTAAAGTTTTCATGGTACGTGTTTTGTCCTGTAAAGTTTGAAACTGATTTCTTCTTTCAACCGTAACGTAGCACTGTGACGGTTTAACATTCGCACTGTTGAAATTATAAATAAATTTGCCTCTGCCTGCAAGGATGGTTTTAAATCTCTTATTTGGAAACAAAATACAATAATCCAAAGTTCGTGCACCGAAAAATTCACTAGGAACAGATAACGTGTTTATTTCAATGAGAATTGCCACTCCGACATCGCGTGAGTGGTCTTGTTCCTCCGTTGTTCACACTGCGGTAGCGCTTCAGGTTCTCCATGTAGCGCTA
Source organism: Schistocerca cancellata (assembly GCF_023864275.1). NCBI lineage: Eukaryota > Metazoa > Arthropoda > Insecta > Orthoptera > Acrididae > Schistocerca > Schistocerca cancellata. Next base: position 674,124,657 of record NC_064628.1, on the reverse strand, counting down.
CAGTTCAGAAACAGCTATTTTCCGATACAGTCCGCTGTCCGATGCGTGGGCGCGCGCGCCCACACTCACACACACACACACGCACACACACACACACACACACACACACACACACACACAAAACGACACACACGCACGAACAGAAAGGCAGAGAGAGAGAGAGACAGAGACAGAGAGAGAGAGTCACGTTGATTCCTGGTAATTACGTGCCTGGCATGTGAATTCTGTGATGGAGATCGATGGCGTTCCATACAAAATACAGGTACGCATTCGTCTGAGTTGATATTCGGATCATGGTATGACAATAATTAGAATTCGTCATATTGCACTTCATAGTTGCTACCTCTGCTAGAGGTATACTGACTTTTGTTTTGCTGTGGGTAAATTGTATATTTACCTGACCCCAAGTTAACTTGAAAACCAAAACCTGTCTGTCTCCCCAATCCTCTCAACCCGGGGCTGCTGCATCACCTGTTCGAAAGGATTAGGAAGACTGATACGTTTTGGTCTTCTATTTTAAGGAAAGCATAGTATTTGTGAAGACATTTGTGTGCCTACCACCCGAAGCTGATAAAAATTAATAGCGCAACAACTGCTTAACTTACGACGTCGTCTGGCAGACTATAAAGTTTAAAATGGTATATATCGTACGCTCATTATTGCAAAATATGTTAATATCTAGTTAATAGGTCGGCAGCAAGTCGGCCTAATGTACGGTACAATGTCGTCTAGCACTATTTTAAGCTTTAAAGTCTGTCAGATGATGACGTCATCCAAACAAGTTGCATCATAATAAAGGTTTTTGTGGTTTTTATGGGATATGTCCAAATATCTCATCAGAGTTGTGGAGCGCAACCTAAAGAATATGTTATAAACTTCAACAAGCTTGAAATGATAATTAACTCCCCCCCACCGGGACTCGAACCCGTGATCCTCTGCTTACATGGCAGATGGCAGTCGCTGTACCCTTTTTTTTTTTTTTTTTTTTTTTTTAGTGGTCAAAATGGTCGAAACCCGAGGCCTGGCCACAGTGTCCTCCTCACCACCACCGAGCCTGTGGAGCTTAGGGAAATGGGAGACACACAGGAATCAACATTAGTGGAAGGCGTTGTTATTTATTTATTTGCATGTGTTTTTGTAATATTCACTAATATCATGAAATTATGTGAACACATCGGCGAAAGAGAAAAGAAATATAAATTCTGGTTAAAGAAAAAGAAAGGAAAAAGGAAAAGCAAAAAGAAATAAAATCCGCGCAATCTGCGACGCGCTCTCCCATCCGCGGAGGTCAGAAATAGAATAGATCGTAGGCGGTTGAAACTCAGACACCGCCGGGGGAGGAGGGGTAGGTGCCCTCTGAGCCAGGCATCCCCCAACTCAGTGGAGGTCTAACAAAGACCGCTCGAAGATAGTTAGCAAATAATGTTCGGTAACGTGGTGTGTTTTCGAGAGCTGCATGGGCTGTTCGTAAATAGGTCCAGAAGTCGAGGTGGGATTTAGGTCCCTCATGAAAGAGATAAGCGACCGCCCACCCTTTGACCCACGTAATAGCATGACATTTGGCGGAAGGAAAATGTCTGTCCTCCGGGTATAGAAACATTCGAGGTTCGATATCTGAGCAACCGAGGGCACAGAGGATAGTGTGACTGCACGCTCCCCGTGAGACCCATATTCCCAACTTACTGTCCACACACTCCACTAGATTCGTAGTGACCCTGCCCACTACACTCATTACTCGCGGCAGACAATCATACCGAGTCCCGTAAGAGTTCGGGCAATGCATGTGCATCCGCACAGAAGAAGGACGTCAATGGCCGGTTAGCCTTAACTATATGAAGGTGGTGTCTGTTCTTTCGGTTCAAAAATGGTTCAAATGGCTCTGAGCACTATGCGACTTAACTTCTGAGGTCATCAGTCGCCTATAACTTAGAACTAATTAAACATAACTAACCTAAGGACACCACACACATCCATGCCCGAGGCAGGATTCGAAGCTGCGACCGTAGCGGTCGTTCGGCTCCAGACTGTAGCGCCTAGAACTGCACGGCCACTCCGGCCGGCTTGTTCTTTGGGACATGTCCGAAAGAACAGATACCATCTTCATACTCGTATATTCAACAAGCTTCGTCTTTCTAAACCAGAAATCAATGCTGCCATTTATCCATCCTACCAGCATAGGCTTTGCGCCTCACACCCTCTCCATAACAACAAACCCCTTCCCAGCCTCTTGACCACTGGCCACCATAAACCCATCCCCATTTCTCCATGTTCCAACTTACACTTATCTATCGGACTTCACAGACCACCATCATCTTCCACGATCGCAGACTCAGCGTTCAAGAGACAATGATCCACCTCTATTGCCACTCATCTTTCCATCGTCCTTTTCTACCGGTACAGCACTTGATGGGAGCTTACGTCCGTAGATTTGCCTGAAGTAGCACCGGCTACATCATTGTCATCCGTGATTTTATAATAATAACGTCAAACAGAATCATATTTCATTATATCTTAATCATATTATTTCATTCTTTTAATTGTACCATGTGACTATTTTCCAAAATCGTGATGCTGAAGAATGGCAGCTCCCATCATCCAGTCATAAAGACGGGGGAATGCAATTCATGCAAATAAAAACAGTAGCCCCGTAATCTGATAATCCAAAATGGGTCATTAACTTGGGAGTTTTTTCAGTAATATCCCCTGTGAATAATGGAGCTTGCCACAGTGGGATAGCTTGCATGCTTCAACGATACAGATAATCGTAATGCAGCTACAACCACAAAGGAGGGTATATGTGGAGAGACCAGACTAACACTTGGTTCCTGATGAGGGACAGAAGGCTTTTCAGTAGCTGCGGAGTGGCAACAAACTGAATGCTTAACTGATGTGGCCTTTACCATTAGCCAATACGGCACTGCAAGTGCGCATGTACCACGAACGACGGAAAGCAAGGAAGAACTACAACAATTATTTTTTCTGAGGGCATGCAGCTCTCATCATCATAATCATCATCATCATCATCATCTCAGCCTTGCTTTGCTGGATCCTTCTCTTCCATAAATGCCTATCCAGTGCTTCTTCTCTGAGCCATCCTTTCTCCCGTAGGTCCCCTGCTACCTTGTCTTTCCATCTCAGTTTCGGTCTTCTCCTTGACCCTTCGATTTCTAGATCTTCAACTCTTATCCCCACATACTACTCCACTCTTCTCTGCACATGTCCATACCATCTTAGCCTACTTTTTTGGGTCTCCTTCCCTATGGACCCTACTTTCACTGTTCCCCTGATGTACTCATTTCTGAGTCTATCCTTTCGTATTACCCCATCTTAACATTCTCATTTTTTGCCAGTTCCATCTTTTTCTCCTGGGCTTTTGTAATCGGTCAAGTTTCTGCACTATACAGCATCGCAGGCCTCACCACAGACTTGTAAAGCTTTTCTTTCATTCTGCAGCTAACCTTCTTATCACACAGTACTCCGCCTGCAGCTCTACTGTATGTTTAAATGAAGTTTACATACTCTTCAGTATAATATTCTGGAGGAAAATAGTCTCCATATGGATCTCCACTCCTGGAAATTGAAATAAGAACACCGTGAATTCATTGTCCCAGGAAGTGGAAACTTTATTGACACATTCCTGGGGTCAGATACATCACATGATCACACTGACAGAACCACAGGCACATAGACACAGGCAACAGAGCATGCACAATGTCGGCACTAGTACAGTGTATATCCACCTTTCGCAGCAATGCAGGCTGCTATTCTCCCATGGAGACGATCGTAGAGATGCTGGATGTAGTCCTGTGGAACGGCTTGCCATGCCATTTCCACCTGGCGCCTCAGTTGGACCAGCGTTCGTGCTGGACGTGCAGACCGCGTGAGACGACGCTTCATCCAGTCCCAAACATGCTCAATGGCGGACAGATCCGGAGATCTTGCTGGCCAGGGTAGTTGACTTACACCTTCTAGAGCACGTTGGGTGGCACGGGATACATGCGGACGTGCATTGTCCTGTTGGAACAGCAAGTTCCCTTGCCGGTCTAGGAATGGTAGAACGATGGGTTCGATGACGGTTTGGATGTACCGTGCACTATTCAGTGTCCCCTCGACGATCACCAGTGGTGTACGGCCAGTGTAGGAGATCGCTCCCCACACCATGATGCCGGGTGTTGGCCCTGTGTGCCTCGGTCGTATGCAGTCCTGGCGCTCACCTGCACGGCGCCAAACACGCATACGACCATCATTGGCACCAAGGCAGAAGCGACTCTCATCGCTGAAGACGACACGTCTCCATTCGTCCCTCCATTCACGCCTGTCGCGACACCACTGGAGGCGGGCTGCACGATGTTGGGGCGTGAGCGGAAGACGGCCTAACGGTGTGCGGGACCGTAGCCCAGCTTCATGGAGACGGTTGCGAATGGTCCTCGCCGATACCCCAGGAGCAACAGTGTCCCTAATTTGCTGGGAAGTGGCGGTGCGGTCCCCTACGGCACTGCGTAGGATCCTACGGTCTTGGCGTGCATCCGTGCGTCGCTGCGGTCCGGTCCCAGGTCGACGGGCACGTGCACCTTCCGCCGACCACTGGCGACAACATCGATGTACTGTGGAGACCTCACGCCCCACGTGTTGAGCAATTCGGCGGTACGTCCACCCGGCCTCCCGCATGCCCACTATACGCCCTCGCTCAAAGTCCGTCAACTGCACATACGGTTCACGTCCACGCTGTCGCGGCATGCTACCAGTGTTAAAGACTGCGATGGAGCTCCGTATGCCACGGCAAACTGGCTGACACTGACGGCGGCGGTGCACAAATGCTGCGCAGCTAGCGCCATTCGACGGCCAACACCGCGGTTCCTGGTGTGTCCGCTGTGCCGTGCGTGTGATCATTGCTTGAACAGCCCTCTCGCAGTGTCCGGAGCAAGTATGGTGGGTCTGACACACCGGTGTCAATGTGTTCTTTTTTCCATTTCCAGGAGTGTATTTAACAGAAACTTATCATCAAGGAAAAGAAACCAGGAATTACGCGGGTTGGAGCGTCGAATGTTAGATTCTTTAATCGGTAGCTTGGAAATTTGAATACGGGAATGGTTAGGCTAAAAGATGTAGTGCGAATTAATGAAGTGCGGTGGCAAGAAAAACTGGATTTCTGATCACATCAATGCAGGGCTGTCAATACGAAGTCAAATAAGAATTATATGGGGAAGGAGTAAATATGAATAAGAAAATAGGTATGCGGGTAAACTATCGTACTATGAACAGCATGGAAACGCATTCTCCTAGCCCAGATAGACACTAAACCAACACCCACCCTAGTAGTACAAGTTTATACACTAACTCCACAGATGATGAAGGGATTGAAAGAATCTACGCTGAGATAAAGTAAATTATTCAGATAGTTAAGGGAGGCGAAAAGTTAATTGTCAGGTGTGGCTGGAATTCGATAACAGGAAAGGCAGAGAAGGAAAAATATGATTTCAACGTGGACTGTGGGATAGGAATGAAAGAGGAAGCACAGATAGCAATTTAAGCATCGCTAACATTTGGTTTAAAAATCATGAAAAAAGTTTATATAACTGGATGAGACCTGGCGAAAGTGCAAGGTTTCAGATAGATTATGTAACGTAAGACAGAGATTTGGAAATTGCATTTTAAACTGAAAGACATTTACAGGGGATAATGTGGTCTCTGTCCACAATTTATGGGCTATGAACTGCTGATTGTTAGGCAACTTTGAAATGAAACAGGGGAAACGAATACAACAGAAGACGAATGGGTGGCTTTGAAAGATGAAATGGGAAAGGTAGAAAAGGACCACGTCGGTAAAAAGACAATACCTACTCGAAATCCTCAGATAACGCAGGAGATACTGAATTCAGTTGAAGAAAGCAAAAGATAAAAAATACAGCGAATGAATGAGGCGAAATGGATTACAGACATCTAAAAAATGAGATTAACGGTGCATGTATAATGGCTAAGCAGGACAAATGCAAAGCTATAGAAACATGCATGATTAGGGGAAAGATAGATGTGTGCAAGATTTATGAGACAAGAGAAATATCCTCAGACTCCAAGAAGAATATAATCATCCCCATTCCGAAGAAGGCAGCTGTCGACAGCTGTGAAACCTACAGAACCATATGTTTAGTAAGTCATAGTTGCAAAATACGGACATGAATTATTTACAGGAGAATGGAAAATGTGACAATATCCTATCTCAAGGAAGATCAATTTGAGTTACGGAGAAATGTAAAAACACGCGGGGCATTAGTGATCATACATCTTATCTTAGCAGATAGATTAAAGAAAGAGAAACCTGAATTTGTAGCATTTGTAGATTTAGAGAAAGCTTTGGACAGTGTTGACTGGACTATACTCTTCGTAATACTGAAAGTATCAGGGATAAGATATAGGGAGCGAAAAATTATTCGCAACTTTCACAGGAAACAGACTGCAGTTATAAGTGTCGAAGGGCGTGAAAGGGAGGCTATAGTTGACAAGGGCACGAGACAGGGGTGCAGCCTATTCCCTATGTATTCGTTCTGTACATTGAAATTCAAGGTTTGCTAATGAAATTGTAACAGTGTCAAAGACGGCAAGACTCGGAAGGGCATTTCAACGGAATGGGTACTTTCTTGAGGAGAGATAGTAAGATGAACCCAACAAAAGTAAAAGATGGGCAATGGAAAGTAGCCGAATTAAATCAGATGATGCTGAGGGAGTTAGATTTGGAAATGGAACACTAAGAGTAGAGTTTTGTACGGGCAGCAAAATAATTGATGATGGCCAAAGTAGAGAGGATAATATAAAATGCCAACTGGCTGTACCAAGCAGGCCGGCCGCTGTGGCCGAGCGGTTCTAGGCGCTTCAGTCCAAAACCGCGCTGCTCCTACGGTCACAGTTTCGAATCCTGTCTCGGGCATGGATGTACGTGATGTCCTTAGGTTAGTTAGGTTTAAGTAGTTCTAAGTCAGGGGACTGATGATCTCAGAGGGTAAGTCCCTTAGTGCTCACAGCTATTTGAACCATTTTGTAGCAAGCAAAGCATTTCTGAAAAACGGGAATTTATTAACATCTAACATAAATTTAAGTGTTAAAAAGTCTTTGTAGGGATATTTGTCTGGAGATTAACGTTGTACGGAAGTGAAGAGAGGACATTGTGCAGTTCAGACAAGAAAAGAATAGAAGCGTTTGGAATGAGTTTCAGTAAAGAGTAAGTGTCTCACATTAAACTACACTCTTTTTGCCTGGTTATCTCAAAAAAATATCCTAAAACTATAGAAATCTCTGATGTTCCTTGTTTGTATGAAGCTGATTAAATTATGTATCGTACTGTTCAAACAAATTTCGGGCTTGCAGCCAGTCGTCGTACAATACTTCGCACGATATTTCAACTGGGCACCTGCCAGTCATCTTCAGGAGGTGAGCCATCGCAGACTGGCGAAAACGTTTTTTTCTTTTTTCTTTATTGTGATTTCATTCCCCTGCCCCATATGGGCAGGGGAGGGCTGTCAGCGGCACAATCCGCCGCTCTTCAGCCGAGTGACACGACAACTAAAACAAGAATAAAATAATACATACATAAGGAGATAAAAAAGGGGAACATAAAACAGAGTAAGGGGAGAAAATGGAGGTAAAAATACACTGACATGTAGACGTTCATTGGGGGCACTTAAAAAAGTCACCAGAAAGTTAAAAACACAGTTGGCGATTCTTAAAACACAGAGAAGACACTGGATGCGCATGCACAGGTTAAAAGTTGGCCACAGTATTAAAAACACTCCGAAACAACACACTTAAAACCCATTTGGAGCACACACGACGAAGAATGAAACTACCAGGTGGGACCTGCTGAGGGAAAGGTCAGAGAGGATAGAAAAGGAGGGGAGAGCATGGGGCAGCTGGGGAAGCGGCGGGATGAAGAGAGGAGAGGCAACCGTGGGTTCACGAACAGGCAGGAGACACATGGGGCGGGAGAGGAAAAGGGAAGACAGGGCTGGAGGGAGTGCAGAGACACTGAAAGGAGGCACAAGAGATGGAGGGGGAGTAGGTGGGGAAATCCGCTCAGAAGGAGGGAGGGGGAGGAGAGGGAGCCCTGAGGAGGAGGCAGGAAGAGGGGGTTAGAGTTGGTAGGAAGGGTAGATGTTAGGGCGAAGCTCATCATCCAGGAGGGGTAGATGGTGGAAGTTGTGTTGGGAAAGGAGATGGAGGGTGTGGAGATGGAGAGAGGGAGGGACACAACAGTAAAGACGCGGCAACTGGTTGGGAGTGGAGAGGAAGGGAGACACCAGGGGGTGAGGGGGATCAAGGCGGCGGACAATATATAGTGTGCGGATGTGTTCAAGGAAAAGGAGAAGGTGGGGGAAGGGGATGAGATCATAGAGGATGCGTGTGGGGGACGGAAGGCGGATGCGGAAGGCGAGGCGGAGTGCATGGCGTTCGAGGATTTGGAGGGCTTTATAGAACCGGGGAGGGGCGGAAATCCAAGCGATGCTGGCATAACAAAGGATGGGGCGGATCATGGATTTGTAGGTGTGAAGGATGGTGGAAGGATGCAGACCCCTCGTCCGGCTGGACAGGAGTTTCAGGAGGCGGAGGCGGTTGTGAGCTTTGTTTTGGATGGTAAGGAGATGGGGAGTCCAGGTGAGGTGGCGGTCGAGTGTGAGGCCAAGGTATTTGAGGGTAAGAGTGAGGCGGATAGGACGGCCATAAATGGTGAGGTAGAAATCATGGAGGCGGAAGGAGCGGGTGGTGCGGCCTATGATGATCGCCTGGGTCTTGGAGGGATTAACACGACGAGAAAACGTCCTCCGTTCCGCAATATATAGGGTACTGTAAGTATTCTGCACATGCGTCGAAAACTTGATAGTTGAACCACACTGCCCGCCGGCAGCGCCCTCGCTGGTGGAATAGCGGAACTCAGTCGCTCTCTGCGTTGCTGTTTGCCACGGCCGTCGACGCACTCTGTCGTCTTCGATTTGAGCAAATCGTGGAGAAGATGGGATTCGATGCACTGTCCAGCTGGTAGCCGCTGTCACGGTTTAACAGATTTTCCGCCAGTCGTATTTTTTACGGATTCTTTAATAATGGAGTCCCAGAAAGACGTTGCTGTGGACAAAATCATTGTTTTCTCATACTCCATTGAATGTCCAGTAGAAATACAATGTTCAGCAATAGCGGACTTGCTTGGCTGCAAAAGACGGGTCTAACGTTGATGTTCAGTGCAGCGTTCTTTCACGGTGCGTGTGGTTTGACCTATGTAAGCCATACCACATTGGCACGGTATCTTGTAAATTCCGGCCTTTCGTAGTAACAGATTGTCCTTAACTGATCCCACAAGGTCCGCAATCTTCGATGGTGGGCGGAAAACCACTTTTACCTGAAATTTTCGGAGGATTCTTGCTATTTTAAACGAAGTGTTGTCAACGAAAGGAAGAAAAGCTAAAGATTGTTCCGGCATGTTCTCCTCTTTATTCACTTCCTGCTTCTTAGTTTTAACTGTTAGTGCCCTGTTAATCTGCCGGATGGAATACCCATTTTCGCTGAATACTGTCTTTAGATAGGCGAGTTCTTGAGGTAAGCTATCTAGATCTGAGACAGTATGAGCTCTATGAACAAGTGTTTTAAGCAAACTCATGGTTTGCGATGGGTGATGGCAACTCGATGCTTGCAGGTACAAATCAGTATGAGTGGGTTTCCGGTAAACTGAATGCCCTAGAAAACCATCATTCTTCCTTCGAACCAGGACATCCAAGAAAGGCAAACAACCATCTTTCTCTATTTCCATGGTGAACAGGATGATGCTATGAATGGAGTTGAGGTTATGTAGAAACACCATTAATTTATCTTCTCCATGAGGCCACACTATGAAAATGTCATCCACATACCGCCAAAAAACTGTTGGCTTCAGGGCAGCTGATTCAAGCGCTCTCTCTTCAAAATCCTCCATAAAAAGGTTGGCCACCAAAGGAGATAGGGTACTACCCATGGCGACACCGTCAGTCTGTTCAAAATATTCTTGATTAAACATAAAATAAGTTGAGGAACCCCCCATGAACCATGGACCTTGCCGCTGGTGGGGAGGCTTGCGTGCCTCAGCGATACAGATGGCCGTACCGTAGGTGCAACCACAACGGAGGGGTATCTGTTGAGAGGCCAGACAAACATGTGGTTCCTGAAGAGGGGCAGCAGCCTTTTCAGTAGTTGCAGGGGCAACAGTCAGGATGATTGACTGATCTGGCCTTGTAACATTAACCAAAATGGCCTTGCTGTGCTGGTACTGCGAATGGCTGAAAGCAAGGGGAAACTACAGCCGTAATTTTTCCCGAGGACATGCAGCTCTACTGTATGATTAAATGATGATGGCGTCCTCTTGGGTAAAATATTCCGGAGGTAAAATAGTCCCCCATTCGGATCTCCGGGCGGGGACTACTCAGGAGGACGTCGTTATCAGGAGAAAGAAAACTGGCGTTCTACGGATCGGAGCGTGGAATGTCAGATCCCTTAATCGGGCAGGTAGGTTAGAAAATTTAAAAAGGGAAATGGATAGGTTAAAGTTAGATATAGTGGGAATTAGTGAAGTTCGGTGGCAGGAGGAACAAGACTTTTGGTCGGGTGATTACAGGGTTATAAATACAAAATCAAATAGGGGTAATGCAGGAGTAGGTTTAATAATGAATAAAAAAATAGGAGTGCGGGTTAGCTACTACAAACAGCATAGTGAACGCATTATTGTGGCCAAGATAGACACAAAGCCCATGCCTACTACAGTAGTACAAGTTTATATGCCAACTACCTCTGCAGATGATGAAGAAATAGATGAAATGTATGACGAGATAAAAGAAATTATTCAGGTAGTGAAAGGAGACGAAAATTTAATAGTCATGGGTGACTGGGATTCGTCAGTAGGAAAAGGGAGAGAAGGAAACATAGTAGGTGAATATGGATTGGGGGGAAGGAATGAAAGAGGAAGCCGCCTTGTAGAATTTTGCACAGAGCATAACTTAATCATAGCCAACACTTGGTTCAAGAATCATAAAAGAAGGTTGTATACCTGGAAGAATCCTGGAGATACTAGTAGGTATCAGATAGATTATATAATGGTAAGACAGAGATTTAGGAACCAGGTTTTAAATTGTAAGACATTTCCTGGGGCAGATGTGGATTCTGACCACAATCTATTGGTTATGAACTGCAGATTGAAACTGAAGAAACTGCAAAAAGGTGGGAATTTAAGGAGATGGGACCTGGATAAACTGAAAGAACCAGAGGTTGTAGAGAGTTTCAGGGAGAGCATAAGGGAACAATTGACAGGAATGGGGGAAAGAAATACAGTAGAAGAAGAATGGGTAGCTCTGAGGGATGAAGTAGTGAAGGCAGCAGAGGATCAAGTAGGTAAAAAGACGAGGGCTAATAGAAATCCTTGGGTAACAGAAGAAATATTGAATTTAATTGATGAAAGGAGAAAATACAAAAATGCAGTAAATGAAGCAGGCAAAAAGGAATACAGACGTCTCAAAAACGATATCGACAGGAAGTGCAAAATGGCTAAGCAGGGATGGCTAGAGGACAAATGTAAGGATGTAGAGGCTTGTCTCACTAGGGGTAAGATAGATACTGCCTACAGGAAAATTAAAGAGACCTTTGGAGAGAAGAGAACAACTTGTATGAATATCAAGAGCTCAGATGGCAACCCAGTTCTAAGCAAAGAAGGGAAGGCAGGAAGGTGGAAGGAGTATATAGAGGGTTTATACAAGGGCGATGTACTTGAGGACAATATTATGGAAATGGAAGAGGATGTAGATGAAGACGAAATGGGAGATAAGATACTGCGTGAAGAGTTTGACAGAGCACTGAAAGACCTGAGTCGAAACAAGGCCCCGGGAGTAGACAACATTCCATTTGAACTACTGATGGCCTCGGGAGAGCCAGTCATGACAAAACTCTACCACCTGGTGAGCACGATGTATGAGACAGGCGAAATACCCTCAGACTTCAAGAAGAATATAATAATTCCAATCCCAAAGAAAGCAGGTGTAGACAGATGTGAAAATTACCGAACTATCAGTTTAATAAGTCACAGCTGCAAAATACTAACGCGAATTCTTTACAGACGAATGGAAAAACTGGTAGAAGCCGACCTCGGGGAAGATCAGTTTGGATTCCGTAGAAATGTTGGAACACGTGAGGCAACACTGACCTTACGACTTATCTTAGAAGAAAGATTAAGAAAAGGCAAACCTACGTTTCTAGCATTTGTGGACTTAGAGAAAGCTTTTGACAATGTTAACTGGAATACTCTCTTTCAAATTCTGAAGGTGGCACGGGTAAAATACAGGGAACGAAAGGCTATTTACAGTTTGTGCAGAAACCAGATGGCAGTTATAAGAGTCGAGGGGCATGAAAGAGAAGCAGTGGTTGGGAAGGGAGTAAGACAGGGTTGTAGCCTCTCCCCGATGTTATTCAATCTGTATATTGAGCAAGCAGTAAAGGAAACAAAAGAAAAATTCGGAGTAGGTATTAAAATTCATGGAGAAGAAGTAAAAACTTTGAGGTTCGCCGATGACATTGTAATTCTGTCAGAGACAGCAAAGGACTTGGAAGAGCAGTTGAACGGAATGGACAGTGTCTTGAAAGGAGGATATAAGATGAACATCAACAAAAGCAAAACGAGGATAATGGAATGTAGTCAAATTAAGTCGGGTGATGCTGAGGGAATTAGATTAGGAAATGAGACACTTAATGTAGTAAAGGAGTTTTGCTATTTAGGGAGTAAAATAACCGATGATGGTCGAAGTAGAGAGGATATAAAATGTAGACTGGCAATGGCAAGGAAAGCGTTTCTCAAGAAGAGGAATTTGTTAACATCGAGTATAGATTGAAGTGTCAGGAAGTCGTTTCTGAAAGTATTTGTATGGAGTGTAGCCATGTATGGAAGTGAAACATGGACGATAACTAGTTTGGACAAGAAGAGAATAGAAGCTTTCGAAATGTGGTGCTACAGAAGAATGCTGAAGATAAGGTGGGTAGATCACGTAACTAATGAGGAGGTATTGAATAGGATTGGGGAGAAGAGAAGTTTGTGGCACAACTTGACTAGAAGAAGGGATCGGTTGGTAGGACATGTTTTGAGGCATCAAGTGATCACAAATTTAGCATTGGAGGGCAGTGTGGAGGGTAAAAATCGTAGAGGGAGACCAAGAGATGAATACACTAAGCAGATTCAGAAGGATGTAGGTTGCAGTAGATACTGGGAGATGAAGAAGCTTGCACAGGATAGAGTAGCATGGAGAGCTGCATCAAACCAGTCTCAGGACTGATGACCACAACAACAAACAACAAGTTGAGGAAAGAGCGTGCCTGAACAAAGCAGTGATATCAACGGGAAACATGTTCCCAATCAGTGTCAAAGAATATGCAAGAGGAACTTTTGTAAAAAAGTGAGACCACATCAAAACTTACTAGAAGGTCGATACTGCTAAGACGAAGAGCCCCCAGTCTATTGATAAAATCAGCTGAGTTTCGTATGTGATGTGAGCACTTGCCTACGAAAAGTCTCAATAAGGAAGCGAGATGTTTAGCTAAATCATATGTAGGAGCTCCAATGTTGTTCACTATTGGACGCAGAGGAAGACCCTCTTTATGAATCTTTGGAAGGCCATACAGTCTTGGAGGTACACAACTATGTGGTCTTAACCTCTTGATGGTATGTAACCTCTTGATGGATATGTACCGTAATGTTTATAACTAAAAAATTTAATCATCGGCCTCTGGAGAGTGTGTGTGAATTTGCGTAGGTGTTGCGGCGATCGAATGAAAGCAGTCCTCTGGGTTTTAATTTGAGCCCTTGTATGCTTTATAGTGTTATTTTATAAATTCTTATTAATTTACAAAATTGGTAAATTTGATACATTTTGCGTGCGTGTAGTACACGAAGTACAAGCGTCACAGGTACCAAAGGACTTGCCTTCAAGTGAACTTCTGCTTTCTGTTTCGGAGGATCCCTTCTCGCCTCGTTATATCTGTCCATATCTGTATTTATTACAGGCCATTTCTGCGGCCATAGCCGTAACCTCCATTACTGCCTGCCCGGCCGCCGCTGAGCGCCTACGCTGCGTCGCCCCGCTGGGGCACCTGTCAGGCTATGGTGAGATACGCCCACTCCCTCCGATCAGGCCGTACGAACACGTAATTTCACTAGCGTAGCTTGCAGCTTGGGTCATGTTGGGCGACGGCGTTGAAGGAGCGGGTTCTGCTGACATCAGCCATGTACTTTGTAGTGAGAACTGACTTGCGTGGCCCCTACTGAACAGCCATTACAGATATTATGCCCCATACATCACTTGTCAGACATCTGTTGTCACTTATTCTACTCACTCGCATCCTACGTAGCAGATCATCTCGACGTCTAGAGAAAGAGACACTATACAAATGTTGTGAGATCGCAACAACTGAGTTGCTTCCCTCATTTCCCAGGGTGATACACCATACGTCTGAAAAGGTCTGATTTTATTTTTGGTGTATTCACGACGTCTGTGCAGCAACTGCGGTGTCAGTATGAAATAACAACTGTAAACAACAGATGTGCGTACGACCAGTCACTTGCAAACAGGCAGTGTTTAGTAGAGGACGTGTGTCAGAGGTTATGTCAATTTTGTTGTGTCACAAACCGCAACGGGGGAACATCTCTAAATCAAGAGTTCAAGACATTCTCCAGAAAGATTTGAAGACGAGAAATGTTTGTGCAAGGCAGTCCTGCACACCTTGACTCACGAACGGAAACACCAATCGTGGAATTCTGTTGCAACTTCACTGGCATTTCAAATGCGGACAATTCTTCTTTCGAAAACATTATGCAGGTGACGAGACTTAATATTATCGATGTGAACAAAACGACAGATTCGATAAATTCACGTGAAGGGTCAACGCTTTTACGACATAACGGACATTCAAGACAACGCGACACGCGAGCGGAACAATATTCCAAAGAACTTTCCTGACATTTTTACATAGTGTAAATGTTTTGTGTGTAGTACTCAACTGAGGTGAATCTACGTAGAACAGCTGAACTACCGGAACCATCATCTTAACGTTTAACTACACTACTGGCCATTAAAATTGCTACACCACGAAGATGACGTGCTACAGACGCGACATTTAACAGACAGGAAGAAGATGCTCTGATATGCAAATGATTAGCTTTTCAGAGCATTCACACAACGTTGGCGCCGGTGGCGACACCTGCAACGTGCTGACATGAGGAAAGTTTCCAACCGATTTCTCATACACAAACAGCAGTTGACCGGCGCTGCCTGGTGAAACGTTGTTGTGATGCCTCGTGTAACGAGGAGAAATGCGTACCATATGTTTACTACTTTGATAAAGGTCAGATTGTAGCCTATCGCGATTGCGGTTTATCGTATCGCGACATTGCTGCTCGCGTTGGTCGAGATCCAATGACTGTTAGCAGACTACGGAATCGGTGGGTTCAGGAGTGTAATACGGAACGCCGTGCTGGATCCCAACGGCCTCGTATCACTAGCAGTCGAGATGACAGTCATCTTATCCGCATGGCTGTAACGGATCGTGCAGCCACGTCTCGATCCCTGAGTCAACAGATGGGGACGTTTGCAGGACAACAACCACCAGCATGAACAGTTCGACGACGTTTGCAGCAGCATAGACTATCAGCTCGGAGACCGTGGCTGCGGTTACTCTTGACGATTCATCACAGACAGGAGCGCCTGCGACGGTGTACTTAACGACGAACCTGGGTACACGAATGGCAAAACGTCATTTTTTCGGATGAATCCAGGTTCTGTTTACAGCATCATGATGGTCGCATCTGTGTTTGGCGACATCGCGGTGAACGCACATTGGAAGCGTGTATTCGTCATCGCCATACTGGCATATCACCCGGCGTGATGGTATGGGGTGTCATTGGTTACACGTCTCGGTCACCTCTTGTTCGCATTGACGGCACTTTGAACAGTGGACGTTACATTTCAGATGTGTTACGACCCATGGCTCTACCCTTCATCCGATCCCTACGAAACCCTACATTTCAGCAGTATAATGCACGACCGCATGTTGCAGATCCTGTACGGGCCTTTCTGGATACAGAAAATGTTCGACTGCTGCTCTGGTCAGCATATTCTCCAGATCTCTCACCAACTGAAAACGTCTCGTTAATGGTGGCCGAGCTACTGGCTCGTCACAATGTGCCAGTCACTACTCTTGATGAACTGTGGTATCGTGTTGAAGCTGCATGGGCAGCTGTACCTGTACACGCCATCCAAGCTCTGTTTGACTCAATGCCCAGGCGTATCAAGGCCGTTATTACGGCCAGAGGTGGGTGTTCTGGGTACTGATTTCTCAGGGTCTATGCACGCAAATTGCGTGAAAATGTAATCACATGTCAGTTCTAGTATAATCTATTTGTCCAATGATTACCCGTTCATCATCTGCATTTCTGCTTGGTGTAGCAATTTTAATGGCCATTAGTGTATTTTTTTTTTATTAATACAGGCCCGAAGATTTTTTGTACTGACGGGGTAGGTCTAACAAATTATTCTAAGTGAACTAGCGGGAGTGAACTTCTAATGTGTTTGTCCAGTGGAGATTCGTAGAAAATATGGCAGGGGACATCTTGTTGTGCCAGTAATCTTCCAAGGTTTAACAACGAATCATTAGATGACGCCGTAGACCATAGATAACATAGACTCCACATGACGTCACTATACTGAAACAAACATGTAAGTCACGTGACACAGGGTATCAAGGGTAGTTTACACTGAGGTGACATAAGTCATAAGACACTCCTTACTCACGTGTCGTACCTTCTTTTGCCTGGTGTAGTGCAGCAACTCGACGTCGCATGGACTAAAGTCGTAGGAAGACCCCTCTGGATATATTGGGCCATGCTAATTGTGAAACTGGTGCCAACGCAGGATTTTGTACGCGAACTGAACTCTCTATCATGTCCCATAAATGTTCGATGGGATTCACGTCGGCCGATTTGGGTGGCCAGATCATTCGCTCGAATTATCCAGAATGTTCTTCAAACAAATTGCGGACAATCGTGGCACTGTGACGGCGCATTGTCATCCATAATAATTTCTTCGTTTGGGTACATGAATTCCTTGAATGGCTCAAAAAGGTCTCCAAGTAGCCGAACATAATCATTTCCAGTCAATGATCGGTCAGTTGTACCAGAGAACCCAGTACATTCAACGTGAATAAAACCAACACCATTATGGAGCCACAACCAGCTTGCACAGTGCTTTGTTGACAAGTTGGGTCCGTGGCGTCGTGGTGTCGACGCCACACTCGAACTCTACCATCAGACCAACTGAAATCTGGACTCATATGACGTAGCCACGGTTTTCCAGTCGTCTAGGTTCCAACCGATATGATCACGAACCCTGGAGATGGACTGCATGCGATGCCTTGCTCTTAGCAGAGGCACTCGCTTTGGTAGTCTACTGACAGAGCCCATTAACGCCAAATTTCGTAGCACTGTCCTAAGGGATACGTTAGTTGCTCGTCTGACATTGATTTCTGCACTTACTGCATGCAGTGTTGCTTGTCTGTTGGCACTAACAAATCTACGCAAATGCTGCTGCTCTCGGTCGTTTAGTGAAGGCCGTCGGCCACTGCGTTGTCCATGGCGAGAGGTAATGCCTGAAATGCGGTATTCTCGTCACACCCATGACACTGTGGATCTCGGAATGTTGAATACTCTAATAATCTCCGAAATGGAATGCACCATACTTATTGCTCCAACAAGCATTCCGCGTTCAAAGTCTGTTAATTTCCGTCGTGCGGCGTTAATCAAGTCGAAACCTTTTCACATAAATCACCTGAGTACAAATGGCATCTCCTCCAATGAACTGCCCTTTTCTACCTTGTGTACTCGATACTACTTCCATTTCTGTGTGTGAATATCGTTATCCCACGACTTTTGACACCTCGGTGTGCGTTATTACATGTTATGTCAAGTGAAGATGACTGTTACAGTTTTTCCCGTTTATAACTGAATTGATTTTAAGGATAAGTTGTCATATTCCTATTATACGTATTAGTACAGTTAATCTGATTTCTCCGAAATTTCTAATATAAATGCCACGGATATCGTTTTTACATGTGACAAGGAGAAACAAATTGACAGTTCTTTTTAAAGCGACAGAATTATACTTCTTTACTGAATACCTGTTTTTGTTGCGCTGTAAGTCGTTTAGTCCACCGTTTCCACAGTAGCAGAAGACGAAAGACCAGTTCGGCAGGCAGCATTAGCTTTTTACGATCCCTGAATAATGTGTGAATCGATTATCTACATATATTAAAGGCAATGTCCTGCCCGACTCATCTTCGCCAAGTCCAAAGAGATAAACATAGAAACTTGAAATATGGAGACGGTGTAGATCTTATACTGTAGGCATCATTTAAGAAGGAATTGTTGGAAATTCTACTCCTAAGGTGATGAAATAGGATACAAAAGGCTATTAGAAAATATATCACTATGAAAGCAATTTTCAAACTAGAATTGCGAAACCTGGTATTTGGTTCCTCAGCCAGGAATAAAAAAGTATGTATTCCAGCATTTTTGGAAATTCACCACTGATGTGGTAAAATAGTGAGTGAAATTTTTTTTTGAACATTAATCATTAATGAACTACTAAAGCATTTTAAAGCTAAATCTAAGAAACTGGTATTTGATTCCTCGGTTAGAAATAAAAAGTTTGTGACTTTTCATGCTTTCCCGACGGATCTGTTGCAAATACGCTTCTCGGGATTGCCGCCGGATCGTATTGTGTAAATCGTACGATATTTCTTCGATGCAACTGCTCGACATCATCAGGTGGTGGTAGCTGCTGCTGTCACTGCTGCAAGGCGCGACTGATGACAATCGCGCGGCGGCGTCGGAATTTATCATGACGGGAGCAGGCAATACGCGTGCGCGAGAAGACGCTCATAGTTGGAGAAAGCGGCGCTCCTGGTGCCCCCTACTGGGAGCTGCAGAAAGGCCATCCACGCGTGCGCTTTGGGCAATAACTGTGCTGCCGGACGCTCCTGCGGATAAAGTTTGAACTAAATCTCAGCTACGCGTTGTGTCACTTGAGGAAACGGAAGTTCTTATTTTCCCTGTTTTTGATTTGATGGCACCCAGTGCTGGATTCCAGGCGGCGCTTAGTTGAAAACCTGCATCCCTGTTGATTAGATTGTCCGCCGTCCTTAATAACACAGTCCCAGAAAGATGACGCTGGGGATAAAATTTCCGTCTGTTCGTAAAGCATACGAAGTCCCGTGTCCAGGCAATGTTCCGCTACCGCTGATTTATCAGGTTGCCCCAGGCGTGTATGGCGATGATGTTCGACGCAGCGTTCTTGCACGGTTCGGCAAGTCTGTCCAATATAAGATTTTCCACATTGGCATGGGATTTTGTACACGCCACGTTTTCTGAGGCCAAGGTCGTCTTTGACAGAGCACAATAAATTCCTCAATTTTGCTGGTTGCCGAAAAACACACTTGACGTCGTGCTTTTTGAGGATTCTTTCTATTCTCGAAGACATGCCGCCAAAATAGGGCAAGAACGATAGCGTCTTCTCGCGCACGCGTATTGCCTGCTCCCGTCATGATAAATTCCGACGCCGCCGCGCGATTATCATCAGTCGCGCCTTGCAGCAGTGACAGCAGCAGCTACCACCACCTGATGATGTCGAGCAGTTGCATCGAAGAAATATTGTACGATTTACACAATACGATCCGGCGGCAAACCCGAGAAGCGTATTTGCAGTAAAAAGTTTGTTTCACTATTTGGGAAACTCGGCCGCTAAGCGTGCGAAATAGGGGCCGAAAATGTTCCTGAAAATATTTAACGTTAAATCTTAGAAAATTTGTATTTAGCTTCTCAGTTAGAAATAAAAAAGTATGCGTTTCAGTGGTTTTGGAAATTCAACCCTTTATCGGATGAAATAATCGATGAAGAATTTCATGAAAAAATTCAGTATGAAAGTATTTTTAACGCTGAATCAAAGAAAATTTGTATTTGGCTTCTTGGTTAGAATAAAATAAGTATTTCAGTGTTTTTGGAAGTTCAACACGTAAGGAGATGAAATAGGAGCTAAAAGTTTTTGTGAAAATATTTCCTTATATTAAAACATATTCAAAGCTAAATCTATGAAAATTGGTTTTTGATTTCTGAAAAAAATACGTGTTAGGGATGAGAGTTTTTATGGATATGTAACCAAAATATCATGCTTTTATGGCCTTAATTAGCGTGAAAAGTGTATAAGATGTTGCAATTTATGAACAACATAAAAATCCTATTAAAGAAAAAAGTAATAAAAAACAAATAAAGAGAAAAATCTGTCCAGACCATATTGTCTACACGAGCGAAGCAACGGGCGTTGAACTAGTGCTTTAATAAGAAAAGAAATACGTTTATATCCGCAGTGTCAAGTTTTAAACAAAACAGCCGATCATTTTCTTTACATTCAGCGTTTTAAGGGACAGAATTGTAGAAAAATGCAAGTTTGACATGATGGTTTTCCTTGGATAATTGTTTACGATCTTCGTAAGAATCTAAATCAACAACAGTGTCTGCAGTCACTTCGCTCAACACTTCGAAATCAATCACTTTCCGAAAATACTGTTTATAATTGGTTTACAGAATTTCGTCATGGTCGTACTTCTGACAGTGATGAATTTTGTGAAGCTGACCCAAATCAATTATTGTTCAAACATCCATCAATGTTGAGTGAAGCGTGACGGGGATCGACATATGGCTTACATTGAGGTAGAGGAATCGTAAAGTATGTCGAAGACTTCAGTACACTGGATACTGCGCAGAACCTTAGATGTGGAACAGTCCTGTTGCAGTGCATTCTGCACAATTTGACTGAAGATCATAAAAAGGCTTTCATAAGGAAATACTCTAAACATTCAATCGAAGAAATGCAAAATCAGTATAAAACATCGTTCTAGGCGAATAAACTTGGATTATATCAGTAAAGTTGGAAGCAATGCAGCCATAAACTATTTGAGTGTCCCAATATGAACCCAAACCAAAAGTGGTTCGTTTGCGAACCAGTGCGATGAAAATGGTGTTTTTTTATTGTATTTTACATATCGTGACACAGGCTTCAGAAGTTCCAAGCACAGCTAATGATGATTGGTATACAAAACTTTGTTTGCCACAAATCATTGATGAAATCGAGAAAAACAATCGAAAACGTCCATAATTTGTCATCTTTACAGTGCCAGCTGTCACGCAGCTCACCAAACATCGAATTTATGTCTAATTTTTCATATTCACCTGAATTATCCCATAACGACCTTTCTCTTATTTCACACAAAAAGTGCCTGGACAGGAAACTTAATGACCTCAAGGAATCACTGATTACTTTGAAAACCAGGTTTTTTAGGAATTTACATTGGAGCGGAAAATAGTGCAAAAGTAAAGAGAAAACAATTGAAATTTTAGTGCAGTTTTTATTCTTATTGTTGTACGTAAAATCAACGGTTATGACCCACCCGGTTAGTCGAGTGCGTTAACGCGCCACTTCCAAGATTCAGGGAGACGGGTTGGACCCGGATCTAATCACGCCTGAGGATTAAAGAGGGTCGGTGTGTTAGTCAATCTGTGTTTCGATTGCCATGACAAAATCGTATGCTGATGTTTTTCTGTAGAGCTTTTGCTCTTAGACGCATGTTATGTTTTATATAGTTTTTGGTCTTCTTCACGAATCCACGAAGTACCCTGCAAAACCAATACTTCCTGTCGAATAAAATGTGATAACCTACTGCTTAACCCACAATTTGTCACTTCATACTGTCCCTCAGTGAGGTATATACGTGAGTATGATAAACCCCTTCCCTCAACAACTTCTCTTCGTCATACCTCCTCTGTGTTACCATAGATGTCGTGACACTGACCTCATTTGTACTAACAAGGGGAGTGCCAGGGTTGGGAAATGAAGTTCGGAGTGCGACGGCGCGTGTTTGCAGCTCTACCCCATAGAGTTACAATGCCCCAGACATACGGACAGATGGCCAGCCATTCACGAGAAAAACGCTCCGAAACTTTCAGGTGTACAGTATATAATACCCATGCGTCCGCTCACTGAACCGAATGGCGCGGTGGCCGATGCAATATTGGTAACAATTCGTGCTTGGTATTTTCCAAGCATCTAATTGTTTTTCCTTATTGAAAAATACAGTGACGTTTAAATTGAAAACTTTTGTTCTTTCAACATTTTCAACTTTTCCAACCAAATTATTTCGTTCAAATTTTCGTTCGTATTGTATATTGAAAACTGTGTGCATGGGAGAATAATATTCATATTGTGAAGACTATGAATAATGATATGTTTATTCGCTGGATTCCGAAATTACACAAGAGCCAGAATGATATTCGTCATAAAACACTCGAAACAAAAGATGTTTAAACAATTTGCGCATCGAATAAATGAAAATTTTTTTACACGAGCCGCGTGTTTTGAGGATGTCTGTTGAAAAGCAGACCTCGTTAACATTTATAAAGATGTGTCCTTCTGCGGTTAGTTTCGACGCGAACCATGCGTATTGGATCATATTGTGAAAAACAGGAGATGATAACTGATGGTGAACGATCGAGTGAATTTTAATACAATCTTCTCGTGAATTAATCTCTCGTTCTTGTTCAATTAACGTGGCGCAATTTTGCAAGTATTTAATGAAATTTTTCACCTGTCTGTAAAAATAAACATCACAGGGCTGCACTATTGGTGTACATTTCGGTGGAATAACTTTGAGGGTACAGGTGGGATGTTGTTCGTCGTCCTGGAAAACCTCGTTATACAGTTCTGGTTGTGTTTGCCCTCCCCAGGAGTCGACGACGAGGAGAAACCTTTTGTCCCAACATAGGGCTTCAAAGATGTTTTAAGAAACTTGTTGTACGTGCTTGTGATCAGCTTTCCAGATTTTGATGACGTCATAATATGTTTTGGCGTATTCATCGATCGTCTTCTCAATTCGGGTACCAAATGCACCTGTTGTCTCCTGCAGGCATACGAAAACACTCGGCAGGACACGTCCAGAAAAGGTAATAGCATATTGTGTTGTATATGAATGCGTAACTTTCTTCATGTCCACGCTCTTCACAAGTACGGTTTGCTTCCTTTGTGGGTGAGAGTCAGGTTGAAAGTAGACTGGTACTGACATCCTGGAAGCAAATGAAACAGCACGATATTAAATGACCGAAACGATTGTACAATTACATGATTATATAAGAGAATTATTCAATAGGGTATTCGTTGTTTGAAATACCATTTATAGAATGTGGTTTCATTTTGTGTCACATACCTGTTTGATCCGTGTTGATAATATAGTTCTCGACAAAAGTGGGTATTAAATCTCGAGTTTGTAGCCAGAAAGTTCCTGCAACAGCCAAGGTTTCTTCCAACGTCACTGTTTCCTTTCGTGATACGAATTTTGTTACTTTCCGTTGTGGAATTCTGAGCCGTTGTTTAAATCTCGCCACCCATCGACAAGAAGCTTTAAATTCAAAGTTTTCATATTGTGCGGTCGCTGCTAAAGGCCATTGATGCAGATTTCGAGTGGTAACTTGCTGGTAATTGTGCCTAGCTTCGACACAGCGATCGTAAGTCCACCAATCTATCGCTGTGTATTTGTCAAATACAGATCCACCCTTTTAATTTCGTCTTCCCGTCGTGATAAATATTCCTTTTTTTCGATGACATCATTTACTTTTCAGCGCCTGCAGACTCCACCGAGGATGTGCTTTCGCAATGTTGACGCATTGTATTTTGTATTCTAGCGGAATATACTAAAGCTCTTTGGATATTTTTCTGTGGGGGTTCATACTCTTCCGAAGAATCGTCTATTGTAACCTCTTCGAATTCTACATCTTCACCACTTTCATTCTCATGAAGCAACTCTTCATCAACCATGATAGTGTTTTCACTCAAGAAATCTATCACTGTGTTGTACAACTTCTGTGCCATCAGCATAGCTTCGTGTGGAATTGACGACGAACCTTTTGACGCTAGTAAATCGTTTTCAACATTGAAGTCGATCGTGTACCTGAACTAGTCGGATAGAAGCCGAACTAGTCTGATAGAAGCTGTCGGATAGAAGCCGTACGCTCCTGTTCGACGGATGTTATGTATAATATACATGATAGAAATGAAATATTGTCAGTATACAATACGAACGAATATTTGAAGGAAATAATTTGGTTGGAAAAGTTGAAAATGTTGAAAGAACAAAAGTTTTCAATTTGAACGTCATTGTATTTTTTTTTTCAATGAGGTAAAACAAATAGATACTTTGAAAATACGAAGCACGAATTGTTACCAATATTGCATCGGCCACCGCGCCATTCGGCTCAGAGAGCGGACGCATGGGTATTGTATACTGCAGGACTGAAAGTTTCGGAGCGTTTTTCTCGTGAATGGCTGGCCATCTGTCCGTATGACTGTGGCATTGTAACACTGTGCGGTAGTGCTGCAAACACGCGCCGTCCCACTCCGAACTTCATTTCCCAACCCTGGCACTCCCCTTGTAAGACTACAGTACACGCGAGGAGCCTGTTTGCTTCCACCGCGCTGAGTGGATGCATATGTTCTGGTTAATGTTCACCAACTTGCAATCTTCTATAGTTGTTGACCCCTGCGCAAAAAGCAGCACTTAGGTCGTGAATCCGTTATCTTGAGACCGTAACAAGCTCTTAGCGAGGATCTGATATTTAGATATAATTAAATTTCTAATTAGTCTGTTTGTGCGGGATGCCATTCACTTTTTATTAACAGAACACGAGAAATTGCATGATTACATTCTAATGTAGTCACAAATAATTTCCACTCGTCAGCAAAATAATGAACTGGGTATTTCCGTAAGTACTATCACACCATTCTCTTCTATATGCCCAAATAACCAGATATTGCTAATAAAGTCTTCACTGACAACGACCGCCGGCCGGGGTGGCCGAGCGGTTCTAGACGCTACAGTCTGGAACTGCGCGACCGCTACGGTCGCAGGTTCGAATCCTGCCTCGGGCATGCACATGTGTGATGTTCTTAGGTTGGTTAGGTTTAAGTAGTTCTAAGTTCTAGGGGACTGATGACCTCAGAAGTTAAGTCCCATAGTGCTCAGAGCCATTTGAACCATTTGAACTGACAACGACCGTGCCAGACAACATGTCTGTGCTCCGAGGCTGTTCAACCAGCTCTCACATTTACAGATCATATACTGCTAATAAGGTCTTAAATGACACCGACCGCGGCAGACAACAAGTACGTTCTCCGTCACTGCCGAATCAGCTCTCATCTCACAGTCGAACCACTTCGCCCGCCATCGAGTTAGGCGCGATCCGAAGATTACCGAAGTGCTTCGTCTACCTTTTCATTTAGCACGCTGTTGAGACATGCTTTAATTTGAAATCCAAATAAAAATTCATTGTTTACTTTTTCTAATGTTAATAACAGAAATTATTATTTTGGCGCGCAATTTTTGAACGCAGCAGCCAACTACGGAGAAGGACCGTAATGTACGCGGTCTTTTGCACGATACCCGTACCGAAAAAACCATCTGTCTCTGGTACGTCACACCACATTACCTCATCTTGCAAACTGCTCCTTTTACATTCTTATCTTGCAGGACCGACCACCTGCGCATTTTTACCTTCACGGCTACACATAGAAAGTACGTTTCAGCACTACTCACCACGTGGAAAAAAAAAAAAAAAAAGGATTTGCTAGCGTGTGCTTCAGAGATCAAGCTACTTCTAGGATTGCTACTTGTAATGCGTCGTGAGTATACTTATTCTATCCTTGGCATTTGACAAACCTTCATACTACGAAGAATATTTACAAGTGCTCGTTTGTGAGCGAGTATGGGGAATATTTTATCCCTTGACAATCCTGACTTCATCGCTGCTTGTTAATTTTCGCAATATTTCATATTCACATACACATATTTCAAGCTGTATATCTGCCTTTTTGGTGCGATGACATATATATGTTTACCTTTGTAACGTGCGACCGGTAACTTATCTGTATTTTTGTCTTGTATAACTTCACTCATAATCCATTCCCGCTATAGAAGAAGGTGCTTATGCTAAATGTACTGCTTTCGCTTCTGCGAGTGTCAAGAGCTCAGTGTAGATAATATTGTTTCACTGCATTTTGTGTTCATCCATTGTACGATCTGTATATCATATTTTCATTCATATTCACCTTATGTTTGTTCAAGCTGTAACAGTTAGTCGCTAAGGAACTAGTTTTCATACTAAGTTGTTTTTCATTCTGATGTATGTCTAGCAAATTACTGTGCTGTGGTGTACATTAAATGTACCGTGTTCCTTCGTACTATTGACTTCACTGTCTCTTCTTTACTCTTCACTGCTTCTTCAAGATGTTCGTTTTCACAAATATTTATCTTACATGTATCGTACTTCGCTTTCACACTCATACAATCATTCATTCTAAGACTTAAAACTACATAACCTATTTTTTTACGTCGATTTCGTAGTCCTTTCCTAGATACCCCTGTAATATTCATCTTCATATTCATCGCCGTGTACTCATATAACTATTCATTACAAACCTTCCACATAAATCTCCATTTATACTCATATATTACCTGTGGGGTTCTCACACTGGCACCACCGCCCTATGTATTTCTGCAGATTAATATAAATAAACTCATATTACTCTAATACACTTTCATTCACTTCCTAGTTTCACTCCATGTATGATATGCCACCACTAACGTAGATTAACTAATTAATGCCTACAGTTGAATCTAGAAATCTTTCACACTCTCTCTAATTTCTAGTATTATCCAGCAATGGAATTTAATTTATTTCCACATATTCCTTATTAAACATACAGTACTTACCTCAATTATTTTGTTAAAGTTCATGTAATTACGTTGTATGCCTGTTGGTTTGTTTTCTTATTTACTTAGCTTATCTCCTGCATATTGTACGATTTATGTTTACAGTTTTGTTTCTCTGATTATGCTTTTCCTATAAGGTACTATGTAATCAATAGCAACTAACGTAAGTGAGTTCCGTAACAGCAAATTTGTGGGTATGTATTCTCCCTGGATATTTAGCTCGCTACTTCTAATGTTGCCTGTAAAGAAGTGTAGGTCTATAAGTGCACAACTGCTCCTTTCGTTATATCTTGAACGACATGTTATTTTATAGTTTACGTCTCAGTCACATGCATTTTTCTCTTAGTTCTTAAGTTCTGTGCTAATCGCTGTTTTTTAAGTGTAAATGTTATTACTTCTCTTTCAAACTTGGCTTAATCCCTGGCACCCCTGGAAGGGGGGCGCCACGTTTGCTGAGTGACGTCCACAAGCAGCAATCGGTGGATTCGGCCAGAATGTTTAGGAAATGTATCATGCTCTCTTCAAACGGCTTTTCACTGGTGATGAGGTAAAGATCACACATTCGGCAGCGAAGGTTACCGCAAGCATCTTTTGAGACTGTCAGGTGTGCTTCGCTCGTTCATTATATGCCTCGTAACACCACAATAAATGCACAAGAATCTGCGAGCGTAACAGTGAGTAAAACAGTCTCGGTCGCTACAAATGTTTATTTTGTTTGGCAACCAGTTTCGGTCTACAATTTAGCGCTGCAAATCAATAGTAATACACAGACGAGCCAAAGATACTGGCACACCTGCCTAATGTCCTGCAGGGCCCCCGCGGGTACACAGAAGTGCAGCAACACGAACTGGCATGGACTCGACTAATGTCTGACGTAGCATGGGAGGGAACTGACACCATGAATCCTGCAGAACTGTCCATAAATCCGTAAGAGTACGAAGGGGTCTAGACGTCTTCTGAACAGCACGTTGCAAGGCATCCCAAATTTGCTCAGTAATGTTCATATCTGGGGAGTTTGGTGGCCAGCGAAAGTTTTTAAACTCAGAAGAGCGTTCCCGGAACCACTTCGGAGAAATTCAGGACTTGTAGGGTGTCGCATTGTCCTGCTGGAACTGCCCAAATTCGTCGGAATGCACAATGGGCATGAATGGATGCAGGTGATCGACAGGACGACAGGACGCTTACGTACATGTCACCTGTCAGAGTCGTATCTAGACTTATCGGCGGTCTCATTTCAGCAAACGGTGTTTGGCTAATCATACTGTTGTTGTTGTTGTATTCAGTCCAGAGACTAGTTTGATGCAGCTCTCCATACTACTCTATCCTGTGCAAGCCTCTTCATCTCCGAATAAGTACTTCTGTATCTGCTTAGTGTATTCATCTCGTCTCCCTCTACGGTTTTTAACATCCACGCTTCCCTCCAATACTAAATTGGTGACCCCATGATGACTCAGAACGTGTCCCACCAACCGATTCCTTCTTCTAGTCAAGTTGTGCCACAAATTCCTGTTCCCCCCAATTCTACCCAGTACCTCCTTTTTATTTACGTGATGCACCCATCTAATCTTCAGCGTTCTTCTGTAGCACCACATTTGGAAAGCTTCTATTCTCTTCTTGTCTACACTGTTTATCGTCCATTTTTCATTTCCATACATGACTACACTCCT
Organism: Schistocerca cancellata; assembly: GCF_023864275.1. Taxonomy (NCBI): domain Eukaryota; kingdom Metazoa; phylum Arthropoda; class Insecta; order Orthoptera; family Acrididae; genus Schistocerca; species Schistocerca cancellata. Next base: position 674,096,089 of record NC_064628.1, on the reverse strand, counting down.
TACCAATACTTTCAGACAGACTTCCTCACACTTAAATCTATACTCGTTGTTAACAAATTTCTCTTCTTTGGAAACGCTTTACTTGCCATAACGAGTCTACATTTTATATCATCTCTGCTTCGACCATGATCAGTTACTTTGCTCCCCAAATAGCAAAACACATTTAATCTAATACCCTCTGCATCACCTGATTTAATTCGACTACATTCCATTATCCTCGTTTCGCTTTTGTTGATGTTCATCTTATATCCTCCTTTCAAGACACTGCCCATTCCGTTCAACTGCTCTTCCAAGTCCTTTGCTGTCTCTGATAGAATTACAATGTCATCGGCGAACCTCAAAGTTGTTATTTCTTCTCCGTGGATTTTAATACCTACTCCGAATTTTTCTTTTGTTTCCTTTACTGCTTGCTCAATATATAGAGATTGAATAACATCGGCGAGAGGCTACAACCCTGTCTCACTCCCTTACCAAACACTGCTTCCCTTTCATGCCCCTCGACTCTTATAACTGACATCTGGTTTCTGTACAAATTGTAAATAGCCTTTCGCCCCCTGTATTTTACCCTTGCCATCTTCAGAATTTGAAAGAGAGTATTCTAGTCAACATTGTCAAAAGCTTTCTCTAAGTCTACAAATGCTAGAAACGTAGGTTTGCCTTCCCTTAATCTTTCTTCTAAGATAAGTCGTAAGGTCAGTATTGCCTCACGTGTTCCAATGTTTCTACGGAATCCAAACTGATCTACCCCGAGGTCGGCTTCCACCAGTTTTTCCATTCGTTTGTAAAGAATCTGTGTTAGTGTTTTGCAGCCATGACTTATTAAACTTATAGTTCGTTAATTTTTACACCTATCAACACCTGCTTTCTTTGGTTCTGGAATTGTTATATTCATCTTGAAGTCTGAAGGTATTTCGCTTGTCTCATACATCTTTCTCACCAGGTGAAAGAGTTTTGTCATGGCTGTCTCTCCCAAGGCCTTCAGCAGTTCTAATGGAATACCTAAACATGTTACGGTCAGTATTAAATCTAATACTTGTATTATACCATATGTTCAACAAAAAGCAGTATCCTATGGTTGAAATTAAAAATTGAAGACGCTTTTAAGAAAAAAGATGCACTATATCTACGCTACATCTACAAAGATACTCCACAAGCCACCGTACGGTGTGTGGTGGAAGGTAGGCTGTATCACTACTTGTCATTTCTTTTCCTGTTTCACTCGTAAATAGAGCGAGGGAAAAAAGGCTATCCCTATGCCTCCGTATGAGCCCTGATTTATCGTATCTTATCTTCGTGGTCCTTACGCGCAATGTTTGTTGGCGGCAGTAGAATCGTTACGCAGTCAGTTTTAAATGCCGGTTCTCAAAATTTTCCTCGAGAACAGCGTCACCTTCCCTCAGTGATTCCTATTTGAGTTCCCGAAGCATCTCCGTAACACTTACGTATTGTTCGAACCCACTGGTAACAAATCTAGCAGCCCTTCTCTGAACTGCTTCAATGTTTTCCTTAGTCTTACCTGCAACGGATGCCGAACACTTGAGCAGTATCCAAGAATAGGTCGCAACAGCGTCTTATACGCGGTCTCCTTTCCTAAAATTTTTCCAATAAACCGAAGTCGACCATTCGTCTTCCTTACCACAGTTCTGACATGCTCGTTCCACCTCGGGTTCGATTCCCTGCCGGATCGGGGATTTTCTCTGCCCGGGGACTGGGTGTTCGTGTTGTCCTCATCATTTCATCATCAACATCATTCATGACAGTCGCTAGATTGGATTGTGTATAAATTGGGTCTTTGTACGGGCGTTGATGACCGCGCAGTTGAGGCCCCACAAACCAAACATCATCGTCATGATCATCGTTCCACCTACTATCACTTTGCTACGTTACGACCGGATATTTAAACGGCTTGACTCTGTCAAACAGGTCACTAGTGACAGACAGTAGTAATACTGTATCCGAACATTATATGTTTGATCTTCCTACTCATCCGCATTAACTTATATTTTTCCACATTTAGGGCTAGCTGCGATTCATCACACCAATTGACAATTTTGTCTAAGTCGTCTTGTATGTTCCTACAGTAACTCAGCTTCGACACCTTACCGTATACCACGACATCATCATCAAACAACGCAGACTGCTGTCCAACCTGTCAGCCAAATCATTTATGTGTATGGAGAGCAACAGTGATGCTATCACACTTCCCAGGGGCACTTCTGACGGCACCCTTGTGTCTGATGAACACTCGCCGTCGAGGAAAACACACTGGGTTCTGATATTTAACGAGTCTTCGAGCCACTCACATATCTGCGAACTTATTCCATATGCTCGTACCTTCGTTAGCAGCCTGCAGTGGGGCACCGTGTCAGATGCTTTCCCGAAATCTAGAAATATGGAATCTGTCTGCTGCCGTTCATCCATCGTTCTCAGTATATCATTGAGAAAAGGGCAAGCTGAGTTTCACACAAGCGATGCCTTCTAAAACTACGCTCATTCGTGCGTACAAGCTTCTCAGTCTCAAGAAATTTTATTATATTCGAACTGAGACTATGTTCAAGGAATCTGCAGCAAACAGAAGTTAGGGATATTGGCCTGTAATTTTACGGATCCGTTCTTTTACCTTTTTTCTTTACTGCAGTCATCTGAGCTTTTTTTACAGTCGCTTGTAGCTGGGCTAGACATTCACAATAAAAGCAACATTGAAATGTATACATTAGAGCTTAGGTTAGGTAGTACAGTTTCTCCTTTAATTTTTTCTACGTTACTTCATATTACAGATAATAAAATCGATTTCTTACAAGAAACTATTTCAGAAAGACGTTTCAAGATATCTGATGCACTAATTGAAGAGTAGCATTAGGTTTTAAATGAATGTCCAAAAAATGTGCATAAATTTTTTCCGAAGGTTTCTAGCCTTACTAATATCAAGTTTACAGTCACAGAGAAGGCACTATTAACTAACAGATTAAAATATAATTTATCTCTGATGCCCTAATAATGCAAATGTGAAGCGCATCATTGCTGACGTTAGAGTAGCTGCCAAGCGTTCACAACTCAGGAAATCTGATGTTTGCAAAATTGCATTAAAAATTAAAGACATTATCATTGCAGAAAGGAGTAGAAAAGAATTGTGATTCTGAAGTTGTGAAAAGTATTAATAATAGGTTCAGAGATGGAAAAGCTGTTGAGAACTAAAGTGGATAAAGGCAATACTCTGACTTTAGTTAGCGAGAACGATTATATTTATAAAACTTTACATTTTTTGGCTTTGGGAATGGCATTATGGAAATTGATAGAGATCCTACCCCGAAATTTCAGGTCAAGATTAAAATGCTAATCGATGAAAAAAATAGTCATTTAATTTCACTGAATGAGAAATTGTCTTTGCAAATGATGAATGCACAGCTATGAAAGCACAGCAACCGAAGTTACGACTGCAATTAAAACTTCAAAAGACTGGTTGGCAATACACCCAGTTGTTAATCGTAAAAAGTGTCCAACATACAAATTAAACAAAAATATAAATGAGATTTAAAACCATTTTACATATTTGAAAATATTGTTTCGTGATTTGCTGCTCGCATTGTTAGTAATCTCATAACTGTCATGCAAATACGATATCATTGACTACGGGCGATTATACACAATGTCATACAGGATGTCAACCGTCTCATGCAGCTAGCATACAGCTAGCACTAGAGAGGACAGACACATTGTGCAATCGGCCGTGCAGAATCCTGCGACCATGTTATGTACCTGGAGTCAGAAAATGAGCTTACAACCATGTAGACAGTGCAACAGTGCTTGGAGCACTAAGGATTGTCTGCGCGGGGACCAATGCTGTCACACTGGACTCGCATTCGGAAGGACGACGGTTCAATCCCGCGTCCGACCATCCTGATTTAGGTTTTCGTGATTTCCCTAAATCGCTCCAGGCAAATGCCGGGATGGTTCCTTTCAAAGGGCACGGCCGACTTCCTTCCTCCTTCCCTAATCCGATGAGACCGATGACATCACTGTTTGGTCTCCTACCCCAAAACAACCCCAACCAATGCTGTGACATTCCTTGAAGTGGCAGCAGAGAGAGTGTTAGTAGTACACCCAACACCAATACAGGACAGTAGTACATAAAGTACCCTTTGCCACACACCATAAGGGGACCCGCCGAATTTGTATGTGTTGACTTTTGCATACACAGGTTCACAGTCACTGAGAATTTCTTGAGCATAGTCATTTTCCGGTTGGCAGTTGATTTATTTTGAAATATTTGGAGTTGAAGCGCGAGCCCGGTATTTCGGCGGCTAGGTCCTGTTGTGCCCTGCAGGTGCCTTCCGGCTGTGTTGAGGCGTGTCTGCTATTGCGGCAGTGGAACTGTTCACTTCGGCGGCTTGCCTTCTTTAAGTTAAATTTAGTCTTTCCCTTCATAAGGCTCTGATCTACTTGCTTTATTTTCTAAATATTCTGCCTAAACGCCTATATGTGGGCGATGTTGTAATTAAACATTGAGGCAGTTTTTAATGTAATTCTGTTCTGATTGCTTTCTCCTTAGAGTTCCATTTTTAGTTATAATTCACTATTCTTTGCTTGAGCTTAATTTGTCACTGTATCCATTCTATGTATTCTAAATACCCGTTCTTAATTTAATAACTGTGACTGCTTAAGAAGATTTTAGAGAGGATTTAATAGAGATTTTATTATCATTTATTTTTATTTGTTACTGGTACTGATTCCTTGGAACAGCAAGAATCGGAAATTTACTCATGTCAGTATGTGGTTGAAATTTAAACATGCTTACTTTCATTTAACAACCTCTTATGTTCAGAGATATTTGGTGATTATTGTATTTTATTTTGTTCTACCATGTGCAATATAAATAAATATCATTCAAAGGACAAATGATGCAAGGATTGTGGACCCATCCTTCTATGTGATTCTTGTCTTATCCCAACCTGTATATTGAGGTTTCAAATAGATGTGCCTGTGACTGCTTCCTTCACAGTTGTTTACTGTACTGTAGCTTGACAATTCCCAAAGAGTCGAAATTAACAAATCACAAAATCTCTTTATCATATGTATATATGTATGTATATGTATATATATAAGTGTATATGTCTTTGTACAGGATCTCCTGTCAAACTTCCGGATCGATTTTAACAAAATTTGGCACAGAAACAGCAGGAATCATGAGTGTCAGCACCATATGGTTTATAACCTCCTAGCCACAGGGGGAGTGGAGATACAGGAGAGAAAGTATTTTTCCAGCTCCTAGCACATAGGCTGCCCTGTACAATATCTGTGTTGTGAGGGTAGTAATAACCTGCGTTGCAGGGTGTAATGATCGCCTAGACGTAGATATTGCTAATTGCTATAATCGCACTACTTCACTCCCATTTACAGAGCTTGATGTTAGGTTGGCACCATTAAAATGCATTGTGTTGTGGTAATCGCTGCTACTTGCTGGATCGCTGCTGTGTCTCGATGCTGATGCTGGCTCTAAATCTGGTTGTCTAGGGTTAAAAAAATGAGGTCCCGGGTTTTTTATGTGCTTTTGATGATAAAGAACGAGCGAAACCAACAAATATGTAAAAATCAATTATTTATTACTCTGGTGGCCATCTTAATTCCACAGTCCACCAAAGACCATGACACAACACAAAATAGTACTTCCTTTACATGTTCTCTGCATTGTTTATCCACCTCAAACAATAACACACAAACACACTTTACCAAAGTGACATTCTGACTGCCTCTCGACCCTTCTTGCTGCTTGTATTTATAACATTGTCAAAGAACTACTAAAAAGAGATATAGTTTATAAGTCACATGTACATCTGTTATCATAATTTGTGCAGAAAAGTTATTAATTTGCATCGAGTGACATAATTTAACATGTTATTAAAATGACAGACAGATTTGTTGACTTGACAGAATAATTCTTTGTTACAAAAAGGCCGTTTTTTAGAAGTTTGTCAATTGACTTCTCTAATTTGCATAAATAAGTAAATAACATGAATTATTAAGAATTACATTGGTTTTCCTCTAAAATAGGATTGATTTCGTGAATACTGAGTGAAACCGCTCCTAGTGAACAAATAGGTTTCACTGGGTGATTTTTATTTAAGGAGATCCAAAATACCTAAGTTGGCCACTATTTTTCGTACTTCATATTAATTATTTAAGATGAACTTAGTATTTTTACATGATGACATTTGCTGTATCAGTGATCAAGTGATATTAACTTTTGTGTGGGTCAGTTATTCAGTATAATTTAATGGGTTGACTGTTTATGGAGACATGTTATGCAATCATTGTTAACATACACAATAACTTTTCTATAATCATAAATACTCGTTAAACTGGTTGAATTTGGAGGGTATCGCATACTTCGGTACAGTAAAGCCTTTAATATGTTCCGTTACAAGGGCAGCCTTCATATAAAAGACAAGAAATGTTTTTCCTGCCCCACCATTAGGCTGCCTGCATGACAGGCATGTTGTATAGGAGTCAAAGAACCTGCCTCATCCACATGATCAGCTGGTCGCTTACACTGTTTTTTCCCTCTCAGAAGATACCACCTTAGAGTAGCACTGTCCGTGCAAACGAGAGGGTTTGCGTGCTTCAGGGAAGCAGAGGGCCATCCTGGCGGTAGCATAGCAGGGCCTCCCAAGCTGGACGGGCCTCTGCAGAGGAGGCAGGCAAAGTGTGTCTCACAACACCCTTTCTTTCCTCTTATCCTATCCTGTTTCCCATCTCTTGTCTTTGGAGATAGCGACTTTGTTAGTACTGGCATGCCATCCATATAGGAGAGAGACAACTCCAAATTGAAACCTGGAATCGCCACTTCCGTTAGGTGCAAGTACGGTCCAACCGGAAACGAGTGGCAGTTGCCTGCAGCCAACCTGACTCAGCACGTCGCGTATTTTAGCTCCTGTGGAACCAATCAGCTAGGCTGAGAGGGTGGTACACGTACTGGGCAAGCTCTTCATAATCTAAAAGCTGCGTCCCAGGTGCAGTAGCATCCACATAGAGCACACTCCATCCAAGGGAAAACATAACAGGTAGCGGCAGTTACTGGTCATAAGCTCGCTCAAACGGGTGTAGGAGCGGGCGCCAGAGGTTGCTATTGACAGTGGGCGGGACCATCGTAGGTCCACTGGCCAGTCACCACCCGCTTCGAGCTGGACAGCCTCCAGTCAGTTAGGTACTGGCCCATCTTGGTGCCGATTGTTCCTTTGGTGTATGGAATACTAGCACTGCTAGAAGCCGTCACCATAATATCGACACCCTCTGCTACAAAATAAAAATAAAATAAAAAGTAAAGATATTTCATTACGCATTGGTACATGGAACATTCTCACTATGCTGCAAGGCTTCTCGGACACCTGTGGAAGCTCACAAGACTTACGTAAAACGGCTGTTATCGACTTAGAGCTAGTCAGACTCAATATCGCTATAACAGCGTTGCAGGAAACCAGGCTACCAGAAGAACACTCAATACAGGAGAAAGCTAAATTTTTTCTGGAAGAGCAAAGATGTTGCTAGCCCAGACAGCACGGAATCGGTTTTGTTGTCTTCAATGACTTGCTGTGTTGTACCGTAAACCCGATTGGGATCTCAGAACGCATTATAACTCTGCGTTTCACGACAAATAGTGGACCACTGCCACTGATATCTGTATATGTATCAACACTGTCCATGAACCATGGACCTTGCCGTTGGTGGGAGGCTTGCGTGCTTCAGCGATACAGATGGCCATACCGTAGGTGCAACCACAACGGAGGGGTATCTGTTGAGAGGCCTGACAAACGTGTGGTTCCTGAAGAGAGGCAGCAGCATTTTCAGTAGTTGCAGGGCAACAGTCTGGATGATTGACTGATCTGGCCTTGTAACACTAACCAAAACGGCCTTGCTATTGTGGTACTGCGAACCTCTGATGGTTCAAATGGCTCTGAGCACTATGGGACTCAACATCTGAGGTCATAAGTCCCCTAGAACTTAGAACTACTTAAACCTAACTAACCTAAGGACATCACACACACCCATGCCCGAGGCAGATGAGTTTGGATTCCGTAGAAATATGGGAACACGTGAGGTACCACTGACCTTACGACTTAACTTAGAAGAAAGATTAAGGAAAGGCAAACCTACGTTCTATCATTTCTAGACTTAGAGAAAGCTATTGACAATGTTGACTGGAATACTCTCTTTCAAATTCTAAAGGTGGCAGCGGTAAAATACAGGGAGCGAAAGGCTATTTACAATTTGTACAGAAATCAGATGGCTGTTATAAGAGTCGAGGGGCACGAAAGGGAAGCAGTGGTTGGGAAGGGAGTGAGACAGGGTTGTAGCCTGTCCCCGATGTTATTCAATCTGTATATTGAGCAAGCAGTGAAGGAAACAAAAGAAAAATTCGGAGTAGGTATTAAAATCCTTGGAGAAGAAATAAAAAATTTGAGGTTCGCCGATGACATTGTAATTCTGTCAGAGACAGCAAAGGACCTGGAAGAGCAGTTGAACGGAATGGGCAGTGTCTTGAAAGGATGATATAAGATGAACATCAACAAAAGCAAAATGAGGATAATGGAATGTAGTCGAATTAAGTCGGGTGATGCTGAGGGAATTAGATTAGGAAATGAGACACTTAAAGTAGTAATGGAGTTTTTCTATTTGGGGAGCAAAATAACTGATGATGGTCGAAGTAGAGAGGATATAAAATGTATACTGACAATGGCAAGGAAAGCGTTTCTGAAGAAGAGAAATTTATTATCATCGAGTATAGATTTAAGTGTCAGGAAGTCGGTTCTGGAAGTATTTGTATGGAGTGTAGCCATGTATGTAAGTGAAACGAAGACGATAAATAGTTTGGACAAGAAGAGAATAGAAGCTTTCGAAATGAGGTGCTACAGAAGAATGCTGAAGATTAGATGGGTAGATCACATAACTAATGAGAAGGTACTGAATTGAATTGGGGAGAAGAGGAGTTTGTAGCACACCTTGACAAGAAGAAGGGACCGGTTGGTAGGACATGTTCTGAGGCATCAGGTGATCACAAATTTTACATTGGAGGGCAGCGTGGAGGGTAAAAATCGTAGAGGGAGACAAAGAGATGAATACATTAAGCAGATTCAGAAGGATGTAGGTTGCTGTAAGTAGTGAGAGATGAAGAAGCCTGCACAGGATAGAGTAGCATGGAGAGCTGCATCAAACCAGTCTCAGGACTGAAGACCACAACAACAACAACAACAACAACAACCAACACTTACCTCAGCTGCAGATGCCATGAATCAGTTTTACGAACTACTCAGTGATGTGGTACAAGAAGTGCATTCCGGGGACTGTCTATGCATCACTGGTGATTTCAACCCTCGTATTGGTAGTTATTTTGCCACTTCGCCTGGCTGCCTAGGCAAACACGGAATGGACAAGATGAATGAAAAAGACTACGGTTGCTTGAATTCTGTGCAAAGTATCAGTTGTCTGTCACCAATACATACTTTAAAGGCAAACTGAACCACAAGGTTTCCTGGATGCAGCGCCGCTCAACACATTGGCACCAATTAGATCTTATTCTAAGAGGAAAGATGCGGCTTACTTCCTTGATACACGTTCTTTCCGTAGTGCAGACTGTGGCACGGATCATGCTGCACTAGCAACAACAAAAATGCGCTTTTAGACTAAAAAGTTACACTCTGCCAGAACACCTTGCTAAACAAATGTAATCTTTGCCAAACAAGAAACACTGCTGCAGTGAAGTAGTTAGTGACGAGATAGGAAAAGAAGTGGATCCTTCGGACCCAGTCGCTCCTGTTTCTGAAGATAAAATCGCTTCTTACCGTTATAGCTGGAAATGTCTTCGGTAATCTGGAGGCAAATCCCAGGATTGGTTCATCGAGGGTGTAGATGTCCTGGAAACTCTCCTTGAGGCTAAGCGTCAGGCCACCATCATCCGGCATAAAAACCCACGCAATTATATACGCAGGGAACTAGTCAAAGCAACGGCAGCTATTCAACGCACTGTCCACAACTGCATCAATTCCTGTTGGGAGCAACTTTGCACTGGCATACAGGAGTATTTCAGTGCTGGCGTCATTGGTGGTGTGTACCCGGGCATCAAACTGGCCACTGGACCCATTCCAAAGATGAGCATACCACTCAAGGAAATAGATGGAAAAGTCATCACAGATCGAAATCGACAATTGCACCGTTGGGGAGAACATTACTCCAGCCTATACTCACATCGCATCAACATTAGTTCAAACGTAATGGATGAAATTACCATGACTTGGATGCCACGCCTACTATGGAGGAGCTTGAAAGAGCAATTGCACAGCTCAAATGTGGGAAGTGTCCTGGCAAAGACAACATCTCCACAGAAATTATAAAACTTAAGCCAGTTTTTCCGCTGCTTTTCAAACTCTTACTGAAATGTTGGGCTGAGGGTACTGTACTGCAAGACATGTGCGATGCCAATATTGTTACTTTATAAAAAGGTAAAGGTGATCGTGGCGATTGCAACTGTCACCATGGAATCTCACTTCTGAGTATACCTGAAAAACATTTGCCCGTGTGTTGTTGGGCAGATTTCAGAAGCTTGCGAGAGCATATATCCTGCGGAACAATGTAGGTTTCGTCCCCAACGATCTACAGTTGATATGATCTTCACATTCCGGCAAATTCAGGAAAAGTGCCACAAGCTTATGGAGCATCTCGGGAATATCATGGAAGGATCATGCGACAAATGATACGGTTCTGAAAACTTCAAAACAACAGAGTATCACTGCCACACTCAAGCAACGTCGCCTGCGATGGTTAGGATATCTGCATCGTATGGACCACTCCCGTCTGTCCCGGCGTACATTACTCAGTGAAACAGCAGGAGCGAAGAGACCTCTTGGAAGACCTTCACTGTGCTTTAGGGATTCCTTCAAGCATGATATGTGCGCATTTAATATTGACAGTGACAAGTGGGAGCAACTCGCTGACGATCGCAGCAATTGGAGGAAACTGACTACCGATGGATGCAAGATGGCTTAACAAGTTAGCTGCAAAACAATCTCACAAACATGAGCTTATGACTAATCTTCCTGCTGTAGCGACTCATGTTTGCCTCGCTTGTTGGCGCCAAGTCGGCTCTCGCATCGGACTTCTTAGCCACCAGCGAAAATGTCTCCAAGATGCCACTTGAATCTTCTGACAGGAGATATAGTCTACCCTGCACAACACGCATATTTGGGAGTAGTATCAGCAAGCTTTGTCAGCCTGCTTTGAACAAATACATGTATGGAAGGATACACCTGGGGGGAGTTTGAATGATTAGATGAGAGGATGGACAGAGAAAGAGGCAGAAGGGATGGCTAGAGGGAGAGGGGCATTAGGGGATGGACAGAGGGGGGGGGTAGGAGAGGATGGATAGTGCAAAAGGGAGGAAGAGTAGAGGGACTGAGAGAGAGAGGGGCAGGAGTGGGTGGGACTGGGGAAGGGGAAGGAGGAGATTGATACAAAAGGGCAGGAGGAGATGAATGTGGGACAGGGTGGGAGGAGATGAAAGGTGAGAGGTAGAGGGGTGGTAAGGAGAAGAAGATGAAGGAGGCGCGTGTAGAGGGGGAGTGGGTACATGGAAAAGAAAGAAGGAGGAGGAGATAGGTATCAGGAGGAGGATATGGACAGAGGGAGGGGACAAGATGTGACTGGAGAAGGGGCAGCAGAGATGGGCATATGGAGAGGCAGAAAGATATGAAAAGATGGACTGGGAAGGTGGAGATGGACAGAGAGTGATGGGAGGATGAGGTGAACTAAGTGATGGAGGGAGGTGGGACAGAGAGGGGAAGGAGGAGATGTATTCAATATTTGTGTCAAACGCATAAGCAAATGAAGCTGCTGTCAAATGGCTAGTATATATAAAAAATAGCATATGTGTATGAATCCAAAATCTCCCCCTAAACCACTTGATCGATTTTAACCAACTAATTGCCTGTTAAGTGAGAATCACGACTATGGTGATGAGGACCTCTGACCTCCAATATGAGCAGAGATACACACAAACAAGTGGTTTTCTACTCCTGACAGCAAGAACTGCCCTGCACAACTTGCATGCTATACAGGTTGTATTGGCATCCTTCACAGGAGCTGTATGTGCAGACTGGCATGGCTGACCAAAGAGAAAGGGGTGGGGGAGGAGACAGATAGTGAGAGGGGAAGATGAAGTGGACAGAGAAAGGGAGGAGAAGGACAGTCAGAGGCAGAGAGGAGATGATGGCCAGAAACAGATGGTAGGTGGGAATGGACACAGAGTGAGAGGGAGAGAATGAGTTGATCAGAGAGAGGGGACAGAAGAGATGGACAGAGGAGGGACAAGGAGGGAACATACAGAGAGTGAGCGAGGACAAGTTGTACAGGAAGGAGGGGAGAAAGAACTGATCATGAATTGGGGAGGTGGAAACTGACAGAGAGGGGAGGAGGGGTAGATGCAAGAAACAGGTGGAAGACTTAGAGGGATAGTAGGCAGTGAAAAAGGAAGAGGGAGCAGGGGGTGATGGTCAGAATAACTGGAAGAAGGATATCGATGGATGAAGGGTGGAGGAACAAATGGTCAAGGGGGAGGGGCAGAAGAGATGGACAAGGAGAAGGAGGAAGAGGAGACAGAGAGAGAATGAGGTGGATGTGATAGACAGATGGAGCTGTGAGGATGAGGACGACATACAGAGGAAGAGGGAAGATGGATATGTGTGCAATGTATGTATCAATAGCATATGCAAATGAAGGCGCAGAAAAAGAGCCAGTATATACATAAAAGGGATGTACATATATGTGTGTGTACATCTCCTCCTAAACTGCTTGATCGATTTCCACGAAAGTTGGTGTACATACTACTTGATATCTAAGAGTCAGGACTATGGGGGTTAGAACCTCCTAGCTTTCACAGGAGGGCAGATATGGGTGAGAAAGCTTTTTAACCTGTGACATCTAGACTGCCCTACATGACAGGTATTTTGTGTGGGTTGTATCTGCATACATTGCAGGGACTACATGAGAGGATGGGCATGGCTGAGCAAAGAGAGGGAGGAGGAGGAGATGGGTAGTGAAGGAGCAGAGAATGACATGGACAGAGAAAGGGGGCAACAGGAAATGGACAGATAGAGAGGGGTCAGGAAGAGATGGACACAGAGAGGCGAGAGGAGAAAGAAAGAGGGAGGGGGAGGGGAGGCTGGCACGAGAGACTGGGAAGGAGGACATTGGCAGAAAGAGTGAGGGAGGGGAGCTGATGGGCAAAGGGAGGGGGCAGAGGGGATTTTCAGAGATAGCGAAGGAGGAGGTGGACATAAAGAGGGAAAGGAGGAGGTTGTTACAGAGAGGGGGAGGATGACATGGACAGTGAGAGGAGGGAAATGGATGTATATGAAACATGTGTATCAAATGTGTACATGGGTGAAGCCATGGGGAAAAGGCTAGTTATTAAATAGTGCTTATTTCAAAATAAAACAACAGCTTATGCAGGAAGTTGACTGCAGTCAAGAGCTGCAGATGTTGAAGGACACAGGAGTGACAACAAGTTGCCTTTGAGATCCGTTCCACTACTGCGAACGAATGTTGTGGGGACCGCGTTTGTCATCATAACATGGGTCCAAGATCTGGAGTGACGGTACAGTGTGCCCCTGGGTATACAACACGATCATTTAATCTGGACAGCAACCATTACATTTCTGAAGTGTTATGACCGAAGTCTGTGCTGAATCTTCAAGATCTTAGAGACATTATGTTTCAATAAGATAATGCAACGCCACATGTTGCCCGAGCCATCTTGACAAACATCGACACTGTCGATGTTTAGCCGTCACTCACTGAAATCGTCTGGTTATGGATTGCTAAGAGATGGCGCGCAGCTACTAGCTCCACTCGATGCATTCCTGAATAGAGTTGAAGCAGCAGGGAATTTCGTACCTGGATCTGTCTTCCAACATCAGTTCGACTCGATGACCAGCCAGAAGTGGCTGTCCTCGGTGATAAATTTCGCAACCTGTTTATTCCTAAATTATAAATTTAATCCCGTTTCCTTCCGAATAAGAGTCAATAAGAGACTGGAATGATCCATCATTGTACACAAAGCGCGTCAGAACACTGTAAAAGAAGCATGCCAAATTCAGAAGAACGCAAAATCCCCAAGACTGGCTAAGTTTCACGGAAGCTTAAAATTTAGTGCGGACGTCAATGCGAGATGTTTTTAATAGGTTCCACAATGAAACGTTGTCTCAAAATATGGTAAAGAACCCAAAGAGATTCTGGTCGTATGTAAAGTACACCAGTGGCAAAAAAACAGTCAATACCGTCACTGCGCGATAGCGATGGAAATGTTACCGATGGTGGTGTCATTACAGAGGAGTTACTAAATACAGTTTTCCGTAATTCATTCACGAAAGAAGACGAAGTAAATATCCCAGAATTCGAAACCAGAACAGCTGTTGGCAAGAGTGACATAAAAGTAGGTATCTTAGGTGTTGCGAAACAACTCAAATCACATAAGAAAGGCAAGTCTTCCGGTCCAGATGGTATACCAATCAGGTTCCTTTCAGAGTATGCAGACACAATAGCGCCTTTCTTAGCAATCGTATACATCCGCTCACTTGTCGAAAGGTCTGTTCCTAAAGACTGGAAAGCAGCACAGGTGACTCCTATATTCAAGAAAGGAAATAGGAGTAACCCTTTGAATTACAGACCCATATCACTGACCTCAATTTGCAGTAGGATTTTGAACACATACTGTACTCGAACATTATGAGTCACCTTCAAGAAAATTACTTATTGATAGATAACCAACACGGATTTAGAAAATATCGTTCTTGTGCAACACAGCTAGCTCTTTATTCCCGTGAAGTAATGAGTGCTGTCGACAAAGGATCTCAGATCGATTCCATATTCCTAGATTTCCAGAAGGCTTTTGATACTGTTCCTCACAAGCGACTATTAATCAAATTGCGTGCATATGGAGTATCGTCTCAGTTGTGTGACTGGATTCGTGATTTCCTTTCAGAGAGGTCACAGTTCGTAGTGATAGACGGTAAATCATCGAGTAGAACAGAAGTGATATCTGGCGTTCCGTAAGGTATTGTCATAGGCCCTCTGCTGTTCCTGATTTACATAAATGATCTAGGTGATAATCTGAGCAGCCCCCTTAGATTGTTTGCAGATGACGCTGTAATTTACCGTCTAGTAAAATCATCAGACGATCAATTCCAGTTACAAAATGATCTAGAGAGAATTTCTGAATGGTGCGAAAAGTTGCAATTGGCACTAAACAAAGAAACCTACGGGGCCATCCACATGGGTACTAAAAGAAATCCGATAAATCCGATAAATTTTGGGTATACGATAAATTGCACAAATCTAAGGGCTGTCAATTCGACTAAATACCTAGGAATTACAATTGTGAGCAACTTAAATTGGTAAGACCACACAGATAATATTGTGGGGAAGGCGAAACAAAGACTGTGCTTTGTTGGCAGAACACTTAGAAGATACGACAAACCCACTAAAGAGACAGCCTACATTACACTTGTCCGTCCTCTGCTGGAATATTACTGCGCGGTGTGGGATCCTTACCAGGTGGGATTGACGGAGGACATCGAAAAAGTGCAAAGAAGGGCAGCTCGTTCCGTGTTATCGCGCAATAGGGGTGAGAGTGTCACTGATACGATACGCGAGTTGGGGTGTCAGTCACTGAAACAAAGCTGGTTTTCTTTGCGGCGAGATCTGTTTACGAAATTTCAATCACCAACTTTCTTTTCCGAATGCGAAAATATTTTGTTGACACCTACCTCCGTAGGGAGAAATGATCATTATAATAAAATAAGAGAAATCAAAGCTCGAATGGAAATATTTGAGTGTTCCTTTTTCCTACGCGCCAATCGAGAGTGGAATGGTAGAGAAGTAGTATTAAAATGGTTCGATGAACCCTCTGCCAGGCACTTAAGTGCGAATTGCAGAGTAACTATGTAGATGTAGACGTAGACGTAGATATGCACAATAAGTAAAAATCGTTAGTTGCTGTCTTTCCTGTTGCTGCAGTTTTAATGTTAAGCAGTGCAGTTGGTAAGCTACCTCGTATCTCACCCTATAGCCGTCCGCCATGGGGGGCTTTCGTTCAGTAGGTATCTTCTTTAGAAAGCTCTTTCGACGAAATTGCCATCCATTAAAATGCCGACGAATTTCGCAGAGGGGGGATATCAAAGCGTGTGTGGTAGTAGACGGGTTCGTTTGGGGTCCTGTGGTCCATATAAGTCTGTAACATTTTTGTTTTCCTATTTCCGTCGTCGTCGAAAATTATGGGGAACATCTCCGAATTTCGTTTACACGCGGGTTTATAGCTTCAAACGTTCAACTGCAGCTCCTATTGGAAGCCGCAATTGGTCCTTACTTCCTTGTTCTTTCTTTTCACTCACAAAGGTGCGGGAATGACACATATATTTTTAGGGGGACGTATTATCTGCGGACTTTCGCGCCTTCAGTCGTTAAATATGCTGCACTTGCCGATGGCCACCGAGTCCTCTGCCTCTGCCTCTTCATGCTTCTTGTCGACACAGTTACGCGCTGCCTGGCGTTCGGAGCAAATGATACACTGGAAATGGATACATGATCTTGTAGCGCTGATATGTTACACGTTAAATCAACATGGTAAATTGTCGTCGTTTTTGAGCAAATAAAAGAATATCTACTTTTCTGTTATAAAACTGCTTTCTAACAGCGGTGAAGTACAACTTTTATAAGACTTTTTTATGTATGTTCAACACAAGGATTTTAAAATATTTGCGGTTGTGCAACTATTTCCGACAGTGCATCATTGTCCGGCAGACTAGAAAAGTTTTAAACGCTGTATACCACATGTCTATAATTTTAAAATATGCATGGAAATTATGTTGAGCTGGATGACATCGTGCCGTATTCCAAAACCGATTACCTTCGCAGCATACCTCGTACAAGTGTGATTCTTGAGCAGAGCATTCGCTACTAATAGCTGAAATTTACTGCAGAACTCAGTTTGTGGTTGAAAATGTACAAATGTGTGTGAAATCTTATGGGACTTAACTGCTAAGGTCATCAGTCCCTAAGTTTACACACTACTTAACCTAAATTATCCTAAGGACAAACACACACACCCATGCCCGAGGGAGGACTCGAACCTCCGCCGGGACCAGGCGCACAGTCCATGACTGTAGCGCCCTAGACCGCTCGACTAATCCCTCGTGGCTCAGTTTGTGGTTCCCTTCTTTGATTCTTCCTATCAAACTCATATCCTCCCGTAACCCTTTCTTCTACTCCTTCCCCTACAACAGCAATACAACCCCCCGGGACTATTAGATTTTCATCTTCCGTTGCTTACTGAATTACCCATTCGATACACTGTAACCTTCTGTCTCTTCATCCTCTGCTTGCGACGTCGGCATATATACCAGAACTATTGTTGGTTTGCATTTAATTCTGGTGAGAACGATGCTATCACTGAACAGTTCACAATATCTCCCTCTCTGCTCTACCTTCCTGTTCATAACGAATCCTAGTCTCGTTTTACGGTTTTCTGCTGCTGTTGATATTACCCTATAATCGCCTAGATTGAGACTTAACATTTCGTTTCAGGTTTTCTAGCTGCCTTACCACGATCAGGCTTCTGACATTCCGCGTCCAGAGTCATAGAACGCCAAACTTTCGTTTATTATTCAGTCTTTTTCTGATGGTCACCTACTCCTTGGAGAAACCCTAATTATTGTGTAATCTCCTATACGCTGTCATCCGCGCATCTTGCATAAATTATCATCATAATTCTAAGTCATTTGATTCAGGGCAGTGCTGCCACGTTCTCAACAGTCTGTAACGGACTGTTCAGATACCGTGACTGGACTTGCGACATACGTGCATCTGACCGCAGTATTCTGGCGTCATAAACGACACATCTTAAAAAGGGGGCAACTGGCCCGTGATATTTTGTCACAGATTTTACATTTATATGTGTTTGGAGCGCTTGACAAATCTGTTTTACAACCACAGGTGGAAGCACAAGCGGCCAAAGACACTGCTAGCTAGGGCATAGCCACCTATGGTAAACTAACATACGCAAACAGCGACAAACGTCGGCAAGCCCCTGCATATCAGCAACACTGACTGGCAACTACCAGCTGCTATTAGAGCCGACCAACAGGTCATAGCAGGGACACCGACGAGCTCGCCCACAGACGCACAAACAATCTGTCAACATTCCCTCACACTGTGCCTCCGGTATATGACCTCTCGGATACAAGATCGATAACAAACCTAACTGTTGCAGATTGCCGACGCCGAACGAGGACTCTGTACCAGCACCCAGCGCCAGCCGCCGAGCAGCAAAAACGCACAACGTCAAGGTATCGACATGCATGATACCCACTACTAACAAAGCCTATCCTTGCACAAACTATCGCAGGCAGCAAGACAACCGCTACTGCTCTTACCACCCGACCTAACTTTCGCAGAGGTTTTTTTTTCCCTTGGCTCTTGCCTTGGCACTTTTTTTCCTTTGCCCTTCAAACCGCTACCCTTCGTCAGATTTCGACCAATCATCTCCAGATGAGCGCGTATTAATGGTTAATCCTAACCAGACGCACGCAAACATCGCAGTACCCACATCCTGCGACACCTCACTTTAGTGGATACTAACCCTTACGCAGAGATGGCAGTAGACCTTTTGTGTTGGCCATCATGCCGGTGTGGGCGTGGAGGGGCTCCACCTCTATTAAAAAAAATGACAATCTGTAAATTCGCGCCGACGTGAACACTGTAAGCTGGCCAAGCTGCAGCGAGACTGGCTCGGCCTGCAGCCGGAACACAATTAGGACGAGCGACCGGAAAGCTCGTTAAACGCGACACGGCCGTGCATGCCTTTCACGCTGACCGGCCCGTGGAGTGGGCTTTAATCAATACCGAATTAACTGCTGACGCCGAAGTTACCCGCATCGACTTCGTCCGTAACGCAATCACCAGCGGCCGCGCTGCGTCTGATGCGCGGCGCTGGGGACCAGCTAGCGAAGTTTCGTCCAGCAGGGGTCGGAATAAAACTGAAGATTCCATTCCAGCTTCTTGATAATTCTGATGGCTAGTACTTACTTCGTCTCGGTATGTGAACTGTACTACAAAGAACCAAGCACTTCTACAGATGGAAGAGGGTAGTGTTACACCTCGAACACCTTCACTGAAACTTCCTGGCAGATTAAAACTGTGTGCCGGACCGAGACTCGAACTCGGGACCTTTGCGTTTCGAGGGAAAGCGCTCTACCATGGCTTGCCCGCGAAAGGCAAAGGTCCCGAGCTCGAGTCTCGGTCCGGCACACAGTTTTAATCTGCCAGGAAGTTTCATATCAGCGCACACTCCGCTGCAGAATGAAAGTCTCATTCTGGAAACATCCCGCAGGCTGTGGCTAAGCCATGTCTCCGCTATATCCTTTCTTTCAGGAGTGCTAGTTCTGCAAGGTTCGCAGGAGAGCTTCTGTAAAGTTTGGAAGGTAGGGGACGAGATACTGGCAGAAGTAAAGCTGTGAGGAGGGGGCATGAGTCGTGCTTACGTAGCTCAGTTGGTAGAGCGCTTGCCCGCGAAGGGCAAAGTTCTCGAGTTCGAGTCTCGGTCCGGCACACAGTTTTAATCTGCCAGGAAGTTTCATATCAGACCACACTCCGCTGCAGAGTGAAAGTCTCATTCTGGAAACCTTCACTGAATTTTACCAAAATGATCCTCCAATACTTCCAAGCCTGTGGGATACAATTTCATTTTCTGTACAGAGATAAGATGTGTCTAACGTTACTGAAATTTTTCCACTAGAGATCGCAGAAAAGCGTTCCCGGGGGTGTGCAGGTGTGCGTTTCAGATTTTGACAAATGTCGAGTTATTGGCATGATATGGGAACATCATACCGATAGATCGCACAGACAACTGACTGCATGAAATGATTGCAGAACGATTACTGAGATGGACTCAGAACATCACCGTGGCAAGAAGAGAGGTCACCCCTTCATAAAGGCTCTAGTCTGACGAGTAGGACGATAACGTCCGAAGTCCGAGCAGAGTTTACAGGCAGAATATCACCAAGAAACTCGGGGAACAGATTACTGGAAGCTGGGTTGACATCACGAGTTACCATGCGTCGTTTACCGTTGACGCTGCACCACAGACAACGGAGACCTGAAGAGTGTAGTGCGAGGGTGTAACTGTGGCCGCCAGATCGACGGCAGCGTGTCCGTAGGCGAGCTGGTGAAGGGTCATAGTAATAAGTGATTCTCCAAGTCTATAACTTTTCACCTCCTCGAGTCATGGCGTGGGCAGTTATTGGAAATGATTTGCTATGTGGCAAGAATGGCAAACTTTTGGTCATACTGTGTGTCACCAGGGTCCCAAATGGCATATTCCAGCAGCAAAATGCAAGACATCATATTGCATTTCACATCACAAATCCCATGATGTCCAGTACCCTGATTCGTCTCTTATAGAGCAGGTTTTGGACGCGATGGGAAAACATGCACTTTCACATCGAGTTCCAGCCAACAGTTTGTTTCAGGTATGACAAAAAATTCCTTATGATGACAATCGGAGGCTCTTCACTTCCATGTCATATCTAATAAAGTAGTCAGGAATTACACCGTAAAATACACAGCTGTAATTATTATTTTAATTAGATTTCCATCAATTTCAGATGATATTCAGGTCATAAAACTTGTTCAGTTGTGTGTACCACATTTTGAAATGACTAATCATTTTGAAATATTGTACAAAGACAAAAAAAAGGGACAAAATCGGCGCACCACAAAGGAATTATCCGAATGGGATCGAAAAGCGGCAGATGTGATGTATATGTACAAACAAACAAATGATTAGATTTTCAGAAAAAATTGAATGATTAAAGAACTTCACAAATTGATCAGGTCAATAATACGTTGGTCCACCTCTGGCCCTACAGTTAGTCGGCTTGGCACTGATTGACAGAGATGCTGGATGTCCTCCTTAAGGATATCATGCCAAATTCTGTTCAATTGGCGCGTTAGACCGTTAAAATCCCGAGATGTTTAAGGCCCTGCACATAATACTCAAATTTTATCAGTTGGGGAGAGATCTCACGACCTTGCTGGACAGGGTAGTGGCTGGCAGGTACTAAGATTTTCAAATGGTTCAAATGGCTCTAAGCACTATGGGACTTAACATCTGAGGTCATCAGTCTCCTGGACTCAGAACTACTTAAACCTAACCAAGCTAAGGAGAACGCAGCATGTCATTCTCAATGGAGAGAAGTCTTCCGAAGTAAGAGTGATTTCATGTGTGCCGCAGGGTAGTGTCGTAGGACCGTTGCTACTCGCAATATACATAAATGACCTTGTGGATGACATCGGAAGTTCACTGAGGCCTTTTTGCGGATGATGCTGTGGTACATCGAGAGGTTGTAACAATGGAAAATTGTACTGAAATGCAGGAGGATCTGCAGCGAATTGACGCATGGTGCAGGGAATGGCAGTTGAATCTCAATGTAGACAAGTGTAATGTGCTGCGAATACATAGAAAGAAAGATATCATTTAGTTACAATATAGCAGGTCAGCAACTGGAAGCAGTTAATTCCATAGACTATCTGGGAGTACGCATTAGGAGTGATTTAAAATGGAATGATCATATAAAGTTGATCGTCGGTAAAGCAGATGCCAGACTGAGATTCAATGGAAGAATCCTCAGGAAATGCAATCAGAAAACAAAGGAAGTAGGCTACAGTACGCTTGTTCGCCCACTGCTTGAATACTGCTCAGCAGTGTGGGATCCGTACCAGTTAGGGTTGATAGAAGAGATAGAGAAGATCCAACGGAGAGCAGCGCACTTCATTACAGGGCCATTTAGTAATCGCGAAAGCGTTACGGAGATGATAGATAAACTCCAGTGGAAGACTCTGCAGGAGAGACGCTCAGTAGCTCGGTACGGGCTTTTGTTAAAGTATCGAGAACATACCTTCACCGAGGAGTCAAGCAGTATATTGCTCCCTCCTAAGTATATCTCGCGAAGAGACCATGAGGATAAAGTCAGAGAGATTAGGTGCCCCACAGAGGCATACCGACAACCCTTCCTTCCACGAACAATACGAGACCGGAATAGAAGGGAGAACCGATAGAGGTACTCAAGGTACCCTCCGCCACACACCGTCAGGTGGCTTGCAGAGTATGGATGAAGATGTAGATGTAGATGTAAGGACATAACACACATCCATGCCCGAGGCAAGATTAGAACCTGCGACAGTAGCTGCAGCTCGGTTTCGGACTGAAGCGCTTAGAACCGCTCGGCCACAGTGGTCTGCAGGTACGAAGACAGGCAATAGAAACTCTCACCGTCTGCGGGCGAGAATTATCTTGCTGAAATGTAAGCTTTGGTTGTCGGTCAGTATGTTGGTGACAGTCAGGTTGGTGTTCCACTGCTGTCCGTGGCGTCTCCAGATACATCTTCGCTGGTCGTCGGCGTTCAGTTGAAGCGGCACTGAAGGCAATTCTAGTCCAATCAATGAGAGTCCAGGCCAAAGATGTGTCTAGAGATGACCAGGGCAGCAGTAGGGTACCAAACCGACTGTCACCCGCCACACTGCCTGACAACCGGGAGCGAAGGTCTGGGATGCCATTACTTTTCATACCAGGACCCCCTTGGTTGTCATCTGTGGAATCCATACTGCACAGCGGTACGTCGACGCACAGTTCTGTTGCCTTTCATGACAAGCTAGCCTTACATTTCAGCAAGATAACACCCACCCGCACACGGTGAGAGTTTCACTGCATGTCCTCGTGCTTGCCAAACCCTACCCTGTCCAGTAAGGTCGCCAGATCTCTCTCCAACTGAGTAAATTTGGAGCATTACGTGCAGTGCTCCCCAAACCATTCCGGGATTTTGATGATCTAACGCATCAGATGGGCAGAACTCGGCGCGATATACCTTAGGAGGACATCCAACAACGGTATCAGTCAGTGTCAAACTGAGTAATTGCTTGCGTAAAGGCCAGAGGTGGACCAACGCGTTATTGACTTGCTCAATTTGGTGAATGAATCATCCAATTTTTCTGAAATTGTAATCATTTGTTTGCTTGCACATGTACATCGCATCTACCGATTTCTATTCCGTTCAGATAATTGCTTCGTGGTGCGTCGTTTCTGGTCTTAGAGTGTCTAAGACAAAAACTCATGTGGTATACACAGTTGAACAATCTGAGTGAAATCCATAACCTACATCAGTTTATGAAAGCTATCCTGCACCACCTATACAAAATAAATTATGTGATCAAAAGTATCCGGACACCCCCAATAACATACTTTTTCATATTACGTGCATTGTGCTGCATTCTACTGCCAGGTATTCCATATCAGCTACATCAGTAGTCATTAGACATCGCGAGAGAGCCGAATGGGGCGCTCTGCGGTACTCACGGACTTCGATCGTGTCATACTTCTGTAGGCGAGATTTACACATTCCTAAACATTCCTAGGTCCACTGTTTCCGATTTGATAGTGAAGTGGAAACATGAAGGGACACGCACAGCACAAAAACGTACAGGCCGACTTCGTCTGTTCACTGACAGAGACCGCCGATAGTTGAAGAGGATCGTAATGTATAATACGCAGACATCTATCCAGACCATTACACAGGAATTCCAAAATGCATCAGGATCCACTGCAAGTACTGTGAACGTTAGACGGGAGAGGTGAAAACTTGGTTTACATGGTCAAGCTGCTGCTCATAAGCCACAAATCACGTCAGTAAATGCCAAACGACGCCTCGCTTGCTGTAAGGAGCGTAAACATAGGACGATTGAACAGTGGAAAAACGTTTGTGGAGTGGCGAATCACGGTACACAATGTGGCAATCCGATGGCGGGGTGTGGGTATTGCCAATTCCCGGTGAACGTCATCTGCCAGCGTGTGTACAGCCAACAGTAAAATTTGGAGGAGGTGGTGTTATGGTGTGGTCGTGTTTTTCATGGAGGGGACTAGCACCCCTTGTTGTTTTGCGTGACACTATCAGAGCAAAAGCCTACATTGATGTTTTAAGCACCTTCTTGCTTCCCACTGTTGAAGAAAAATTCGGAGATGGCGACTGCATCTTTTAACACGATCGGGCACTTGTTCATAATGCACGGCCTGTAGCGGAGTTGTTACACGACAGTAACATCCCTGTAATGGACTGACCTACACAGAGTCCTGACCTGAATCCTATAGAATACCTTTGGGATGTTTTGGAACGCCGACTTCTTGCCAGGCCTCACCGATCGACATCGATACCACTCCTCCGTGGGCTGCCATTCCCTAAGAAACGTTCCTGCACCTGATTGAACGCATGCCTGCGAGAGTGGAAGCTTTCATCAAGGCTATGGGCGGGCCAACACCATACTGAATTGCAGCATTACTGATGGAGGGCGCCACGAACTTGTAAGTTATTTTCAGGCAGGTGTCTTCGTTTGCTTTCCTTAAACAAATTGAAAAGTAACTTACTATTTCCACAACTCGTAAGTTATTTTTCGGTTTGTATTAGATTTGTAAATTAATATTCACAATGTGCCATTCTGCGATATACCATTATAATCTTATCAGGACCAGAGTTTACCTAAATAGGGAAAAAAAAAACGATGCAGATTGTCGGAGCACCTGAAGATGTGCTCCCAGGGCTCGAAATGCATTGCACACTGAAATAAAATTACGATTGTGAATGACAGCTATTGTTCTTTATTTTACTGTAGTAGTTACGTTTACATGTAGGATTCTAACGTTTGATAAGATAATGTGCAGTGTGGAGGCTACTGGTGAACCAGTAGTTATACCGGTATCATAAACAACGTGTATAGCCATTGTGGCCATCCGATTCTGAAGCCAGATTGAGTCTAGAAGTTGTCCTGTTGAAAGTAGTACGCTTTTACTTGTTAACTAGGAAACTGTGTGTGCAACCGAAGGTCTTGCTAGCAATGTGAAAGCCAAAACTTTTAGTTTCTGATTACAATGTCTGATCTAGAACCGTCTTTGATACACTACTTTTGAATGTGAACAGCTCAGTGAAAATCACTTTTTCGGTGTGTGGCAATGGTGCATGGCATGACAATGCGGAATTTGACAACTGTGATTTTAAGTAACCGGAAACCCATATAATTGTATACAACCTCTGGCAGCCAAAGACTATATCACTAATGTGTTAGGGCAAGCAAATATGCTCGTAATGGGAAACATTCCGAACTCCTACTTTCTCAAGATATTTGCATTTTTTACAACATTTCTCGTAGTGTGTAAACCTTTCACTGTCTGACATTTTGTATGAGGTTAAGTTGCTGCTGTAGGGTTTCAGCTTCTTGTGTCAAACAAAACCTTAGATGTATATACATACATCGGTTCCTTATCTCAAATTATTCAGTGTAGCCGGCCGGAGTGGCCGAGCGCTTCTAGGCGCGCTTCAGTTTGGAACCACGCGACCGCTACGGTCGCAGGTTCGAATCCTGCCTCGGGCATGGATGTGTGTGATGTCCTTAGGTTAGTTAGGTTTAAGTAGTTCTAAGTTATAGGGGAATGATGTCCTCAGCTGTTAAGTCCCATAGTGCTCAGAGCCATTTGAACCATTTTTGAACTTTATTCAGTGTAGTTTACTCTAACATCAGTATAACTTTCATCTTAGAGTTTTGTGACACCCCACATAATGAGTTAACTTACCAGAAATATTTTTTTCGTTGAACTTCAAAAAAGTATCTTACTATAATTACCTTAGATAACTGCAAATCACAGTCATAGATGAATTCGTAATAATCTTGAATAATATTGTTTAACGGAATGATTTATCACTCGGCAGCGGTGTGTCAACATTATTTACGTAATATCTTTGGATCTGTCTCTCTCTCTCTCTCTCTCTCTGTATATGTGTATATGTGTGTGTGTGTGTGTGTGTGTGTGTGTGTGTGTGTGTGTGTGTGTGTGTGTGCATCTGTTATCTTTAAGTCACATAAATAACAGTTTTTTATCTCCTCAAAATGCACAAAAATTTTGTATACGTACTTTCCTTTTTGCATCCGACGTGCAACAGGTGTCATTCCAATTGGAACTATGGGATCAGTCAACGGCCCCTTGCTATTTCATGATTATATGAGACCGGTGATATACCATATGACTTACGGAAAAACACCATCCACACAATTCCGAAAATTGAAATGGCCGACAAGTGCGAGAATTATCGCACAATCAGCTTAACAGCTCATGCATCAAAGTTGCTGACAAGAATAATATACAGAAGAATGGAAAATAAAATTGAGGATGTGTTAGATGACGACCAGTTTGGCTATAGGAAAGGTAAAGACACCAGAGAACCTGTTCTGACATTAAGCTTGATAATGGAAGCGAGATTGAAGAAAAATCAAGAAATGTACATAGGATTTGTCGACCTGGAAACAGCGTTCGACAATGTCAAATGGTGCAAGAAATTCTGAGCAAAATAGGGGTAAGCTGAACGGGAAGGCGGGTAATGTACGAGTACAATCTGAAAAAGAACCAAATGGGAACAATGAGACTGGAAGACAAGGACGAAGTGATCCAATTAAAGAGAGTGTAGTCTTTCGCCTCTACTATTCAATCTATACAGTGAACAAGCAATGATGGAATTAAAATAAAAGGTTCAAGAGTGGAATTAAAATTCGAAGTGAAAGGATATCAGTGATGAGATTCGCTGATGACGTAGCTATCCTCAATGAATCTGAAGAATTACAGGATCCGTTGAATGGAAAGTATAGACTAATGAGTACAGAATATGCGTTGAGAGTAAATCGAAGAAAGACGTAAGTAACGAGAAGAAGCAGAAATGAGAACAGCGAGAAATTTAACATCGGGAGTGGTAATCACGAAGTAGATGAAGTCAAGGAATTCTGCTGCCTAGGCAGAAAAATTATCCTTATTTAAAGGAACAGGGAGGACATAAAAAGTAGACTAGCACTGGCGAAAAGAACGTTCCTGCTAGTATCAAACATAGGCCTTAATTTGGGGAGGAAATTTCTCAAAATGTATGTTTGGAGCACAGCATTGTATGGTAGTGATACATGGACTGTGGGAAAACCGGAACAGAAGGGACTAGACACATTTGAGATGTGGTGCTACAGAAGAAGGTTGAAAATTAGGTGAACTGATAAAGGAAGGAATGAAGAGGTTCTGCCCGGAATTGGCAAGGAATATATGGGAAAAACTGACAATATGAAGGTGCACGATGGTAGGACATGTGTTCCAAGACTTCGCGGGAAAACTTCCATAGTACTAGAGGGAGCTGTAAATGGTGCAAGCTGTAGAGGAAAATAGAGATAGGAATACACCCAGCAAATAGTTGGGGACGTAGGTTGAAAGTTCTGCTTTGAGATGAAGTGGTTGGACTTAGCGGCGGGCTGCATCAAACCAGTCAGAAGGCTGATAATTCAAAATGGAAAAATGGTTTCATTTTTCTGCGTGTGAATGTTGTGTGCCGATATGAATGTGTGAATATTATGTGAGAGCTCAAATTTGGCACTGACTGTGACGTCGGTCGCTGCTGCTTAAGCCAGTGGTGTGGACATGCCACCGTACATCCCTGGCAGAATGCCCTCGCGCCCCCGCCTTCAAACTGGCGGCGATGGGAGTCACGGCACAATGTCGATCGGCCTGTACGCCTCTGCGGAAGCGACGTGGAGGCCATTTGTCCAACACATGTGATCATCCTGTGCGGCGGTTTACCTGTGTGGTAAAGAGTCACCCTAGACACTGATGACTTCGGAAATGCAATATGATATGATCCATACGTCTGGCACCGATTGTTATCCCACGTTCGATGTCGGTTAACTCGCTGCGTGCAACCGTGTTGACTACAGATCAGTATGGAAAAGACTGCTCAGGTACAGTATCTATACTACCGCTGTAAGATGCATCTACCCGTAACATTTTAGCACCATATAATGCATGTCTTCAAATGAGAAAAAGCTTCTATTGACTTTTAGCCACTCGGTTTATTTCCATTCATAACTGCTGCTTTCAAGTGACAAAGTTCACATGCGCTGTGAGATGCGGCACTCATCTAATATAGCATCACTAATACTGTGTTCTCTGTATTGAATATCCCTCTGTTTCATGCCCTGGCATGTAGTTCCTTTGAAAAGAACACATTCTATTTCCTTCACCATCCTTTCCCAGTCTGAACTTCTGGTTTGTGTGTACTGACCACGCCGTCGACGGGATATTAAGACTTATTCCCCCTTCCCTCTTTACGCAGCTCTGTCGCGTTACTAATGGTTGCTTTTTAGAGTGACAGCAACAGGCTGCTTCTGCCAACTCAACTGCTTCAGAGCTGAGGTGGACCGTTTCTCAGTAGAGGTATCTCCTGACGGAAATATCGCTAATAAGCTACGTAGAACAAGGAAATGTTGTTGTAGCCTAGAAACTTTCAAAATAAATTTGACGTAGCAACTGTTCACGAGTGATATCAATTAAGGTCTAAAAGGAAAATAATTATTATTTAAAAGGAAAACATTTCTCAATGATCCGCAAAACTATATTTATTTGGCTACGAAGCGGCTTTTAGGTACAGGTCATCTTCAGGTGACAACTGAATGTCGCCAACACAGATAAACGTCTTACACAGATATTATTTGTATAGCAGGTACAAAAATGTCTGTTTACATAGGAAAACATTACACTTTTCGTCGCATAGAAATAATTGCATTAACTAAGGGGATAAAAAAAATCTTTTTATGTGGAAGCACATTTAACAACAGACAAGAAATGATGTGAATTTACGGTCTGAGTCTAGTATCTGTAGCACAACTTTAAGAAAGGGGAAAATGGGAATTGAGTCTGATCATTTAATATTAGACTGGCATTCTGTGTCATGTGTTTGTTGATTTCCAGTCTTTCCAGTAGGATCATCTTTCTCCTTCTTATAACAGAATGTAAAAGTTCATATTCTACATCGTATGGATCGTTTTCTGCTAAGAGATCGCCAGCAAAGTTTGAATGTGTCTTCCTTAATCTCCAGATTCTCTAATTTTCACGTAGTCTAATTGCCACAGCTCTGCCTTGCTGAACAATATATACTTTTTCACACTGCTAGCGAGTGATTTTATGTACACCACTCTGGGTCAAGAGTTTATTTTATTAATCTGAATCTTCTGCAGCACATTTCTGTCCGCAGAACGCTGGGGGACATTAAGTAAATCCTAATTGCTATGCCTTTTTAATATAAAGAAACGCTATCTGTATTTTCACTATATTATTACTAAAATGAGTTGACGTGTACATTCTCTGTTCTCGAATTGGTTCCATTTCCCTCAATTACAACAGCCTCCGACTGTTGCACAACAAACAGTCTGTCACTTTGGTACATTTTCATATTTAATATTATAACAATATTACTGGAATTGGTGGAAGCAGACACATGCTATAATTAGCACTTCTCATTCAATGCAATGTAATGCAATCCTGGTCCTCGACACTCTTCTGTTTGTCACTAGGCACGTGAAACTTGAAAGCCGTCCGATTGGCGTTCAATTGAAAGTTTTGCACCAAACCAAGGGCTACATAGAAGATAATGTAAGCAAGTCCAAGATAAATGTTGCTATTTTTGTGGACTGACTCACATTTTACTATCATAAAGCTTTTCATTACCCTTGCACTCTAACTACAATATTTTGGAATAATATCACTGGCCTGAACGGAAGTTGCCTAATCCCTAAATGCGGGCTGATAGTATACCTTTTCTATGGATATATTTTCTTTTACGTTTTTGTTTGCATAAACCAGTACCATGGCATTTTTAAAGGTCAGGACTTGTCCGTCAAACCAAGAATTCCGTCAGATTTTCGCAGTGTTACTGGCGGTATTCATATGTTGTTTCCTTTTTATTCTCTCGACATAATTAGTGTGCTGAGAAATGTGAACGGACGCCGTAATTCACGTGCGGGTAATCTGAGCACCATAAATGATGTGTGCTTTGCGTGCACTTGGATGAAATGTGATCCAGGGATTGCGTGCAAGCAGTATGTATACTTTCGACCCTGAACACGATGAAGAGGCTACGCAAACAAACAGAGCGTGTTTGTAATGGTAAAGCCACAAAAATAAATAAATAAATAAATAAATAAATAGATAAAAAATAAAAACAAATCACGAATGCTATCGTGCGCTGCCTATTCCTCTTTTGACCTAATTATAAGCGCAAAGTATTAGTATTCGTTTGAGTAAAAGACATGGGAGCTTAACAAAGAATTCCTGAGAGATAGGAAGTGCATGGCCAGCCCAGGCGAAATGGCTGCAGGAAAAATGCGAAGACATCGAAAAAAAAAAGGTCGTCGCAAGACGCCTTCAGCATATAATAAAGTCAAAATCAGAGACGTCAACGTTATGTAATCTATAGTGAAAAAGAGAGCCTCAAATATATACAACAGACAACTGACGACGTTTGGACCAAGTTATACTCTGAGATGAAGACAGGAGAGGAATTTTTAACGGGGCACATCAAACTATTCAGACGACAAACAAAAATTTGTAAATGTGTCTTTGAGGTTGTCCACATTTGTTTAACAACTTTTTGTTCGAAGCTCCTTGCAATGTTTTTTGATGATAAGCTACAGCCGTCACGAAACTGACGGGCAACGGCAAGTCGTGAAAGCTACACAGACATAAGGAACACTGCTTTCGCTGCTAGCAACGTGTCATAAGTAGAGAACTCGACCAATAGCAGTGAAGCGAATGAAAATAACACAGGTATCGTAACAATTTGTTTCGACACATAAAAATGGTACGTTTCGCAGAAACTGAAACAGATAAAGCTACACAGCAGTGCGTGAAAACCTGCGTCGGTCTGATGACATCGTGGACGTGTCTTGGCGTGGTCTCTACAAGATAACAAAAGTGATGGACAGCCATCCTAATCTGCGACTGCTCTCCTGATACGCACAACAGGACTGAATTCAGGAGAATTACAGGGTCACTCAAGTATCATGAAGTCCTTTCATTGTCCTTCAAACCATTTTGAAAGTAATTGGGAGAGATGGGGTACATTGTCATGCTGAAGTTCCAGAGCTGTAGTATGCAATAAACGGTTGCACAGGGCTGCACAGTAAGTCACTCTTACTTTCGCCCCTGAGAGACGATGGCAGATTCCTCTAAACCCTTGTAAACAATACTAAGTCGAGAATACCTACATCACCTGCCTGGACGACTTGGTGATGGTAAGAGAGATGTGTTGCAATATGTAATTTCTCTTTATACATTCTACACCAGTGATCTGGAATCGCCCATGGCCTAGGTGCAACTACATCGAGAGATATAATGCTAGACGTAAAGAATATAACAACTACGTACCACACAGTTAAAGTATTCAGTCCAGTCAAACAACTCATTGTTACCTGTAGGATCCAAAGTGTCAAGTTTACAAGACACGAAAGGTAATTAAAGTCTATGTAACCTAGTACTTTCAAGAATGCTGCACCAGCACGGGCGTCCTGTCACACAATTTCCGATAAGACTTGGTCGAGCCCTCTGCTGAAGACGGAGGCGGCAAAACCTGGACTTTCTAGACCCTTCGACCTAGAACCATTTACCGTTGGTTAATTTAACAATCCTTCCCCAACTGCCGGGGCTGATTGGACGTAAGGACTGGAGTAAACTGAGGTGCCAAAAGTCATGAAATACCTCATAATATCGTGTCAGACCTCCTTTTTATTGGAAGTCCCCTGCAGTAATATTGAAACATGCTGCCTCTATAGCCGTCCATAACTGCGAATGTGCTGCCGGTGCTGGATTTTGTACACGAACTTATCTCTTGATTATGTCTTATAAATGTTCGATGGATTTTATGTCAAACGATCTGGGTTGCCAAATCACTCCCTCGAATTGTCCAGAAACCAATCACGAACAACTGTTGCCCAGTGACATGGTTTATTATCATCCGCAAAAATTCTGTCAGTGTTTCGGAACATATCGTCTATGAATCGCTGCAAATGGTCCCCAAGTTGCCGAACATCCAGACGACTCAGTCCATTCTATATAATGCAGCCCACACCATTATGGAGCTGAATGGGAGTCCCACGCGTCTTGCTCCAAGTACTATTCCGCGCCAAATATTTGTAAATTCCCGTCGTGTGGCCATAATCACAGCCGAAAGCTTTTCACATGAATCACCTGAGTACAAGTGATAGGTGCGCGAATGAACTACCCTTTTATACTTTGTGTACGCGACATTACCGCCATCTGTATACGCACATATCGCTTTACAATGACTTTTGTCGCCTTTGTGTATATACTTCGAAACACTCACAAAATTGGTTACTCAAAAAATATGAAGACAAGAAGTTCTTAACATCAGTGTGACAGTACAATGCATACGTCATCAAAATTAAAAATTAAAAAAAAGCTACTACAATGCCTCAACAACTTTAAAACGATTACCCCAAAACAGTACAATGTCAACACAAGATTTAAAACAAGAAACATAAAACATTACGTAAAATCGCAAAAACATTAGGTAAAGGCTGTTCAGTTCTGTAAAGAAGACAGGAAACCATTCAGTAGAACAATAAAAAAGTTTATAAAAAATTACAGTCTGGCTGGAAGGTAATTAAGGTAATCTGACCTTTCGGAATCACAGCACCCTTTGCGGCAGACATTCCATATATTCTGAACATCTCTTAACGCTCAGTGGGACTAATGACGTTCGCTTTCGTTGCAACGTAAACCAGCAGCGCAATGTACCTTCGAACATAATGCAGTCCGTTTCTTGAAACATGTACATAGTAGACACAGGCTAATGTTTGATCATA
The DNA here is from genome assembly GCF_023864275.1 of Schistocerca cancellata. Taxonomy (NCBI): domain Eukaryota; kingdom Metazoa; phylum Arthropoda; class Insecta; order Orthoptera; family Acrididae; genus Schistocerca; species Schistocerca cancellata. The sequence goes on along the minus strand of NC_064628.1, from coordinate 674,063,269 downwards.
CAGGCAAGAAACTGAGAGTAGCGCTTGCTGCGCGACCGTAACCTATTAAATCTCGTCCACGAAAAGTGACAATATTAATCTTTCAAGTGATGCGCAATAGTTTAAATAAATCATTATAAGGTCCAGCGAGTCATGCAACGCCTCAAAAAATAGTGGAACATCAACCTTCGTTAGCAGTACAAATCGTAGACCACAATTTTACTTAATGACTCGCACAGGTTAATCAGTAATATTGAACAAGACAATCACAACAACATTCTTAAAATCCACTCGGACGAAATACCAGTCATTGTGCATCTTGAAGCAAGTAGAAAAAACTGCTATGCAGATTACAGTTGTAACAGCGATCTTTAGACTATGGTGAACAAGCGCAAGCGTACACAGTAAACAGCCTCCAAACCCTTGTCCCATCATCACAACATCATCCAATTGAAAGACGACCCATTAAGCATTACACTAGAGCGCCCACTCTGCTCGCCGACTGTGACTGTTACTTCCTTGTGGACACACATGAACAGGCATACTCAGCCGTACGCCGCAATATGTGTATTCCACCCGGGAAGCATTCGAACGATACTGCAGCAGCAGAAAATATTAATCAGGAGCCTGTAATCACAGTGCAGCTAAACACGGTACTCTTCGACGGTGCAGAAACCATGTGCCACTCCCCAAGATCTAACATCCTGCTCTCGGCACCATTTCCGTCGAATCCATTCGTAACCACAATACTGTCCTCTTGTCGGAACGCCCACCTCCGTTACTGCATACTCCGCAGATAACGTGTTGAAGAAGTCGCCTGACCCCGCCATGTCTTTGAATCGGCTGCAATCGGCTACAGTAGTGCCAACCACCGGCACAATCACTAATGAAAATTGTACAACAGGCTCCATGTAATTAGATGCTTGGGGTAGACGGTAATCTGACGAGATTTAATACACTGTGGACATAAAGAAGCTGGTACACCTTCCTAATATAGTGTAGGGCCCCCGCGAGCACAGAGAAGTGCCGCAACACAACGTGGTATGGTCTCGACTAATGTCTGAAGCAGTGCTGGAGGGAATTGACACCACGAATCCTGCAAGGCTGGCCATAAATCCTTAAGAGTACAAGGGGGTGGACATGTCTTCTGAACAGTACGCTGCAAGGCATCCCAGTTATGCTCAATAATGTTCATATCTGGGGAGAATGGCGGCCAGCGGAAGTGTTTAAACTCAGGAGAGTGTTTCTGGAGCAACTCTGTAGCATCTTCAAGTTTTCGCGGCGCAAAGACTGCTCCATTAAGTTTCGGGAATGCAGCCGCATGAATTCTGCTTCTTCTTCTAATATTTCGGCTGTATACCTTTCAGCCATCTTCAGAGAGAGCCGTACGACTGACGCTCCAGCGCTCGCTCCATCCATTTAAACTCGCGGACCGCGCCACTGCGCATGCGGCCACAGATAAACAAGGCGCCAGTGATGTTGATCGGCGGCAAAGACGTATAATATACATGAGTTACGTCTGTGGCTGCGCATTCGATCCATGCTGGGAGGTCGATGTATTACTGGGAACTGAACTGTAGCGACGTCTTTGTAAGTTCAATATTGAAAGTGCAGGATTCCATGATTTATCTAATGTGAAACCGCTGTCTCTATTAATTAGATTCTTCGTCAAGCGGATTTCAATGGCCTCTTTTACTACGGAGTCCCAGAAAGATGAAACAGAAGTCAGAATTTCGACATTTTCATATACCATAGAGTGACCAGAATCAATACAATGCTCTGCCACAGCCGATTTACTGGGTTGTAAGAGCCGAGTGTACCTGCGATGTTCCGTACACCTCTCTTGGACAGTACGATTCGTTTGTCCGATATATGAAAGGCCACATTCACATGGTATCTTGTAAACTCCAGGCTTGCGGAGTAGTAAGTCATCTTTAACGGAACCCAGGAGTGCAGCCGTCTTCGCCGGTGGACGAAAAATCACTTTTACTTTATTTTTAGTGAGGATCCGTCCTATTTTGGATGAAAGGCTTCCCACATACGGCAGGAAAGCCATGGATTTAAATGTTTCTGAAGAAAGCTGAAAGGTATACAGCCGAAATATTAGAAGAAGAAGCAGAATTCATGCGGCTGCATTCCCGAAACTTAATGGAGCAACAAAAAACACACCCTCTCTATCAGCTCTGTAGCGCTATAACACGGAATATAGGGCTGAGCATGGACTCACTCTGTTCATGGAGCATTCAACATCATCTACTTGAGAGAGCAGTGCTATTCAAGTCTCAGATGGAAGTTTGCTTTCGTAAATGTTGAACTTGTGCTTCAAATTAAGAGTTTGTAACTGAGTGCATCAAGTGATGCTTTAGTGTTCGTAGACAGGTGTATATATTCGACACACTCCTATGACAATTGATCGTACAAAGTTAAGTAAATCTTTCTATCATTCTCATAATAAAGTGAACTAACGTTTCTTATGTTGTCGTTCCAATCCGCTATCTCCCAGAGGAATCAAAAACCCAAAGCTACGACATTTGAGAGTGAGATTATTGAGCTTTTAACTTTTTTACTGAGGTGCCGTGACCATGGCATAATTCCGAAGTTTGCCAGGTTAGTACACTTTATAAAATCGACTTCCATGAACAAGATTTTAATTAAAGCTGGTTCTGCTATCGTTAAGGAGAGGATCCGATTTACACGAAGGAAGCTGGATCTTGTTTCTCAAGAACTTTATCGTCTGCACCTGAAGATGTCTGTGGAGTTACCCAGCAACTCTTGGAACTGGATAGAGGGTACAACATGGGCCAAATCAGACTGGGTTCGTGAGGTAGCGACATCAAGACAGACTGCAAAGTTCAGCCGACTTGAGCCATCTCCACAGCAAGAAAGTATCATTCGACGCTCCGTCATTAATATGACGGGTAGAGATTTGGACGATGCTACGATGATGGTCTTAAGCAAAGGACTGAATTTTGCACCCACGCCAAAGGTTTTGCCTATACCTGCATTCATCAGTGCCGTTGAAGAAGCTGTTCGACCACTCTCTACGAATTCTGCAGATGAAATAAGACGCGAAACTTGCCGAGCTGTTATGAAGGCTCGCCCACAAAGAAGCAATATATCTGTGGCAGAGAGAACTGCACTACGTATGCTTCGCCAAGATACCGAAACGGTGGTTCTCCCTGCTGATAAAGGTAATGCCACTGTTTTAATGTCACGTGACGACTATCATGATAAGATATACAGCTTACTGAATGATAGTATGTACCGGAAGATCAGTAAGGACCCCACCAACAGGGTGGTAAGGAAGACGGCGTCGCTTTTGAATGCCTCCCCATTTCCACCGGAAGTCATACGAAGACTGAAACCAAGTGGTGCAGTGCCTCCAAGGCTTTATGGACTCCCAAAGATCTATAAGAAAGACGTTCCTCTACGTCCTATCGTGAGCAATATTGGGTTTCCCAACTATGATTGTGCCAAGCACCTGGCGTCACTATTGAGGCCGCTTGTGGGAAAATGTGATCATCATATAAGGAACTCTGCAGATTTCATTGGCAAATTAAAATCTTTGAAACTGAACACCTCCGATCTATTAGTTAGCTTTGATGTAGTGTCGCTATTTACTAAGGTACCTCTCTCTGAATCTTTAGATCTCATTGGAAAAAGTTTTGATAAGGAGATTAGTTTTTTATATCAATTGTTCTTTTTTCTGCTCTTTTAATAAGATTTGGTTTAAATGAAAAAAAGTTTATTTGATTAAATAAAATTAGCCTTGTTTCACCATGTGATGACCTCCACATACTTTTTATTTAATAACGACTTTTTTGAACAGACTGACGGTGTCGCCATGGGTAGTCCTTTGTCACCCTTGGTGGCCAATTTATTTATGGAGGACTTCGAGGAGAAGGCCCTGGAGTCTGCTAGTTTGAAGCCTACAGTTTTTTGGAGGTACGTTGATGATACCTTCGTAGTGTGGCCCCATGGCGAGGACAAATTGCAGGACTTCTTAAACCATCTGAATTCCATCCATGGACAAATTCAGTTTACAGTGGAAGTGGAAAAGGAGGGATGTCTTCCATTTTTGGATGTCTTGGTTCGGCGTAAAGAAGATGGCACTTTGGGTCATGCAGTATATCGGAAACCGACCCATACGGACTTATATTTACATGCAAATAGTTGTCACCATCCTTCGCAGACGAGTAGTGTTCTAAGAACTTTGGTACATCGAGCACACATCATATCTGATGAAAGTAGTTTAAAAGACGAACTTTTACATCTGAAGAGAGTTTTTGAGGACAACGGGTATTCTCCACAACAGATACGTAAGGCACTACAAATAAAACCTAAGGTGTCCGTAAAGAATGCAGAAGATGACAAGGAAACATTTAAATCCATGGCTTTCCTGCCGTATGTGGGAAGCCTTTCATCCAAAATAGGACGGATCCTCACTAAAAATAAAGTAAAAGTGATTTTTCGTCCACCGGCGAAGACGGCTGCACTCCTGGGTTCCGTTAAAGATGACTTACTACTCCGCAAACCTGGAGTTTACAAGATACCATGTGAATGTGGCCTCTCATATATCGGACAAACGAATCGTACAGTCCAAGAGAGGTGTACGGAACATCGCAGGTACACTCGGCTCTTACAACCCAGTAAATCGGCTGTGGCAGAGCATTGTATTGATTCTGGTCGCTCTATGGTATATGAAAATGTCGAAATTCTGACTTCTGTTACATCTTTCTGGGACTCCGTAGTAAAAGAGGCCATTGAAATCCGCTTAACGAAGAATCTAATTAATAGAGACAGCGGTTTCACATTAGATAAATCATGGAATCCGGCACTTTCAATATTGAACTTACAAAGATGTCGCTACAGTTCAGCTCCCAGTAATACATCGACCTCCCAGCATGGATCGATTGCGCAGCCACAGACGTAACTCATCCATATTGTACGTCTTTGCCGCCGATCAACATCACTGGCGCCTTGTTTATCTGTGGCCGCATGCGCAGTGGCGCGGTCCGCGAGTTTAAAAGGATGGAGCGAGCGCTGGAGCGTCAGTCGTACGGCTCTCTCTGAAGATGGCTGAAAGGTATACAGCCGAAATATTAGAAGAAGAAGCAGAATTCATGCGGCTGCATTCCCGAAACTTAATGGAGCGAACTCTGTAGCAATTTTGGACCTGTGGGGTGGAGCATTGTCCTGCTGGAACTGCCTAAGTCCGTCGAAATGCACAATGGACATTAATGGATACAGGTGATCGCACAGGATGCTTACGTACGTGTCACCTGTCAGAGTCGTATCTAGTCGTATCAAGGGTCCCATATCACTCCAACTGCACACGCCACACATCATTACAGAGTCTCCACCAGCTTGAACAGTCCCCTGATGACATGCAGCGTCCATGCATTCATGACGTTGTGCCCATACCCGTACACGTCCATCCGGTTGATACAATTTGAAACGAGACTCGTCCGATCAGGCAATATGGTTCCAGTCATCAACAGTTCATTGTCCGTGTTGACTGACCCAGGCGAGGCGTAAAGCTTTATGTCGTTAAGTCATCAAGGGTACACGAGTGGGCTTTCGGCTACGAAAGCCCATATCGATTATTGTTCATTGAATTGTTCGTTCGCTGACAGTTGTTGATGGCCCAGCACTGAATTCTGCAGCAATTTGTAGAATGGTTGCACTGTTGTCACGTTGAAGAATTCTCTTCAGTCGTTGTTGGTCCCGTTCTTGCAGGATCTATTTCCGGCCGCAGCGACGTCGGAGATTTGATGTTTTATGGGATTCCTGATATTACACTTGTGAAATAATCGTACGCGAAAATCCCCACTTCATAGTTACATCGGAGATGCTGAGTCCCATCACTCGTGCGCCGACTATAACACCACGCTCAAACTCACTTAAATCTCGATAACCTGCCGTTGCAGCAGCAGTAACCGATCTAACAACTGTACCAAAGACTTACATATGCGTTGCCGACCGCAGCGCGGTATTCTGCCTGTTTACATATCTCTGTATTTGAATACGCATGCCTATATCGGTTTCTTTGGCGTTTCAGTGTCCAAGGTATTAGAGATAAAGTTAGTGAACTGCTTCTAGGTGCTGACCCTGACATTATTAATACTTCAGACCACTTGTTCAGTAATGTGATAATTCAGAGTTTTCTTTTACTAGGATACAGGTTAGATGGCTATTTTTCTAGGAGTTCTTTAGGCGTGGGGGTGTGGCCACGTACGTGAAAAGCAGTATTCCATTTCAGTCCACTGATGTTTCAAAGCACTGCACAGAATATTGGAATGTTGTGCAGGCGTGACTGAATTTAGTAGAACTACTACTTGCTGTTATTTATAGGTCCACTGATTTAAGAACATTTCTGCGAGAGAGGATTCTTGGTTCACTTTATAGGCAGTACAAAAAGTAGTTTTATGTGGTGAATTCAATATTAATTGTGTAAGTGAGGGTGCAAGAAAAAGGATACTGGTAGATCTCCTTAATTCATATAATCCGATGCAAATTGTAGTCTTGACAACGAGAATACTGGCGAACAGTAGTCTAACCATACACAAACAACATTTCTGTTCATTTTTCATTACCAGGGGGAGCATTCTGTCGCAAAAATGTGAATGGCCTTTCAGGCCACGATGGACAAATTTTAACGCTAAAAGGTTTTGCACTCCTTCGCATAAATATAATTACACCATTTAGAAAAGCTAATCCAGCTGCAATAGAGACGTTTTAAACCTCATTAAGGAACGAGAGTAGCAGTTTGTTTATAGTACTGATAACCAGACGATAAACATAATGCCTTCCTCAACAGGTTTCTCATGTTCTTTGAAATTTGTTTGCCATTACAACATTCAAAACATGGTACTAGCTTTAACAGGCAATCCGGGTGGCTGACTAGGAATAAGAATATCATGTAGAACCAAGTGGTAATTATATCAAAATGTTAGTCATAATCGAGTTGCAGCAGTCCTTACAGACAGTATTGTAAGGTGCTTAAGAATGTGATAACGAATGCAAAAAGTATGTGGTATGAAAATAGAATAGCTAATTCTTAGGATAAAATTAAAACTATATGATCAGCCGTGAAGGAAGTATCTGGTCAGCAGCACAAGGTTGAAGATATAAAGTCAGTGCGCTGTAGAAATGTTTCAGTTACTGATAAGTCAGACGTATGTACAGTTGAGCCGTGCTGTGGCTCGCGTTAGTGCTGTTTGTAGGTTTCCATCCTCTGTTGGAGGCCAGACTGTATCGTTTAGTTGACATGGTTGCAGTTGTTTGTCTTCTTCACGTGTTGACTGGCACCACTTGGTTTCGCAAGCGTTGCCTGTCTGCTGTGGCCCTATCTTTGGGGAGATGTTGTTCTTCCGCCGGCCGCGGTGGCCGTGCGGTTCTGGCGCTGCAGTCCGGAACCGCGGGACTGCTACGGTCGCAGGTTCGAATCCTGCCTCGGGCATGGGTGTGCGTGATGTCCTTAGGTTAGTTAGGTTTAAGTAGTTCTAAGCTCTAGGGGACTTATGACCTAAGATGTTGAGTCCCATAGTGCTCAGAGCCATTTGAACCATTTTTTGTTGCTCTTCCGGGTGGTGTCAGTGTGCAGTCCGGTAGGGGGACTCAGGAGGAGCCAGATTTGCACAGTGCGAGAACACGCCGGGACAGCTGACGGCACGCATGGACTACCGAATCGAAGGCATGTGGTCACGAGGGTGCACGACCTCGTCGTAAACCGGATCCTGCAAGCTTTAAGTAGAGTGCTTTTGGATTCAAATAGAGAAACCTTCTTGCGATTCTCAAGTGACTTGGGTTCATGTTCTGCTCATAGCGTTGCAATGTGAAGAGCAGCGAGTGGAGTGCTTGGGGAAGGCGGATCTGATTAGCTTTCCCCGACTTCTAATTACTATTTATGGCGTTCAATTTATTGCTATTTGTTAAGTTCAACCAGCGGTATTTTTCCTGCCTCGTGGCCGCTAACGCCCCAGTTAGCTGCCCTGTGGGTTAGTATATGTAACGCCAGTGTACGTTTCCACGGCTTGCCGCTGCTGTCAGGTGAGACGTGTAGTTTTGACAGCTTTCTTGATTGTACGTTGGTTGGCCATTCTTCTAATCTGGTGGTAGTGATTCCTTTCTCGTTCCAGGTGCTCTAAGCACAGTATTCTGTGGGTGTAGTCCAGGCTGCCAGCTCCAAAAAATGGCTCTGAGCACTATGGGACTTAACTGCTACGGTCATCAGTCCCCTAGAACTTAGAACTACTTAAACCTAACTAACCTAAGGACAGCACACAACACCCAGCCATCACGAGGCAGAGAAAATCCCTGACCCCGCCGGGAATCGAACCCGGGAACCCGGGCGTGGGAAGCGAGAACGCTACCGCACGACCACGAGATGCGGGCTGCCAGCTCCAGCTTTGGCGTATTTTTACATCTTGGCATTTGGTTTGTTGGACGCCAGGTAGCCTCAGCAAGATTATAATTAGTCATTCGTTAGTCTGCCACTAGTCTGAGTTACCATCTTGTGAAGTGAATGCCACTCTTGGCTGCCTATCTCATCGCTCGCGAAAATGTTTTTGCCGGACCTACTCATAGGTCGATTCCTGGTGCACTGTCTGTGACTGACCCTTGTGTTTTATTATTGTATTTGCTATTTTATTGTGTGTTTCTAAATTTTTCTATATAATTGCTATTCTTGGCGTTACTGCAGGTTTAAATGATTGTGCTACCAAGTTCACCATCATTTTGTCTCACCTGTTTGATGATCAGTTGCTTTTCCTTTTAAATTAACCTTTGCTGTTGTATTTGCAGTTTTACTGTGTGTTTTTTAAATTTTTTATATAACTGCCATTCTTGGCGTTACAGCACGTTTAAATGGTTGTGCTATCAAGTTTACCATTTTTTTGTCTCACTTGTTTGATGATCAGGTGCCTGTCTTTCTAAATTAACCTTTGCTATTACATTGCTGTTTTATAGTATGTTTGTTAATTTTTTTATAATTGCCGTTCTTGGCGTTAAATTCCTTCAGCCGTGACTGTGGTTACTTGCCTTAAAATTCTAATTAGCATCCCATTGGCTTGTTTTTAAAACATTATTTGCTGTGTCGGTATTTTATGCTCATTTGGTAAATTGTAACGCACTGAAAGTGCTATTAATTACACAGTTGTTTATTCCTTCATTAATAACGTGTGATATCTTTATTTATTAGTGAGTCTGGAATTCACGTTTTAAAATAAATGTGTGTAATTGCAAAAGGGAACCAATAGTAACTGATTATGGCCCCGTCCATAATCGTAACCGAATCCTGCCTTCCTTGATTACCAGGTTTCAACAGTATTTAATAATCACTTTCTGAATATAGCATGTGATTTAAATAGAAGCTTAGTTCCTACAGGGGATCATATAACAGTCTTAGAAAATAGCTTTTCGAGACTGTTGTCTGAAATACTCCTCCACGATATTGACAAGGGGGTGATTGAGACAATAAGTAAATCACTAGAGTAACAGACTAGACTAGATAGTCTCACGGCTCTATGGACATGACAGGATATCTAGCAGAATACTAAAGTACTGTTCTGCATATGGTAGCCCATATTTAGCCATATCTGTAACTTTTCCTTTCAGAATGTCAGTTTCCTGACCGATTAATATACTCAGCAGTGAAGCTACTTTATACAAAAGGAAAAGGGATAATGTAGACAATTTTAGACCTATGTCTATGCTATCAGAGTTTGCTAAAGTTATTGAAAAGGATATATATACAAGGATAACTGATCATTTCAGTTCACATAATTTGCTTCAAATGCACAGTTCGATTTTAGAAGTAGTTTAACAACTGAAAATGATATATTCTCTTTTCTCTGTGAGTCTCTGGACGGATTAAATAAATGGCTGAGAACGCTAGAAGTCTATCCGATTTAACTAAGGCATTTTATCGAGTTGATCACGAAACATTGCTGCAGAAGATGGACAGTTATGGAGTAAGGGGAGTAGCTACAAATTGGTTCACCTCTTACTTTAAGAACAAACAGTAGAAAGTCATTCTCCGCAGTAGTGAGAATGACTAGGGCTTGCTGTCCCAATATAAGTGGGGTTTGGGGGTGGGGGGGATTGCCCCAGGGGTCGGCGCTGGTGCCTCTCATCACACAGAAAGATTGTATTGAGTGCACAAAAACGAGCAGTAAGGATAACGTGTGGTGTTCACCCGGGAACGTAGATACCCCTTCAAGGAGTTAGGCGTTTTAGCTGCGCTGCCACAGTACATCTACATCTACATCTACATCCATACTCCGCAAGCCACCTGACGGTGTGTGGCGGAGGGTACCTTCAGTACCTCTATCGGTTCTCCCTTCTATTCCAGTCTCGTATTGTTCGTGGAAAGAAGGATTGTCGGTATGCCTCTGTGTGGGCTCTAATCTCTCTGATTTTATCCTCATGGTCTCTTCGCGAGATATACGTAGGAGGGAGCAATATACTGCTTGACTCTTCGGTGAAGGTATGTTCTCGAAACTTTGACAAAAGCCCGTACGGAGCTACTGAGCGTCTCTCCTGCAGAGTCTTCCACTGCAGTTTATCTATCATCTCCGTAACGCTTTCGCGATTACTAAATGATCCTGTAACGAAGCGCGCTGCTCTCCGTTGGATCTTCTCTATGTCTTGTATCAACCCTATCTGGTACGGATCCCACACTGCTGAGCAGTATTCAAGCAGTGGGCGAACAAGCGTACTGTAACCTACTTCCTTTGTTTTCGGATTGCTTTTCCTTAGGATTCTTCCAATGAATCTCAGTCTGGCATCTGCTTTACCGACAATCAACATTATATGATCATTCCATTTTAAATCACTCCTAATACGTACTCCCAGATAATTTATGGTATTAACTGCTTCCAGTTGCTGACCTGCTATTTTGTAGCTAAATGATAAAGGATCTATCTTTCTGTGTATTCGCAGCACATTACACTTGTCTACATTGAGATTCAGTTGCCATTCCCTGCACCATGCGTCAATTCGCTGCAGATCCTCCTGCATTTCAGTACAATTTTCCATTGTTACAACCTCTCGATACACCACAGCATCATCTGCAAAAAGCCTCAGTGAACTTCCGACGTCATCCACCAGGTCATTTATGTATATTGTGAATAGCAACGGTCCTATGACACTCCCCTGCGGCACACCTGAAATTACTCTTACTTCGGAAGACTTCTCTCCATTGAGAATAAAATGCTGCGTCCTGTTATCTAGGAACTCCTCAATCCAATCACACAATTGGTCTGATAGTCCATATGCTCTTACTTTGTTCATTAAACGACTGTGGGGAACTGTATCGAACGCCTTGCGGAAGTCAAGAAACACGGCATCTACCTGTGAACCCGTGTCTATGGCCCTCTGAGTCTCGTGGACGAATAGCGCGAGCTGGGTTTCACATGACCGTCTTTTTCGAAACCCATGCTGATTCCTACAGAGTAGATTTCTAGTCTCCAGAAAAGTCATTATACTCGAACACAATACGTGTTCCAAAATTCTACAACTGATCGACGTTAGAGATATAGGTCTATAGTTCTGCACATCTGTTCGACGTCCCTTCTTGAAAACGGGGATGACCTGTGCCCTTTTCCAATCCTTTGGAACGCTACGCTCTTCTAGAGACCTACGGTACACCGCTGCAAGAAGGGGGGCAAGTTCCTTCACGTACTCTGTGTAAAATTGAACTGGTATCCCATCAGGTCCAGAGGCCTTTCCTCTTTTGAGCGATTTTAATTGTTTCTCTATCCCTCTGTCGTCTATTTAGATATCTACCATTTTGTCATCTGTGCGACAATCTAGAGAAGGAACTACAGTGCAATCTTCCTCTGTGAAACAACTTTGGAAAAAGACATTTAGTATTTCGGCCTTTAGTCTGTCATCCCCTGTTTCAGTACCATTTTGGTCACAGAGTGTCTGGACATTTTGTTTTGATCCACCTACCGCTTTGACATAAGACCGAAATTTCTTAGGATTTTCTGCCAAGTCAGTACATAGAACTTTACTTTCGAATTCATTGAACGCCTCTCGCATAGCTCTCTTCACACTACATTTCGCTTCGCGTAATTTTTGTTTGTCTGCAAGGCTTTGGCTATGTTTATGTTTGCTGTGAAGTTCCCTTTGCTTCCGCAGCAGTTTTCTAACTCGGTTGTTAACCACGGTGGCTCTTTTCCATCTCTTACGATCTTGCTTGGCACATACTCATCTAACGCATATTGTACGATGGTTTTGAACTTTTTCCACTGATCGTCAACACTATCTGTACTTGAGACAAAACTTTTGTGTTGAGCCAACAGGTACCCTGAAATCTGCTTTTTGTCACTTTTTCTAAACAGAAAAATCTTCCTACCCTTTTTAATATTCCTATTTACGGCTGAAATCATCGATGCCGTAACCGCTTTATGATCGCTGATTCCCTGTTCTGCGTTAACTTTTTCAAATAGTTCGGGTCTGTTTGTCACCAGAAGGTCTAATATGTTATCGCCACGAGTCGGTTCTCTGTTTAACTGCTCAAGGTAGTTTTCAGATAAAGCACTTAAAAAAATTTCACTGGATTCTTTGTCCCTGCCACCCGTTATGAACGTCTGAGTCTCCAAGTCTATATCCGGCAAATTAAAATCTCCACCCAGAACTATAACATGGTGGGGAAATCTACTCGAAATATTTTCCAAATTATCCTTCAGGTGCTCAGCCACAACAGCTGCTGAGCCAGGCTGCCTATAGAGACATCCAATTACCATGTCTGAACCTGCTTTAACCGCGACCTTCACCCAAATCATTTCACATTTCTGATCTCCGTCAATTTCCTTCGATACTATTGCACTTCTTATCGCTATAAACACGCCTCCCCCTTCACTGTTCAGCCTGTCTCTGCGGTATACATTTCAATCTGAGTTTAGGATTTCGTTACTGTTTACGTCTGGTTTCAGCCAACTTTCTGTCCCTAGTACTATATGGGCGTTGTGATCGTTTATTAATGAGAGCAGTTCTGGGACCTTTCTATAGACGCTCCTGCAGTTTACTATTAGCACATTAATATTGTTATTCCCTGTTGCATTTTGCCTACTCCTATCTTGCCGCGTCTCAGGAGGCGTCTAGTCGGGCCTAGGGAGGGGATTCTCTAACCTAAAAAACCCCCATGTGCACTCCACACGTACTCCGCTACCCTTGTAGCCGCTTCCGGCGTGTAGTGCACGCCTGACCTATTCAGGGGGACCCTACATTTCTCCACCCGATAGCGGAGGTCGAGAAATTTGCACCCCAGCTCTCCGCAGAATCGTCTGAGCCTCTGGTTTAAGCCTTCCACTCGGCTCCAAACCAGAGAACCGCGATCGGTTCTGGGAACGATACTACAAATAGTTAGCTCTGATTCCACCCCGCGAGCGAGGCTTTCCGCCTTCACCAATTCCGCCAAGCGCCTGTACGAACTGAGGATGACCTCTGAACCCAGACGGCAGGAGTCATTGGTGCCGACATGAGCAACAATTTGCAGTCGGGTGCACCCAGTGCTCTCTATCGCCGCCGGTAGGGCCTCCTCCACATCTCGGATGAGACCCCCCGGCAAGCAGACAGAGTGAACACTGGCCTTCTTCCCCGACCTTCTCGCTATTTCCCTAAGGGGCTCCATCACCCGCCTAACGTTGGAGCTCCCAATAACTAACAAACCCCTCCCCCCGGGTGCCTGCTCGGACCTTGCTGAAGGAGCAGCTACATGTCCCATCACAGGCAGAGCGGGTGATGCCACACGGCCAGCCTCCACATTGACCTTCCGCCTCGTGCGCCGCGAACGCCGCTGAACCCGCCACTCCCCTTGGGGAGAGGGTGGCCCAACCGCGCCCGGTACCCGCGAAGATGTCTCGACAGCAGGGACAGTGGGTGAAGCATGTAACACCTGGGGTGTACCTTGCGACGCACCAGACTCCCCGCTGCCGCTACACTCCGAGGCAGCAGCCTGAAGACGGCTGACCGCGGCCATCAACACGCTCAGCTGTTCGCGAACAGTGGCCAGCTCCTCCTGCGTCCGTACACAGCAGTCACACATCCTATCCATCCTAAGGAAACAATTTACTGAAGAGACATAGTATACTGGCTGATGGAATACCTCATAAATAATCCTTCAAAATCTGAGAAGAATAGTGATGCACATAGCTACAACACTAGAGGGAAAGGTGACCATTATTACCCATTGTTAAAGTTGTCAGTGGATCAGAGAGGCGGTCAATATGCAGCAACAAAAATTTTTGATCACTTGTCCAGTAACATAAACTGTCTGATAGGTAGCTAAACAAGTTTTAAAGCTAATTTAAAATCATTTCTCCCCGACAGCTCCTATTCCGTTGACGAATTTCTACTCAAAGACTCGTAGCCAGTAAAAAAGTTAAGAGTAGTTGCATCAGTAGGACTAAAGTAATTTTTGTGAATGTTAACACAGATCATGCATTCATATTCCGTAGATGGACTCGTTTCACATCTTTTTGATAAACGTATCGTCGCAATGATCTATGGAAGATGTAAGTAAATTATTCTGGTACTTACTGGGACCACAGCTCCTGCAACCCTTTAACGATGTTTTCAATAGTATACCATTCTCGGAGGCTTTCACGGAGGGAATCGATGACCTGACATGCTCATGCTTCCTTACTGTTCGCATTTTTAGGCTTTCAAAATGCCCACGATTTCATCGAGTGTTCCTATCTAAGAAACTGTCTGCTGAGTTATGGGTTTTAGCCTCTTTCTTTCAGACTGTAAGGGGATACATCTAGCATACCAAAACCAGAATTAGGGTCAGTCAATCCCTCACATGTGCCGCAACCTTATATCGAGATCTGAAGCAAAGATGCTTGCTGTTGGCGACGTCATATGTGATGTGTTCCGCGCCCGAGGCGCAATCAGAACACAGCTCTGGTAAACAAGGCGGAATAAGGTTATTAAAGAACACATAAATTAAAGCTCTCTTTTAGAGTAAGTTCGTTACAAAAGCTGTAGTCGTAGATCGTGGTAATCACTGATTTTTCACAAGTTCTTAATTGTGCAAATGGCCCCAATAACGGACAAACTTAAAGTCTGAGTTCACTCTGGAGTTGAGAAGTTACAACATAAAGTAACGGCGACGGCCAATAACAAAGTCCTCTGCAGCATCCGGCGTAGATGTCATTTCCTGGCGAAGCATTAGGTAGTCACTGGCAGCTCTACATAAGGTGGTGACTAGTGGCGGTACGGCAGCGGACATTCCGATAGTTTCCTTAGCAAAAGCCGACTCCAGAGGGCTCGAAGGAATAGACTGGTTCTACGGATGAGACCACGCGGCTTGTCACTACTCGGTAGAGGCGCCAAAAAGTAACTCATAGAAGTAACTAGTTACTGACAAGCAGCAGGTACTGCAGTAATCGCTCATATGTTACTAACAGTTACGTTAACAACTGCCAATAGTGTGTTTACCGATGAGCATACTACGCTTTTGCTTCGTCTGAGATCTGATCACGGATAAATGAACGGAGCAGAGGGACCGACCATTTTTGAGGTATTCTGCAGCTCATGGAAATAACTCTCAGAATGCGCAGTCTTTAGTCTATCGCAGTGTGTACCTCGGATTCGTGTTATTAGGTAGAGTGACCTAAGGAATCCATCCGACTATGGAAATAACTGCCAGCAGACGAGTATATCTGCACGTTGTTATTCTGTGCCAATTACTTTTCGTTCACAGTTCTTTTTCTCTGGAAGCTGTGGGTTACAACTACAGGTAACCTGGAAGTTCATAACTGTGTCTTGGACTCCAATAAGTTACAGCAGATGGTGATTTTTCAGAAGACAGATACTGGAGTGAAACAAATATTTTCGTACTTCTACGGAAATAGGTGCCGGTCGTCAGCGGGTTCCACTGAATTTACAAATGATTGCATTGTTGTTGCTGTTTAAGTGAGTCACATGCCGCCACAGACGTAGTTGCCGCTAATCAGTATGCAGTTGCTGTTAGGCTGGCGTCGCGCACCAGAATCAACTTGCATGGCTACAAAAAAAAAAAAAAAAAAAAAATTAAATATTTCAATGAACGGTTCAGAGATTTAACTATAGGACCACAACAAAACAAAAAAATGAAAAATATTAATTAACAAAAAAGTTTCAAAGTAAGCTGTGGAGTCACACAACTGAGTTGCCGTGATGAGGCCCTGCCAGTTGGCAACCTTAAGAGGCCGGACTTCCCACAGATTAAGCGGCAAAATTTGAAGTCTGTCCCATAAGAAACATATTGGAGGGAAATTACTTAAGTCCGAGTGTGCACATATGCGAGCTGTGGGAAATGTAGCAGTTCGCATTTCGCGTGTGTTCAGTTTTAACTTACCCCCGTCTGGGGAATCCAGTACGTAAAATAACTGATAGTTATAAATAAATGTTAAAAGTAATTGGCATAAAAAATAACTGTAATCGCGACAACTGATACTCCGAAACAACAGTTTGGTCCATGTAATATCCACGACACTACGTTCTAGCCACAAGATGTTAAAATTAACTAAGTGTACAAACTTCAACAAATATTATCGATACTACGTATAAAAAGACGACCGTATCGTGTAAAAATGAAGATAATTATTTATGTAATAATTTAATTTCTGTGTAAATTAAAACTATTATCAGAGAACTACATTCATAGACAACGACAATTATAATCTTTTTTTTGTTATCTGTGGTAACTGTTGTTCAGTTGTTCTTCCGGTGCTAACCGATGAACTGTTCGGACGTGAGACGTGTGAGGTCTGTAAAGAGAAAGCCTGTAACTATATTGTTAGTTATTATTTGAAAAATAGAGTACCTATTGTCTAGACGTGGATTTGTATTTATTTCAATTGTAATCCAATGTAGTAAATATTTTTAAGTGTTAATTTTCAGCTCCGCAATTAGAAGCGCAGCCAGTAGCGCTAGGAGCTTACAGCGGAGTTTACCAGTAGCTGGTATAAAAAATATGGAACATTTTCACTGAGAATAACTTTAAAAGCTAAAAAATAGAGAACAAAAAGCTTAAAGACTTTTATCTGAATATATTAACTTGATATAAAAAGAATCGAGAATAACAATAGACACATTGACTATCGTTTGTCTGCCGACATCTTAGCAAAAATATCACCGCGGCAGTTTTGAATCGAGAATTTTAACAAACATAAACGTTGTTATACACTCCTGGAAATTGAAATAAGAACACCGTGAATTCATTGTCCCAGGAAGGGGAAACTTTATTGACACATTCCTGGGGTCCGATACATCACATGATCACACTGACAGAACCACAGGCACATAGACACAGGCAACAGAGCATGCACAATGTCGGCACTAGTACAGTGTATATCCACCTTTCGCAGCAATGCAGGCTGCTATTCTCCCATGGAGACGATCGTAGAGATGCTGGATGTAGTCCTGTGGAACGGCTTGCCATGCCATTTCCACCTGGCGCCTCGGTTGGACCAGCGTTCGTGCTGGACGTGCAGACCGCGTGAGACGACGCTTCATCCAGTCCCAAACATGCTCAATGGGGGACAGATCCGGAGATCTTGCTGGCCAGGGTAGTTGACTTACACCTTCTAGAGCACGTTGGGTGGCACGGGATACATGCGGACGTGCATTGTCCTGTTGGAACAGCAAGTTCCCTTGCCGGTCTAGGAATTGTAGAACGATGGGTTCGATGACGGTTTGGATGTACCGTGCACTATTCAGTGTCCCCTCGACGATCACCAGTGGTGTACGGCCAGTGTAGGAGATCGCTCCCCACACCATGATGCCGGGTATTGGCCCTGTGTGCCTCGGTCGTATGCAGTCCTGATTGTGGCGCTCACCTGCACGGCGCCAAACACGCATACGACCATCATTGGCACCAAGGCAGAAGCGACTCTCGTCGCTGAAGACGACACGTCTCCATTCGTCCCTCCATTCACGCCTGTCGCGACACCACTGGAGGCGGGCTGCACGATGTTGGGGCGTGAGCGGAAGACGGCCTAACGGTGTGCGGGACCGTAGCCCAGCTTCATGGAGACGGTTGCGAATGGTCCTCGCCGATACCCCAGGAGCAACAGTGTCCCTAATTTGCTGGGAAGTGGCGGTGCGGTCCCCTACGGCACTGCGTAGGATCCTACGGTCTTGGCGTGCATCCGTGCGTCGCTGCGGTCCGGTCCCAGGTCGACGGGCACGTGCACCTTCCGCCGACCACTGGCGACAACATCGATGTACTGTGGAGACCTCACGCCCCACGTGTTGAGCAATTCGGCGGTACGTCCACCCGGCCTCCCGCATGCCCACTATACGCCCTCGCTCAAAGTCCGTCAACTGCACATACGGTTCACGTCCACGCTGTCGCGGCATGCTACCAGTGTTAAAGACTGCGATGGAGCTCCGTATGCCACGGCAAACTGGCTGACACTGACGGCGGCGGTGCACAAATGCTGCGCAGCTAGCGCCATTCGACGGCCAACACCGTGGTTCCTGGTGTGTCCGCTGTGCCGTGCGTGTGATCATTGCTTGTACAGTCCTCTCGCAGTGTCCGGTGCAAGTATGGTGGGTCTGACACACCGGTGTCAATGTGTTCTTTTTTCCATTTCCAGGAGTGTATATAAATGAACGGAAGTAAATGTGCACCGGTTGTCCCGAATCTACTTTAAAAGACAGAATTCAACTCAGATTGAATTTTTAAAAATAATGCTCACAGCACGTTACATAATATCAATTTCTTATTTGCTGATGTATGAAGCCTAATTATTTCGGACGATTTACATGAAATATTTTAATAGGAGACATACGTCGGTGTTGTGAGCGCGTAGTATTTCTTGACTAAATGTTCCTTTTGCTAGAGAAAAGTGATTCCATCTTAAGTAACAGTTGTGTAAAATCTGATAAATGATATGCAATTTAGTTCCACTCACGACTTTACAGACAACATTACTACAGAACGTCAAGTGGAGATTTCTTCAGGAGAGTGACAAATATTAGCCAGGATAATCATTTTTGAGATCAAATAAACTGTTACGTTGACAATAGGTAATTGCTTTTATATTTTTTTGATCTACCTGAAATATCATTTATAAGTAATTAAAGTCACGAAATACTGTAAACCGGTTCCACCAAATCCACCTCTACTACTCGGGCGCTGACCCAAATACCCTGGCGGCGCAAGGATACAGCTGGAACTATTTGCGGCCACGTGACCCTGAAGAAGGGAGCAGGTCTACAGGGCCATTGACCTTTGGGGCTGCTAACATTGGCGCCTGTCTGCCGAAGAACGCGTGATTTCTACTGTTTATGGTCTACTGGTGAGTCCCCTGTAGCTTAATCAGGTAAGCCACTCGTATGACGTTGGTGTGAGAGGGGTTGCCGATAGAGAGGGCGACGAGCACCGGCGTATATCTTGTTGCCGAGAAGCCGACACGCAGCAATATGCATGAACTACTGAACCACTCCTGCAACGCCTCCATGCTAACTTCGAATGTTTCACATTACTCGGATATAAATATGGAGTGCAGACATGTGCAAATGAAGTGAGCATCATCGTTGCTGACGAAGAGGGTCTTTGTCTCACGCAACAACTTATACAAGAAATCACAATCACCAAATTTCTCCTCCGAATGCGAAAATATTTTGTTGACACCGACTTGCATAGGGAGAAACGATCGCCATAATAAAATAAGGGAAATCAGAGCTCTCACGGAAAGATAAAGGTGTTCGTTCGTTCCGCTCGAGACTGCTCGAGACTGGAATAATAGAGAATTATTGTGAAAGTGGTTCGATGAACCCTTTGTCAGGCACTTAAGTGTGATTTGCAGAGTATCCACGTAGATGTAGATGTCCAAGAATATGAAGAGGACAGCGACGCCATCCAAAATAGGCAAAAATTAGTCCGGCTACATGTGGGCCGTGAATTATGCCATGCACCAATCTCATTTGCTTCAAAATGCTCGCTCCATAAGCAACTGCGAATATACAGGACCTAATGGGTATAAGTGCAGACATTTCTATATGTGGTACCTCAGTGTGTTGCTTGTTTTTTCTCTGCGTTGAATAGTCTTCCTGCAAACACGTCACATATCGCATTTTACCGACTATAAGACGCATTTTTTTTTTCTCGCAAAATTGCCTCCAATATTCAGGTCCATCTTGTTTTCGAAGTGTCTGATTTAAAATTCCCGCCAGTCTTAAAAATGGCCATATATTCGATGCTGCGGGGAACCTATCTCTATCTGGCAACATTGAATTCAACTGGCGCAGCAGTGCAACGTTGCGACGAACATGAGGCGCGGGGGTTCACAAGCTTGCTAACACCCTCCCTCTCCGCCGTTACAAACCCAGAACACTGTCTAGCCTATGATGCGTCATTGCAGTCCACGGTGGCAACGATTGCAAGTGATTTGTGCAATCGGTAACAGTATAATATTTTTCCAGGATGAGATTTTCACTCTGCAGCGGAGTGTGCGCTGATATCGAACTTCCTGGCGCATTAAAACTGTGTGCCCGAGAGAGACTCGAACTCGGGACGTTTGCCTTTCGCGGGCAAGTGCTCTACCATCTGAGCTACCGAAGCTCCGTAATGGAAAAAATAAAAGATATTCAGATGATGCGAACTATAAATTGAAAGTAATATAATATGTAGAACAACATGGAAACAGAACAGTTAAGTGGCATTTCGGCCCTCCATCAATCATAAAAAAAACAGTTCGCGATTGGCGGGCTAGTAAAGAAGAACTGAAAAAAATGAGGAAGACTAAATGTGGAAATAGAAGACAGAATGAAAAAGACCGAAACTGGAAGATGATGATTTTCAGGGATTTGAAAGATCAGTCCAGTTTGATAAACTAAGAATTTCTTAAATCTGACTTTGCAATCTAACTATGAAAATGGTAAAAATGTTATTTAAAAACTGCTTAAAAAGTAGTCCGCATCTTATTGTCCGTAGCGTCTTAGAGTCCGCAAAATATGGTAGTTTACCACCTGACGTTTTCTGTATTGTCGTAACTGGACCACTAAGTGAAATATGCATGTCATGATACTAATCGTTTTGCTTCCATACGTCCACTCTTCGACACCTGAACTTCTCCCCCCGGGGGGGGGGGGGGAGACAAACATAACTGGTTTGCTGTTATCACAGGTGGTCTCGCGGACGCGTTCTTGCTTCCCAAGCGCTGGGTCACAGGTTCGATTCCCGGCGGCGTCAGGGATTTTTCACCTGTCTCGAGTTGACTGGGTTTTTTGTGTTGTCCTCATCGTTTCATCTTCATTCATGACAGTGGCGAGATTCGACTGAGCAAAGGTTGGGAATTTGTACGGGTGCTGATAACTGCGCAGTTGAGCGCCCCAAGAAACCAA
This sequence comes from Schistocerca cancellata, assembly GCF_023864275.1. NCBI lineage: Eukaryota > Metazoa > Arthropoda > Insecta > Orthoptera > Acrididae > Schistocerca > Schistocerca cancellata. The sequence continues at coordinate 674,041,939 of NC_064628.1, read as the reverse complement.
ACATCATCATCATCTTATCACATGTATCTGGACGTAGTAACCAATGTAAAAACATTCGACCTCTAACATTTATAATTAAATACTATAATTAAATATTGATTCTCAGTTACCAATAGAAATATCTTTAATTACACGTGTTATACTCCGTATCAGAGAACCGAATTAGGCATTTTAACGCACTGAAAGTGACCCATTTCATTAACATCTATGCCTTACCTAAACTCCACCACGTTTCTTCAGTCTACCCCATGCCAGTCAGCGTAGTGAAACAAATTCTTATAGCCGCTGATCTGGCAATTTGGTTGTCTAGCATCTTCTAGTTCCCTTTTCTAACAATAGATTTCCAAAGGCGGTTTGGATTTGCGTAATCTGCCAGAGCATTTCAACATTATTTAGGCTACTACAGTTTACAGTTTCTAACCAGCTACTAGAAATTCTATAACTTTAACGCCTCTAGGCCATTCGACGTGTCTGCACCAACATCCATGCCTGAAACCCCCCAGGGGGTCCACAACTCTTTTGTGGATACGTGCGTAGCGAGCACGGGACCCCGAGCTAATGTGGCCTTCCTTCCTTTCCGGGCTGCATACCTTCCCTTTCCGCATCCTTCCCCATCCCTATCTTCGCCCCTCCTCCCCTCACCTCTGGCTCTTTCCTTCCCTTTCTCCCCATCTGGGAGTATGGTTTGTGCCTACGTCCGGAGGCGGACGCTCATAAATGTACTGCATTCTTCGCCTTCCTTGCTTTTATGTCTTCTTCCTTCCTTTGTCCTTCTCTTTTCCTTACCTCTTCTCTTCCCCTTTTCTCCGCTGCGGCGTTTGAGACCTCTTCTTTCCTTTCCCTTTCTCTTTCTTCCTCCCTGTGCGTGTCTGAAGGCCGACCCAGGCCTTTTGTGCGTAGCCGGTGACGGGGTAACGCGTAATTCCCCGCCCCGGGTAGACAGGTAGGACACGTACGTACCCCTTGGTAACGGCCAGGCCCAGGGAGGGGTGATTACCCGAGCTGATACCTTCCGAAAATGCCGATTGGTCCCTCCGTCCGTTTGTCGGGAGGTGTGACCTGAGGTGTGAACAATCACCTAAGGCGGGAGTGCCCTCAGAGAGGGCCCCCACAAGGGAGGAGCGCGCCATCGGAGACGCCGGTAATCATGGGGGATTCTTCCGCAATGGTTTCCTCACCTTCCACTATGTCTGCTCACAAACGTAAGTATACTGAGTCTCAGCCACAGACGATTCTTCCATCGTTGCCACAGTTCCTTGTTGTTTCTCGGACTGATGAAGGTCACGACTTCTCCACGGTCAACCCTTTCATTATTCAGAAAGGTGTCGACGCAATTGCAGGTCCTGTAAAGTCTTGTTCCAGATTACGTAATGGCACCCTGTTGTTAGAAACACACAGTGCCCTCCAGGCACAAAAATTGCTGCGTACTTCTCTGCTCCACACCTTCCCTGTCCGGGTGGAACCGCACTGTACCTTAAATTCCTCGCGTGGAGTCGTTTATACACGCTCCCTCGATGGATTGTCTGACGAAGAAATTCAGCACTATCTGTCTGACCAGGGCGTAACGGCAGTTCATAGAGTAATGAAACGGGTTGACACGAACATCATTCCCACCCGCACTGTCTTCTTGACATTTGACAAAGTTCAACTCCCATCGAAAATCAAAGCAGGCTATGAGATAATTTCCGTTCGCCCTTACGTCCCAAACCCTACGCGTTGCTATCGATGTCAGCGGTTCAATCACACCAGCCAGTCCTGTTCCAATCCGGCCAAATGTGTTACGTGTGGCAAGGATGCCCATGAGGGTGCTTGTCCACCTCCATCCCCTTGCTGCATCAACTGTATGGGTGACCACGCTGCTTTCTCTCGAGATTGCCCCGTTTTTAAGGATGAAAAGCTCATCCAGGAAATAAGAGTGAAGGAAAAGGTGTCGACCTTCGCTGCTCGAAAATTATTCGCCAGTCGCAAGGCCACCGTGCCTCAGACATGAAAATACAGCACTGTCCTTGCTTCTCCTCGGCCAACAAAGGAGGCGGCCACGCAGACTTGCGACCTCACCTTTAGTGCCACGGTCGTCAGATCGGCCAGCGCAAAGATCGCTCGTTCAACCTCACCACTTTCGCCTGCCCACTCTATGGCTCACCATTCGTCGGGTTCTGCTAACTCTCGAGCCCAAAAGTCGGACGCCAAGTCTTCGAAAAAAGAGCATACTCGTGAAGAGTTTTTACGTACCGCAACTTCACAACCATCGGTTCCTCCTTCATCTAAACATCATTCTTCCAAGAAGGCTACAAAGAAACCCAGTTCCTCTCCTTCTCCGCCAAGGCGTGTCCCATCTACAGCACCACCTGGCGGAAATCGCCCTCGGCCGTCTTCTGTGTCGCCGAGGCGCACTGCTGGTGGCCGGTCAACCGGCCGATCGCTGGTGGCAGGGGCTGCTCCTGACCAACCTATGGATCACGATCTTCTGCCTTCGGCTGAATGTCGGTTGCTAGCTCCGAGCAGTCTTTGAGTTGACAGCAACTTTGGTCACATTCCTCCATTTTCTGTTCACCCCATGTTCATTATCCACTGGAATATCCGCGGCATTCGAGCCAATCGGGATGAATTGTCGGTCCTCTTACGATCCTACTCGCCGGTCATCTTCTGTCTTCAGGAAACAAAGCTGCGTCCCCATGACTGCTTTGTTCTCCCTCACTTTCAGTCCGTCCGATATGACCTCCCCTCTGTTGAAGGCACTCCAGCCCATGGAGGACTCATGATTCTTCTCCATGATACTCTCCATTATCACCCAATCCCCTTAAACAGTTCCTTCCAAGCTGTCGCCGTCCGTCTTTCCCTTTCTGGATACACGTTCTCTCTTTGTACTGTATACATTCCATCATCCACACCAATGGCACGAGCTGATCTCCTTCATCTTCTTGGTCAGCTTCCACCCCCCTATTTGCTGGTTGGAGACTTCAATGCCCACCACCCGCTCTGGGGATATCCACATCCTTGTCCACGTGGCTCTCTATTGCTAGACGTCTTCCACCAAGCGGATCTAGTTTGCCTCAACACTGGGGTCCCCACATTTTTGTCTGCCTCCACGACAAATTTATCTCATTTGGACCTTGCGGTCGGTATGTTCCACTACCTCGGCGCTTCGAATGGTTCGCCCTTGATGATACACACTCGAGTGACCACTTTCCATGTGTCCTTAGACTGCAGCCTCCACTGCCATATGTGCGCTCGCGACGCTGGAAATTTGCCCAAGCCGATTGGACACTTTTTTCGTCTCTAGCGACATTCGATGAGCGTCGCTTTCCCAGCGTCGACGATGAGGTCACACATATTACCGACATTATTCTTACAGCTGCGGAACGTTCAATACCACGCACCTCCGAATTGCCCCGGCGCCCCCAAGTTCCTTGGTGGAACGAGGCATGCCGTGACGCACTACGTGAGCGGCGACGTGCTCTTCGCATTTTCCGTCACCATCCTACTTTGGCCAACTGTATCCGCTATAAGCAGCTCCGTGCGCGATGCCGTCGCGTCATCCGCGATAGCAAGAAGGCAAGCTGGAAATTCTTTATTAGCTCATTTAACACCTTCACTCCCTCCTCGGAAGTTTGGAGTCGGCTTCGACGGTTCTCAGGCGCGCCTAGTTTCTCCCCGGTCTCTGGGCTCACTGTCGCGCATGATACCTTAGTGGACCCCGTCGCAATTTCTAACTCGTTGGGTCAGCACTTTGCTGAGATTTCGAGCTCTTCCAATTACCCGCCAGCGTTTCTCCCGAAGAAACGTGCAGCAGAAGTGCGACATCTTGCTTTCTCCTCTCCAAATCACGAAAGCTACAATACTGTTTTCTCCATGCGGGAACTCCAACATGCCCTCTCTTCTTCTCGCTCCTCCGCCCCAGGACCGGATGGTATCCATGTCCAAATGTTGCTGCATTTATCAACCCATAGTCTGCGTTACCTCCTTCGCCTTTATAATCGAATTTGGACCGACAGTACCTTTCCCAGACGGTGGCGGGAAGCTATTGTCGTTCCCGTTCCGAAACCTGGAAAGGACAAACATCTCCCCTCTAGCTATCGCCCCATTTCTCTCACGAGTAGTGTCTGTAAGGTTTTGGAGCGTATGGTGAATTACCGTTTAGCTTGGTGGCTGGAATCCCGCAGTCTTTTAACACCTGCCCAATGCGGATTCCGAAAGCATCGTTCTGCAGTTGACCATCTTGTTGCTCTCTCCACTTATATCATGAACAATTTTCTCCGGCAACGCCAAACGGTAGCAATATTTTTTGATCTGGAGAGAGCATACGATACCTGTTGGAGGACAGGCATCCTCCGCACACTGTTCTCTTGGGGCTTTCGAGGCCGGCTGCCCCCTTTTTCTTCGCGAATTTATGGCAGAGCGCACTTTTAGGGTGCGGGTGAACACTACTCTCTCCCGTACTTTCTCCCAAGAAAACGGGGAACCCCAGGGATCCGTGCTGAGTGTTGTACTGTTTGCCATCGCCATAAATCCAATTATGGATTTTCTCCCTCCTGATGTCTCGGGCTCCCTCTTTGTGGACGATTTTGCGATCTACTACAGCTCTCAACGGACCAGCCTTCTTGAACGATGTCTTCAAGGATGTCTCGATCGCCTCCACTCGTGGAGCATCGAAACTGGCTTCCGTTTCTCACCCAGTAAGACCGTTTGTGTCAATTTTTGGCGACGTAAGGAGTTTCTTCCGCTCTCCTTACATCTAGGTCCTGTCAACCTTCCGTTTTCAGACGTCGCTAAATTCTTGGGTCTTATGTTTGACAGAAAACTATGCTGGTCCTCCCACGTTTCCTATCTTTCGGCTCGCTGTCTGCGATCGCTTAACACCCTCCGTGTCCTGAATGGTACCTCCTGGGGAGCGGACCGAGTGGTCCTTCTCCGCCTCTATCGCGCCTTAGTGCGCTCGAAATTGGATTATGGAAGCATAGTCTACTCCTCTGCTCGGCCGTCTATTCTTCGGCGTCTCGACTCTATCCACCACCGTGGATTACGTTTAGTGTCTGGAGCTTTTTACACTAGCCCTGTGGAAAGCCTTTATGCTGAGACTGCTGAACCTCCGCTGTCCAATCGGCGAGCAGTCCTCCTGAGTCGATATGCTAGCCATCTGTCTTCCATGCCTGCTAATCCAGCCCATGACCTTTTCGACGCCTCCTTTGATGTAGGGTATGCAGGCCGCTCCTCCTCCCTACTACCCCCGGGAGTCCGCTTCCGTCAACTGCTCCATTCTCTTTCCTTCCGCTTTCCTAAAACCTTCTTGACAACTTGGGGTACAGCACCGCCTTGGCTCCGTCCCCGGATCTGCCTGCTCCGTGACCTTTGTCAATTTCCCAAGGATGGTACCCCTACACTTGTTTATCGTCGGGCATTTGCTGCTCTATGTGCAGAAATGACGGTCGCCACATTTATTTACACCGACGGCTCGAAAACATCGTTAGGTGTAGGGAGTGCCTATATTGTTGGCGACACCCCAAATCGCTTTCGGCTTCCCGACCAGTGTTCGGTTTATACTGCGGAGCTTTACGCTGTTCTCCAGGCTGTCCACTACATCCGCCGCAATCAGCGGATACAGTACGTTATCTGCTCAGATTCTCTCAGCTCTCTCCTCAGTCTCCAAGCTCTTTACCCTGTGCACCCTCTGGTCCACCGGATTCAGGACTGTCTGCGCTTGCTCCACCTGGGGGGCGTCTCGGTGGCGTTCCTCTGGCTCCCGGGACACGCTGGTATCTGTGGGAATGAGGCGGCCGATATAGCGGCCAAGGCTGCAGTCTCTCTTCCTCGACCAGCTATTCAGTCGCTTCCCTTCACCGATCTACGGAGCGGTTTATGTCGCCAAGTTGCTCATTTATGGCATGCGCATTGGTCGGCACTTCCCCGTAATAAATTGCGGGAAGTGAAAGCCGTTCCTTGCGCTTGGACCTCTTCCTCCCGAACGCGTCGTCGGGAGGAGGTAATTTTAGCTAGACTCCGGATAGGGCACTGTCGTTTTAGCCATCGACAGCTTTTAAGCGGCGATCCTCCCCCACTCTGTCCCCACTGCTCTCAGCTGTGGACGGTAAGACACCTTTTAATTGAATGCCCCTATTTTAATCCGTTACGCTCCCGTCTACAGCTATCGCCTGATCTATCGTCGATTTTAGCAGATGACACGCGCTCAGCCGACCGCGTTCTCCAGTTTATTAGTGACAATGAAATGACGTCATTCATTTGAAGCTTTTTTTGGGGACAACCACCCCCTTTCTGTAGTGGATTTTTAAGCATTCTTCTATTTTTAGTTTCTCCAATTTTCTGACTTTGTTCCCATTGCTGCTGGTTTTAAATTTCGGTTTTTTACTGTCTTAAGTCACGGGCTGGGCGCTAATGACCATAGAAGTTTTGCGCCCTAAAACCACAAAAAAAAAAATCCATGCCTGAAAAGGGCCACCGATGCCTTATGTATAGCCGTAGCTCGTTATGGCAGTTTATGTGGGAGAGAAAATCCTCCACTTTTCCACAGCTATTTTATACCAACAACCATTTCAGCATTCACCACTATATCCACGCTACAGGAGGTACCCGTTGACAGACTGGAGCAGAGTTCCGCACAATGTTCACCCAAAAATTCTTCCTTGATCAGATGTAACCTTTGGTAAGGTTTGAACTAGAAAGCACTTACGAAACATCCCGCTCTGCAGGATACCCTCGCACATAGATTCATTTACTAGAAAAAAATGCAATTTGGTTGCGGAGGAGGAAGATACCGGTTTTTATTGCAAGAACGAACCCTATCACCTAATTTGCCAGCCGGACTGGCACATATTCCTAGGAACCAAAGGATGGTCGTATACTTGGTATGTCGCTCATTTCACTCACAACTCGATAACCACTGCCACTTCGCACTGGACTTCACAGAATATCAAATCAAAACACCTTTAAGCCGTCTAAATTATTTCACTGAGCAAGCAGTTTCGGCGATATAATGTGCCATCTTCTGGCCCCTGACCGACGTGTCGGAAGATCCCCACCTCCAGCCCAGTAAAAACAGTGGCCAGCATTCAGTGACTGGTATCCGTAGAGTTCTGAGACAGCGATCTCTTCAATCATCACCTGCCATCTCGAAATAACACAGGCACTTCACTATCGTATTTACTCGCCGAAACCAGACAAGCGACATTAAAGTAAAATGCCTCACCTGAACGGATATATACTATATAATGGATGTACGAGTACAGGTTCTAGACGCAAGGTTGACAATTTAGAAGTTTGCGTCTGGCTGTGAGTCGTGCACGGGCAGCCAAATTGTAAGGCTATCGCTCGCGGTAAGAGCCAAATCCGGGTTCGAGCCTCGGTCCAGCACATATTTTCATTGTCGTCTTTCCATTCTACAGCTGATGGTTGTCCATATTCGCAGTTGCTAATACATTTAATGTATATCATTACTGTTGTATGGAGAGGCCAGGGAAATTAAAAAACACAAAAACAACTTTTAATAGAAGAGAAAGGATTTAAATTAGACATGTTGTGTGCCTTGGCGCTAAGTACAGCAAACAGCACCAAGGATTCTGCAGTACAGGTTCCATAACACACGCTGGAGCCAATCCATCATCGTCGTGCAGCGATGGGATGACGTTACAAGGCGTCCGTCACTCGGTTACGTATGAATAATTACGCTTGCTGTGATTATTTTAGTTCGAAAATCAACTAACGCAGCGTTTATAACCTCTGAGGAAGTCTTCCATATTAGTAGAGCAGTCAGGCACAGGAACATGGTAGAGTATGGTCTAATGCTCATACAGTTGCAATGCCAAAGTTGTAAATACAGTCCGTGAAATCATACGTTGTATAAGCATAAAATCGTCTCACTTTTCATACTTCCATTCATTAATAGCATTTAGAATAGTTTTTGGGGCATTTACACTCTTGAGCACAAAATATTCATTGCGCGGAAGCGTACTGTAAGTATACGGGGTGGTTCTTATAAAGGCTTAAGAGCCTCGAAACAGACATAGTTGGCGCCGAGACAAATAATTTAAGGTAAGTCGCTTGGGGTCTCAAACATCGGGAAATACCACAAAAGTGGAGACAAATGTTGGACACGTGAGGTCAGTCACCACAGGACGTACGTCGCCGCAGGTGCAGTGGTTGAGCCCGTAGGTCTGCCGCACCTGATCATTTTAAATCCCACGCGAATATTCACGTCGGTGCGGTTCTGTGCCAACGTGCGCGATTCTATGCGTGGAGGTCAGTATTCGAGTTTTGCGTATCACAAGCAGTATTTTTTTCATTGTGTGAGACAATTATGTGTTTACTCGTACACTGAGATAAGATTTATTATTTTATATACCGGTATCGCGGTCTCCGCTGGCTTATTGCAAAGTACACTACAGCAAAACCTACCTTTTAGTGTCACAGATAATTGGATGTAAGCTTTCGTATTGCGTCGTTAACAGTAAATGACCTTCCTTTTCTTTACTAAATAGTGTCTATAAACAAAAAAGAAGGAACAAAAGGAAATAAACAGTAAATAAGCACACTTTTACTTGAATACAGCGAGGACAACAATTTTGTAACTCTACGTTTACAACGTATCGCATTTAAAAAAGGTGTTCGAAATTTGTACCGTTTGCCCGAAGGCAAGCATTGCATCGCTCAATCATTCCTTAACGTCCAAACCCAATTGCTGCCCGTGCGATTAAGCTTGTCATCTGTTGACGTCAGATATTCAGCATTTATCATCTATTTTTGGGGTATTTCCCCACATTTGCGACCCCATGTGTCTTAAATTACTTGTCTCATCGTCATATAATCGCCTCGAGGGTTTTTAATCGTTAAGAAGAATCACCTTACATATCTCATGTCCATTAGTGAACCTCTCATGGACAACCGTTAAAAACAAAAAAAAGAACATCGATCATGCTGACAACAGCGTTGCAATACTTTTGCTGTCTTATAAAGTTTGTTTTGAAGTGCCCTAGCCAACTTGAAAGTGGTAACAAAATTTGTTACACCACATACAAAAATGGACTCCAGTACTCACGTCTCACAAAAAAGGGCGAAGAGGATATAAGAAAGTTTGACCCCATTCTTTTCTGAATTAAAATTCTGGCAGACAATGAAACAACTTCAAAAACAAACTGAAATCATTCCTAATTGGCAACTTCTACTCTATACATGAATTTTTTGTATACGTAATATCTGTGTGTAGTTTGACTGTAGGTTTCGATTAAAGTAAAAATATAGTTAAATAAATGACCATCATGTAGCTATATTTTCACTGAGAAATTGTATCTTATATATAAACATATAGAAACGTTCCATACTTTAGCGGATTGTAGAAAACGTGATCCTTGGAACACGAAAATAGCTGAAACAATAAAGTAAAAAAAATTACTACTAATTGTTTACAGCTGAAATGACCTTACTGCAGTAAATGTAAAACAGCGAACAGCCTTTTTAAGGATTACAGAAAATTTGTGCGCGCTTGGTGTATTTACGTGTATTGATCTCTAGGGCAATTTAAAGTAGCAAATATATTTTATGCTCCAGAAACTATAACTTGAAGCTGATTTTCATACGTTAAAGCGGTCTAGACAATCAGTACTAAATCAAAACTTATCTAAAGTCTAGGACATTAAGGGTTTGTTAGTCTGAAACACTTAGTGAAATATATTAAGAGAAATATGGCTACTTAATTTCGTTGGAAAAATATTTTCGAAGCGTGCTCAATTAGTTAATAGACGGGAAGTGGGGATGATGAGTCCACTGTGCTGGAATTCGGTCGCTTACCACAGCAATTCCGCCCTCATAGCCGTACGACATGCCACTGATGATGGATCGATAACCTCAGAGGTTACTGAACTCTGCTCCGAAAAGACCTTGTAAGCTCATTAAGGGAGTTTATGTGAAATTGACTTAACTGAACGTAACACTTGTTATGTGATAAACATAGAATATAGAAATCATGTTCTTCCCTAAATAGCGACAGTCATAATATTTTGATAGTTTCGAGAGCTTCATTTCGTTTGATAATATTTGGATACGCACAGACCGCCAGATACAAAATTACGATTGCACCCTTCAAATAATGAGTGCAAAACGTAGTGTTAGTGTGCACCAGACTCATTCAGCTTGTTCAGTAGGCCCATAGCGAAGGGGAATACTCGTTGTTACAGGATGAATCAAATTATATAAATTAGTACATAGAGGGTTGGGTTGGGTTGTTTGGGGGAAGAGACCGAACAGCGAGGTCATCGGTCTCATCGGATTAGGGAAGGACGGGGAAGGAAGTCGGCCGTGCCCTTTCAAAGGAGCCATCCCGGCATTTGCCTGGAGCGATTTAGGGAAATCACGGAAAGCCTAAATCAGGATGGCCGGGCGGGGGATTGTACCGTCGTCCTTCCGAATGCGAGTCCAGTGTGCTAACCACTGCGCCACCTCGCTCGGTTTAGTACATAGAAGTGGGTATCATACACTGTTTTTGTTGATTAAATTCACAACTAATTACACTAACTTATAAAGTGTCCGGACACCTCTCTGTAATGGGGAATTGACCATTAGGTGTCACAAGAGACGGACCTGTCAGTACAAAAGGAGGCGGGGAGTACTGTGTGGTCACTGGAGAAGCAGCAACAGCAAAATGGGTCGACCAGGAGAGAGCGGAGGCTTCGAACGTGGATAAGTCGTTCATCTACATCTACATGCACACTCTGCAAATCACATTTAAGTGCCTGGCAGAGGGTTCATCGAACCACTTTCACAATAATTCTCTATTATTCCAATCTCGTATAGCGCTCGGAAAGAACGAACATCTATATCTTTCCGTGCGAGCTCTTATTTCCTTTGTTTTATTATGGTGATCATTTCTCCCGATGTAGGTCGGCGTCATCAAAATGTTTTCGCATTCGGAGGAGAAAGTTGGTGACTGAAATTTCGTGGGAAGATTCCGCCACAATGAAAAACGCCTTTCTTTTAATGGTTTCCAACCCAAATCCTGTATAATTTCAGTGACACTTTCTCCACCATTTCGCGATAATACAAAACATGCTCCCCTTCTTTAAACTTTTTCGATGTACTCCGTAAGTCCCATCTGGTACGGATCCCACATCGCGCTGCAGTAATCTAAAAGAGGACGGACAAGTGTTGTATAGGCAAGTCTCTTTAGTCGATCTGTTACATTTTGTAAGTGTCCTGCCAATAAAACGCAGTGTTCCTTCCAATTTAAGTTGTTCGTAGCTGCAATTCCTAGATATTTAGTTGAATTTATGCCCTTTAGATTTGACTGATTTATCGTGTAACGAAGTTTAACGGATTCTTTTCAGCACTCATGTTGAAATTGGTCTGCTTCTGTGTTGGCACCGCTGTGTAGCCCCTTGCATTGGAACTCTGGCTGCTCTGTCGTTGAAAGAGACTCTGTGGCTGGTCGGACCCTTTGTTGGAAGTTAATCGCCAGTACTGTTGGGCAGTCGGAAGTTTATCGCCAGCAGTGATGGAAATACTATTGGGCAGTTGGAGGTGAACAGCCAACAGTGATGGTAGTTAGAAGTTAGCATTGATTGAGGGTAGAGGTCTGAAGGGTTAGCGCAGGCTAATGACCTGTGAATTTTCTGCTTGGAGATCGAATATTATTCATGGTTATATACCTTTGTACTAGATGTCAATGACCATTTATCTTCGTGTTTGAACTGGATGTCACATTATTAAGGTAAAAAATACATTATTTGGTTCGCAACGAAATCTTTCCTTTGCTAACAACATGTCTATTAGTATTCAGAGGCTTTAGTAATTAGAATCCTTTATTTAGCTGGCAGTATTGACGCTCGCTGTATTGCAGTAGTTCGCGTAATGAAAAGTTTTGTGAATTAAGTGCTTAATGAAATGTATAGGTTATTGTTAAGATTTCCTTTTAGTCAGGGCCATTCTTTTGAATTAATTATTTGAAGTCAGGTTGTAATTTTTTTGAGCAGTCAGATTGCGTTGCGCTAGAATATTGTGGGTCAGTGTTGACACGATAAAAAGTAAAGGTAAAGTAGGCTCAGTACGTTCAGTTTTACTCAGCTGTTTCAGAATCAAATAACGTTGAAGTTTCATCTTCTCAGTCATTCACAAAATCAAGTACAGACACACACATTTACATAAAGAAGTTTCAATGTGGGTGCCCTTACACTTTTCATTATTTAGGGTCAATCGCCAATTTTGGATGTCACCTGAGTGACAAATGCATCAGGGACATTTCTGTTCGGCCCTAGCGACAAGCGCCGGGACGTAGATGAAGAACGCAAGAGCAGAGAAGGCTGTGAAAAGACTTCAGGCAGTAGCCCGCTGACTAGGACCGCACCCCGACAGGAGCCGCCTCTCTCTATACGAACAGAATAGAAGCACCGCTCCTGGAAAGCGTTAGAAGAGGCCATAGAAGAGCGTCATCCTAACTCTTGTACTGAGACTTGTGCCATATATACATTGCTTACATGGACAGTGTATATAGAGGACACTGACTGCATGTCGCCATTCGCTTGCGACACGTTCTTGTAAACCAAAGTTTAGTATTATTAGTCTTCTTTATTGTAATAAAAACCATTAATGTGCTTCCCTTGTTGTATAGCTATCCGAGAAAGCAGCATCCTTTTGGCACCGTATACAGAACGACGAGGACACCTGCAATGGACGAGGCAATTCTTCGTGCAGTTGACGATAACTCTAATGTCAGCGTCAGAGAAGTTGCTACTGTACAAGGTAACGTTGACCACGTCACTGTATGGAGAGTGCTACGGGAGAACCAGTTGTTTCCGTACCATGTACAGCGTGTGCAGGCACTATCAGCAGCTGATTGGCCTCCACGGGTACACTTCTGCGAATGGTTCATCCAACAATGTGTCAATCCTCATTTCAGTGCAAATGTTCTCTTTACGGATGAGGCTTCATTCCAACGTGATCAAATTGTAAATTTTCACAATCAACATGTGTGGGCTGACGATTATCCGCACGCAATTGTGTAATCACGTCATCAACACAGATTTTCTGTGAACGTTTGGGCAGGCATTGTTCGTGATGTCTTGATTGGGCCCCATGTTCTTCCACCTACGCTCAATGGAACACGTTAACATGTCATACGGGATACTCTACCTGTGCTGCTAGAACATGTGCCTTTACAAGTACGACACAACATGTGGTTCATGCACGATGGAGCTCCTGCACATTTCAGTCAAAGTGTTCGTACGCTTCTCAACAACATATTCGGTGACCGATGGATTGGTAGAGGCGGACCAATTCCATGGCCTCGACGCTCTCCTGATCTCAACCCTCTTGACTTCCATTTATGGGGGCATTTGAAAGCTCTTGTCTACGCAACCCCGGTACCAAATGTAGAGACTCTTCGTGCTCGTATTGTGGGCGGCTGTAATACAATACGCCATTCTCCAGGGCTGCATCAGCGCATCAGGGATTCCATGCGACGGAGGGTGGATGCATGTATCCTCGCTAACGGAGGACATTTTGAACATTTCCTGTAACAAAGTGTTTGAAGTCACGCTGGTACGTTCTGTTGCTGTGTGTTTCCATTCCATAATTAATGTCATTTGAAGAGAAGTAATAAAATGAGCTCTAACATGGAAAGTAAGCGTTTCCGGACTCATGTCCACGTAACATATTTTCTTTCTTTGTGTGTGAGGAAGGTTTCCTGAAAGTTTGGCCGTACCTTTTTGTAACACCCTGTATAAGAGACGAGTGGGCAGGGCCGCACAATTTCGACGCTTCTATAGCTGCCCATATCGCATGTTGGTGATGTTACTGCGATGTGGAAATGCGAAGGGACAACCATGACCAAACCAAGTCAGGCAAACCTCACATACTGACGGACACGGACAATCGAGCATTCCGGAGTGTGGTTGTCAGAAAAAGCATGAAATCAAGGGAAGGAATCACACGTGAATTCTAAAGTGTTAGCAGTAGTCCATCTAGCACAACGACTGTGTCTACGTTGTTAAAAAAGACCAGGGTACTGTGATCGGGGAGCTCCGCATGAGCCACACATTTCTACACTCCTGGAAATGTAAAAATGAACACATTGACACCGGTGTGTCAGACCCACCATACTTGCTCCGGACACTGCGAGAGGGCTGTACAAGCAATGATCACACGCACGGCACCGTGGACACACCAGGAACCACGGTGTTGGCCGTCGAATGGCGCTAGCTGCGCAGCATTTGTGCACCGCCGCCGTCAGTGTCAGCCAGTTTGCCGTGGCATACGGAGCTCCATCGCAGTCTTTAACACTGGTAGCATGCCGCGACAGCGTGGACGTGAACCGTATGTGCAGTTGACGGACTTTGAGCGAGGGCGTATAGTGGGCATGCGGGAGGCCGGGTGGACGTACCGCCGAATTGCTCAACACGTGGGGCGTGAGGTCTTCACAGTACATCGATGTTGTCGCCAGTGGTCGGCGGAAGGTGCACGTGCCCGTCGACCTGGGACCGGACCGCAGCGACGCACGGATGCACGCCAAGACCGTAGGATCCTACGCAGTGCCGTAGGGGACCGCACCGCCACTTCCCAGCAAATTAGGGACACTGTTGCTCCTGGGGTATCGGCGAGGACCATTCGCAACCGTCTCCATGAAGCTGGGCTACGGTCCCGCACACCGTTAGGCCGTCTTCCGCTCACGCCCCAACATCGTGCAGCCCGCCTCCAGTGGTGTCGCGACAGGCGTGAATGGAGGGACGAATGGAGACGTGTCGTCTTCGGCGATGAGAGTCGCTTCTGCCTTGGTGCCAATGATGGTCGTATGCGTGTTTGGCGCCGTGCAGGTGAGTGCCACAATCAGGACTGCATACGACCGAGGCACACAGGGCCAACACCCGGCATCATGGTGTGGGGAGCGATCTCCTACACTGGCCGTACACCACTGGTGATCGTCGAGGGGACACTGAATAGTGCACGGTACATCCAAACCGTCATCGAACCCATCGTTCTACCATTCCTAGACCGGCAAGGGAACTTGCTGTTCCAACAGGACAATGCACGTCCGCATGTATGCCGTGTCACCCAACGTGCTCTAGAAGGTGTAAGTCAACTACCCTGGCCAGCAAGATCTCCGGATCTGTACCCCATTGAGCATGTTTGGGACTGGATGAAGCGTCGTCTCACGCGGTCTGCACGTCCAGCACGAACGCTGGTCCAACTGAGGCGCCAGGTGGAAATGACATGGCAAGCCGTTCCACAGGACTACATCCAGCATTCCTACGATCGTCTCCATGGGAGAATAGCAGCCTGAATAGCTGCGAAAGGTGGATATACACTGTACTAGTGCCGACATTGCGCATGCTCTGTTGCCTGTGTCTATGTGCCTGTGGTTCTGTCAGTGTGATCATGTGATGTATCTGACCCCAGGAATGTGTCAATAAAGTTTCCCCTTCCTGGGACAATGAATTCACGGTGTTCTTATTTCAATTTCCAGGAGTGTATGCTCAGTGCTAATGGACGCTTGAAGTCGTGTAAAGAGCGAACCCATTGGACAACAGGTGACTGGAAAAGAGCGATCTGGAAAGATGAATCACGCTTTACATTGTGGCAGTCCGACGGAGAGATTTGGGTCTGGCGAATGCATGGTGAATTTTACCTGCAATTACGTGCAGTGCCAACAGTGAAGTACGGAGAAGGTGGTGTTACGGTATGGGGATGTTTCTCGTGGTTGGAATGTGGTTTTCTTATTGTGCTTCAGGAAAGGCTAAATGCGGAAGGATTCGAACACACTTTACAGAATTGTGTACTGTGTACAGTAGAGGAACATTTTGCCAACGATGATTGTATCAGCGTACCAGTGCACACTGTCATAAAGCAGCAGCTGTGAGGCTGTGGTACTTGGAAAATAACATTTCTGAATAGGCTGGCCTGCCCAAAGTCCCGATCTGAACCGAACGGAACTCTTTTCGACGTGATACGAAGTGAACTTCACTTCAGAGCCAGCGTTCAACACCATTCTCTTTCTACTTTCGGCTCTTGGGAAAAAACTTGAAACTGTTCCTTCACAGGCACTTAGACACCTCATTGACAGTGTTCTCAGCAAACATCACGCCCTATATAGGCGACGTGTGACGCACCCCATTTTAATGTTCACTAATAGGTCTCCGGCTGCTTTCGATAAGATAGTATGTAATTAATTGTATCAGCTGTATGTTACGTAACAAGAGTGTTACTTTTACTCTTTACATTTTAAAAATACAGGAAAATGGTGTCACATTAACAGTACAAAAATTGTTGCTTTTCGCCTGACTTTACTAAGAAATTATTTGTGTGTCATTATAACTTTAGAAACTGAGTATGCTGATAATTGTTGAATCATTTTCGTCATCGTCATTATCCTTATCATCAACATAATCAACTATCTGACCTGCTGTGCTGGATAAAAGCTTCTTCTAGTCTTTTCCATGGATTAGCTGTACGAATCCGTGTGCCAGTGTGTCTCACCCATCACAAATTCAATTTCACTGCAGTTGTAATTACGTCTCCTACTCCAGTCTGTTCCTCGACCAATAGGTTTCTCTGTCTCTCTTCGTAGTTCCCAGCGTTCCCCACGTCACTGCTAGCTGAGCAATGCTCAGTTACTGAATGGTTTTCGCATTAGAAGTCCCATGTCTCTTGAAATAAGTCAAAACTGCTAGTGCAGACTGACTGTAAACATTCCGTCTGAAGCTCAGCCGAAGCTTAATGTACAAAACCCTACTCAATTTACCGAAACCACTTGTTCACATATTTATTTCTTTTGCTGTACATCCAAGGATTGTCTTCGACTGTCCTAAATACACTCTTTTTAACTGGTTATATAATTGCGTTTTAATTTTATATGCGATGATTATACATTATTTTTGTCTTATTACAATGGATTTTCAGACATACAATTTTACTTCCTCTACTGTATTAATATTTTATATTGATTAGTGAAGTTTATCTGTGCTAGAAGTAAACAGTACAACAATGGCAAAACGGGTGGTTGAGTTACGTTATATTAACTCTTATTCCTCCTCCATTTCCCCATTTTAAGGTTTGTAAACGTCCTCTAGGACTGCTGATAATAGTTCAGTTCCGCATTTCTGGTAATACTAATAAAGACTGGCGGAAGCTCTAGGGACATTCCATGAAAACTGAAGATCTGTAACACCTCATCTCTCTTGGCTTAGAATAAAATCAACACACTCGCATCATCAAACCTTCACTGTATATATTTACATATTGAGATCTATCCGTCTTTTTTATTTTAATACTGCAATGTAAACTGTACAAATGTTACGTCTGTAGCCACGGAAGAACGCTTTAGCATTGACTTATGTATTCTTATTTGCAGTAAAACGAGTTGGATCACTGTGTTATTTTTCGTGCCCTGTTCCTACAAATATTTTTATAACTGAGAGGTAACTTTTTCATAAATTTATGAATCCAAGGCAAAGTGGTAATTTATATTCATACTAGAATTTAGTTCAGGACTTGTAAATGATTCATTGTGCTGCATTCACTTTTAGTGGCACTATTTTGATTTGCTTGATGAAAGTCCAGTTTCTGCTCTACTCGGTTGGTGATTTAAGTGACTATCTTGCAGAATATGGAGAGTTAGCTGATGTGTCTACAGATTTTACGTCTTTTCTGTCTTACTAGTGAGGTAAAACATTTACAACATGCAACAGTTTTTGGGAATTGTTTTATTTTTCAGACATCTATAAATAATTTTGGTAGCCCCTCTTGTACAGCTTTATCACAGCCTTCAAACATTTTTATCGAAACACTATCACCCGGAATTACTTTTCAAACACCATTATGTTTTTATTAACTGTTTTTGACTCATCTCTTGAAATACACGAAGATTAAAAGAAATGTTTTAGTAGTTGTATGATTTACTCCCTATTTGTAGTTACATGGCCGTTGGACGAGCACTATGGGACTTAACTTCTAAGGTCATCAGTCCCCTAGAAATTAGAACTACTTAAACCTAACCAACCTAAGGACATCACACACATCCATGCCCGAGGCTGGATTCGAACCTGCGACCGTAGCGGTCTCGCGGTTCCACACTGTAGCGCCTAGAACCGCTCGGCCACCCCGGCCGGCTACAGGGCCGTCTGCTATCTTAAATTAGTATGTGTGACATCTATTCAGTATAATTCTGTTTTTTCTTCTGCAAACTCTTGTTATTTTTAATCTATTCTCTTACCAAAATTTCACTTTATCTTCCCTCATCCACATTTTCTCTCGTGATTGTCTAACCGTATCCTTGAAACTTTTAAATTAGCTTTAGTAGCTGATCTGATCAGTTAAAGCGTTTTTTTTTCCTTTTATACACCTGCGATGCCTTTTGATGTTTGCAAATACCTTATTAAAAATAATATCGCCTTTCATGACAGGAGGAATGTCACCATTTGTCGTAAATTTGTAATCTGTTTATTACAGATCGAATTAAAGCTACTGTGTAGCTATCTTCAATGCAATTATATTCAGATCATGATGACTCATCGTAAAAAAATCGCTAATGGCACCACATTGCCTTTACTATTAAAAAACAATTAAAAGATTTGTTACTTGTAATGGCAATGTGGTACCATTTTGATGAGTCATCACCGTGAATATAGCTCCACTGAAGATAGCTACACAGTAGCAATAAAGAGATTAAAACTTCACGACTGATGCTGCCCTTCATCCTATCTTGGAACTTATTAACACGGTCGTGGAGCACGGTGTTCCTAATAGAAACGGTCTGAAGGGAATTTCGCCTTTTATTATGTGAACGCAAAACATTACATGGCTGTTATGTTGAAATTTTACCTTAATTTAATCTGGAAATACCTCCCACTTCTTATGCGAGTGCTGAAGTATTCTTAAGTTTACTTTCGTAATCGACATTTTCTTGAATTTCCTTTCTGATGTTTTTTAATCTCTATGCATTCGTATTTATTTTTACTTTATATCTTATTAGGCTATGATGACATAAAATTATAAAGTGATTAAGAGCCGTTACAATCGGTGCAATTTCTTAATTGTTTGAGAAGTATAGTAGTTACACGGACACCCTTAAGACTCCTGGCACGTGAGTCGTCTGCGTGGAGTCAAGTACAGCGGTTTGCGCCACGTCATGGTTACGGAAGGTAATAATAATAACAGTAATAATAGCAAAGAAAATTGGCGTAAGAGAAATAGTTATCAAGATGTTTAAGAAACAGCGTACCACATGTTTACAGTAGACAGTAATGATCAAAACTGGAAAAAAGTCCTATAAACATACGCCCTGAAAAAATAATTATTGAAATATGGGTCATTCTGTCCAATGGTAATCATTGTTGATAGTACAATACGTGCTCAGTGTCATTGCCAGTCATTGTTCCACATCCTCTTGAAGAACTAGGAACACGTGCGAACACACATGGCTGCTGAGCGATGTGGTCGAATACATAGGCAACTATAACTTGTGCATGTTGCCGATGGGTCTGTGATCCGTTAATATCACAGTTAGAAATCTAAGAGATAAGTCTCAGGTGAATCGGAAGAATGCGCTACTGGACGTAGTCTAAACCGTCGCTCTTTTTTGGTGTGTGTTAGTTACTGACGAACGAAGCGCTGAAAATAGGACAGAATGACCAATATTTCAATAATTATTTTTTCAGGGCGTATGTTTATAGGACTTTTTTCCAGTTTTGATCATTACTGCCTACTGTAAACATGTGGTACGCTGTTTCTTAAACATCTTAATAACTATTTCTCTTACGCCAATTTTCTTTGCTTATTATTACTGTTATTATTATTACCTTCCGTAACCATGACGTGGCGCAAACCGCTGTACTTGACTGCGTAAACTACATCTGTTGTCTTTCCAGTAGCGCTGAGGCTGGTGCCAAACAGCATCTGTTACTATGTTCGGTAAAGTGTTAAGTCCTGTGAGTCTGTCATCACCATTTTATCCATAATTTGATACAAAAACGCATGCTACTTCCATGCTCGCTGTAGAAATTGTTTCCGCTCGCACGAATCATCGACGTGATTTATTATCCCACTCTCTGTGAATCCCACGTAATCCGTAAATAAATTACAATGCACAGACTGTGGATCTTCCCGGTGCCGCCTCAGAATCCACTTTCAAAACCGTAATTTTGTAAGACTGTTTTGCGGCATGAAAGTCTTATCCAACCTACCAAGATTATAAGCATCAGACCGTCTCTTACACCTAACCAGCCACGAGAGCTTGCAAACATATTAAGTGGTACAGGTGAAGCAACCGTCCATACAGAGTTCAGCACGTGACAGTCTCATTATCTCGGCTGTACACGCACCTTTTTTTATTTTCTCCTGGTAAGACTAGGACGATCCTGGAAAAACAATCCAATGAGCGATAGAATTAGAGCTACAAGTGGCGAATAGTTCTTGTATTGATATGTTTAAAGCCTTCAAGAGATACGAAGATAACCGAGACATGAGACGAGAGTCATATGACGAAGCTGTAGCGTGCCTTGACGGAAGCTTAGTGTGTTCACTCAGAGGGCTGGCTGCCCTCTTCAGTAAGAGAACTGAGTGAAATATTCAACGATGAACTTATAGGTGTGTCATGTGACGCCCGCCCAGACCCATCGGCAACGTGCACAAGTTATAGTTGCCTATGTATTCGACCACATCGCTCAGCAGCCATGTGTGTTCGCACGTGTTCCTAGTTCTTCAAGAGGATGTGGAACAATGACTGGCAATGACACTGAGCACGTATTGTACTATCAACAATGATTACCATTGGACAGAATGACCCATATTTCAATAATTATTTTTTCAGGGCGTATGTTTATAGGACTTTTTTCCAGTTTTGATCATTACTGTCTACTGTAAAGATATGGTACGCTGTTTCTTAAACATCTTGATAACTATTTCTCTTACGCCAATTTTCTTTGCTATTATTACTGTTATTATTATTACCTTACGTAATCATGACGTGGCGCAAACCTCTGTACTTGACTCCACGCAGACGACTCATGTGCCTGGAGTCTAAAGGTTATCCGTGTAACTACTATACTTCTCAAACAATTAAGAAATTGCACCGATTGTAACGGCTATTAATCACTTTATAATTTTATGTCATCATAGCCTAATAAGATGTAAAGTAAAAATAAATACGAATGCGTAGAGATTAAAAAACATCAGATAGGAAATTCAAGAAAATGTCGATTACGAAAGTAAACTTAAGAATACTTCAGCACTCACTTAAGAATTGGGAGGTATTTCCAGATTAAATTAAGGTAAAATTTCACCATAACAGCAATGTAATGTTTTGCGTTCACATAATAAATGCCGACAACAGTGACGAAACCAAAGGCGCAAGGGATAATGTGCTGGTTGATGGAGTATAAGGTTGTAGGTTCGCATCCCCCAACAAACCAAAAATTTTTTCATCATAGCCTGATTAACACATTCCGGGACTTTTTTTATAAATGTAATACATTTATGTTCTGCAATATTCGATGTTATGTAATATTTCAGTTCGATTATAGAACGAGTGTATGGTTAGGCAGGACCTAACGGGGCAAAAGTCGCAATGAAATTTATACTGTAATAAAATGGAATACTTGCAGCCGTCCTTTGGATGTTATTTATTATATAGCAACCAGTTTCGGTAATTCAAAGCATCATCTTCAGCCCTTAACTGACGCTGAGGAGGTTAACTCCCATCGTATGCACGATGCCATCAGCGGCCAACGCTATGAACTGGTTTCCGTAGACTGTTATCCAAACGACATAAAAAACGGTGAATACCAGAAGGTGTGACTCAACCACCCATACCTGAATGCCACAAGTACTTAAAAAACAGCGGCCATGTATCTTTAACCATCAACTACCAAGAGATGATAGTTGATAGTTGAAGATATAACAGCAAAGTAACAGGTACTTCTGGAATTCATTTTTAAAATGTCATTTTGATTAATAGTCTACGGAAACCAGTTCGTAGATGTTGGCCGCTGACGGAATCGTGTATATGATGGGAGTTAATCCCCTCAGCGTCAGTTAAGGCCTGAAGATGGTGCATTGAATCACCGAAACTGGTAGCTATATAATAAATAACATCGAAAGGACGGCTGCAGTTATTCCATTTTATTACACAAGTGAACCGCCGAAGTCCCTCAAACCTTCAATCAAGAGGCTGGACATACAGAAGTTCATATTCTTCAAATTCAAATTTTCAAATATGTGAGAATTCTTAAGGGACCAAACTGCTAAGGTCATCGGTCCCTAGACGTACACACTACGGAAACTAACGTAAACTAAATTATGCTAAGAACAACACATACACCAACGCCGGAGGGAGGACTCGAACCTCCGGCGGAAGTCATATTATTTCTTCTCAGAAATGTTTCGCTCTTTGTATCCGAACATGTGGTGATTTTCAAGTGCGTGGTTGGGCAGGAGCCTAAGGGAACAGCTTAAATTCCTGCTAGTGAAATGATGAGCAATAACATTCATATTTTTCCTTGTCACAATATTTCGCCGGTAACACTCATCTCATAAGACTTCCTTAAACCAAGTGGCAAGCCTTACTGGTATATTTCTCCCGCTAACGGCATGTGTGGTTGTTATCCGTGGGAGAATGGCCCGCGTCGAACGCTAACGAAAGTCGATAGGAGTTCCTGCGGTTGTCGGTACTAGGTGTGACGTCAAAATGACGTCCTGTTTCCAGCAAGTCTCGTGCAATGAGAGTTACGAAACGTTAACGATGGGAAGAATTTCGTGTTGTACGTAGTGCGACGAACATTTTGGGCCACAAATAGACTGCTGCACATTTTCGGGGAACTGGTGTATTAGGTCTCTGTTTGGTGGACGTTTCATATGACCCGGAACTATAGGAACTATATTATTATTCAAACGCTCATGAACGGTAGGTTGGAACATCATTTTTTCCAATAACCGCTTTAAATGAAATGCCACGCTACGAAAGATTGTTTTGTTAAATGTTCAGCAGCCGCAGTTCTCCGCATACTAACGTCAGGATTGTATCCTAAAGGCGTAACACTGTTTATTATTATTATTATTATTATTTTTAAGGGACCAAACTGCAGAGGTCATCGGTCCCCCAACACTGTTCGCTGTACTCCACGTGAGCTCTGTGGCATGTCTGTTACGATACTGACAAGTCGCTAGAATAGCCTGATGAGCATTTTTTTCAAATGGAAAGCGGTGAGGAGGACGTCGTTCGGCTCACATGACAAATGCCTGTCCGCCTAAGGCTGCAGCCGAATTATAACACAACACGCCATTTCCCGGGTGGAATAACAAGATTCCATTATTTCAACCTTTACATTGTTCATAGAACACGCAGCACAACCTCATAACGTTAGCCACGTAACGGCTGATATAGTAGGCAGTTTAAGTGCTATATCAGACCACCAAGGAAATATCATCAAGTTGACCTCATATTTTAAAAGCAAAGAAGCACACGAACAAGACATCGGCCCCAGCAATCGACCAAATGTGAAAATTTGGGCCATAGTTCTCACAGTACGTAGTTATGAACTTCCGAAAGTACAGTTTTTAAAGATTCGCGCGCACCGTTTGTTAGTCACTCCAGCCGCCTAAAGCCTAGCCTGAGCGCCAAATTTGTTGAAGGTGAACGATAAGGAAAAAGTAGGCACACAGAGTTGTCGAATGCGTTATGAGGTTTTGTTTGAGAGCACATATTATTTTACGCCAAAAATAGTATATATGTAAATCTCACGCGCATATACATTCAATATAATTTTAATAATATTCTCGCATTGATATTCCGCAACTATTACATAGTGTGATCAGAAGTAGACTGAAAAGCTTGTAAGGGTGTTGCAGGTTAGGTTGTGCTGAGAAACAATTGTTAAGGAAAAATTTCGAAAGGTTACGCTGTTTCCGAGTTAATAAGCATTGAAGTTAGCAAATCAGGCCGCCGCGCGATCAGATTCGAGCGGCCCGCCAGAGACGGTGTCACCAAATGTGTTCTTCGTTTGGTTTCATAAAACTGAAAAGAAAGCGATAAAAAAAATTGGACATAGGACGATTGCCAGGTTCGAAACCTAGACAAAGGCTGTGCAGTTTCGTGCGGTATCATATATGATACGAGACCAACTGACACTCATTGTATCTGACGACTGTGCGGCTGGTCCCGGCGGAGGTTCGAGTCCTCCCTCGGGCTTGGGTGTGAGTGTGTTTATCCTTAGGATAATTTAGGTTAAGTAGTGTGTAAACTTAGGGACTGATGACCTTAGCAGTTAAGTCCCATAATATTTCACACACATTTGAACATTTTTATCTGGCGAGCAGCTTGAACCTACGCATTGAACAGCCTAAGTGGCTAACTTGAATGCTAAATAACTCAGGAACGGCGCGAAGTGTCGAATATTTTCTTAACAATTGTTTCTCAGCACAACCTACCCTACAACACCCTTGCAAACTTTTTGGATTGTTTATGACCACCCTATATATATATATATATATATATATATATATATATATATATATATGGATTGTTTATGACCACCATATATATATATATATATATATATATATATATATATATATATATATAGGGTGATTCAGCTGCCCCTACCGCTGTCGTTTTATGCACGCTGCAATGTTATATTAGGCCTTCAAAGACCACGTACAAGATTTTAATACAGGATGGAGCAGAGGAAACGCATGTTTTTCACTGTTGAATGACTGGAACACGGTTTGATAAAAATAATAAAAACAAGCATTAAGTGATAAATTATTAATGCAATTTTGAAACATACATACTTCAATAAGGTTCGAAAAATA
This sequence comes from Schistocerca cancellata, assembly GCF_023864275.1. Taxonomy (NCBI): domain Eukaryota; kingdom Metazoa; phylum Arthropoda; class Insecta; order Orthoptera; family Acrididae; genus Schistocerca; species Schistocerca cancellata. The sequence continues at coordinate 674,017,144 of NC_064628.1, read as the reverse complement.
ATGTCTTGGAGATGACGTCCTTCTTACTAGTTACAAATGTGGATCCTCTCCCCAAAGTTACGCATGGCTCTCTCCAACATTTCATTCGGCACGGCTTCAGTTTCCTGACGAATGGGATTCTACAGGTCATCGATTGTGCGAGGCTTGTTCATGTTGACTTTTGATTTTAAATATCCCCACAAAAAGGAGTCACATATCGACAAATCGGATGAGAGAAGGGGCCAGTAAACATCACCATATCTCGAAATAATATGTCCTGTGAAAATTTGTCGAACCACTTCCATGGATGCTCTCGCCGTGTGAGCTGTGGTACCGTCCTGCTAAAACCATATTTCTCTCATGTTCAGTTGACACCTTTCAAGTTCTGGACGAAGAAAGTTGTTTAACATTTTAACGTAGCGGGCTGATGTCACAGTAACTGCAGTTCCTTCCTCTTCAAAAAAATGGGGTCCAACAATCCCCATCTTTGAAATGCAGCACCACGCCGTTGCTTTTAAACTGTGGAGAGATCTTTGGTGTAATTCATGTGGGTTCTCCGGCGCCCAATACCGACAATTTTGAACACTGAAGTAACCGTCTACATGAAAATGTGCTTCATCACTCATGAAGACTGTAGCATCTGCATCTTCCGTAAAAATTTCGTCCATTACGCGACAAAACACTCTGCGCTGCACAAAGTCCCCTTCACTAAGCTGCTGGACGATCATTATCTTGTACGGGTGAAACTTACGATCATCACATAAGATGCGGTGAAGCGGATGACGTGACATATCCAGTGCTACAGCCTGTCGTCTAGCTGATCGTTTCGGACTAGCAAGAACTGCCGTTCTCACTCGGTCTACATTTTCCGGAGTACGAACTGAACGGGGAAGACCATGTGGTTTATTTTTCATCACGGATCCAGTACTTCTAAATGCTGCAACCCATCGGAGTACAGTATTTCGATCAGGCACTGCAACTTCTCGTCCAACTCTAAAATTCTGATGGAAAAGACGTTGCACTATGACTAGGGAATCATTGTTTCTAAAGTACTGCTCGACAACGAACACACGATGCTCAACGCTCCAACGCTCCAACGCTCCATAGCGACTGAAACTGCATTGTACGGGCAGTCTGCCAACATTCATTCAAGGTCAATACCCCCTCACGTCGTCGCGTACTAGTGGTTCAAAAAACATGCGTTTCCTCTGCTCCACCCTGTATTATCTCGCTCGATACGTGCAGACTACTAGTCCTACAGTAAAATTGAACAGGACATTTTTGTAGGAAATTTAATGTATTTAAATGTTGTACTATACGTTTTCGCTGGACGCCACGGTTTTCGAGTTATTCAAGAAAGCCATACAAAAGTGACCTTCAAACGCACGTCCACCACTACACTCATCCCTTACCTGTCAACATTCCCAGTATCTTATTCGTGCCACTGACTACACGAACTATTCCCAGTATTCGACCTTTTTTGGTTTCTATTGAGTGCACTGTTATGCCACAAGCATAGTCGTCTGTTTAGTTATTAACGTTATTAATTTGAACGTGCCCGTGAGAGTAATGAAAGAAAAACGACTTTTGCAGATGCTATGCTACAACTAATTACATTGACAATTCGTGCCAAACGTAAGCCTTACAATTAGAGCAGTTTCGTAGTCAGAAGGCCTGACTAATACGACGACGAAATTTTTTACCTTATGCTGTTAAAATTAACAAAACGTTAGGTAAAATTTACACAATTTTGCAAGTTGTAAATGCTCTACTAAGCCAGTGACGTAATAAAGCAAGTCAATGAAGACTAAAAAAAAGGTCCAATCTAGGTAATAATTCATGCAATCGCGAATTTTTGAACAGTGGTAGGAGGGAGTGCCATGAACAATAAACTAGAGATCCTGACTAGCGGGGCTGAGTGTGGGTGCAGGAGTGCGCTTGAAGGCCTTTCGTACGTTTTTCTTGAATTACCCGAAAACTACGGCCCCTAGCGAAAACTTACACCGGCACAAAAATTAAGTATCTTAAACTTCCTACAAAAAAGATCGTGTTCAGTTTTTCTGTAGGACTAGTAGATTGCACGTAGCGAGCGAGGGAATATGAAAATCTCGCGCGTCGTTTTTGGAGGCTGGATATAACATTGCGGGCTGCATAATACGACAGCGGTACGGGCAGCCCACTCACCGGGTAATTTACAATTTCATCGTGGTACTCACATTCAACAATAGCGCGTCTCCAGCAAATGTACTTCATTTTATCAGAGCCAGCTTCAATATCCGAAGAAAATAACGCACAACGGCGATGCTAATAAATGAACAGCGCTACGCTACTTCTTTAATGGCGCATTCAGTCATTTCTTTCATTTAGGCTAGTCCGCAGCTCGCGGTCTTGCGGTAGTGTTCTCGATTCCCGGCGGGGTCAGGGATTTTTTCTATCTCGAGATAACTGGGTGTTTTTTGTCTTTCATCATCATTTACTCGCAAGTCGCCGAAGTGGCAATACGGCGGCCGAACAACCCCGCATGGAGTCTCCCGGCCAACAATGCCACACGATCACTTCTTTTCTTTTTTTTCCATTTAGACTGCATGTGTGTGATGCAACATAAACATATTCAGAGTATAGAGTTTCTGGCACTAGCTATTGGTTAGAAACCTCCCACTGTGACAAAATGAACCGAGCAGGTAGCCAACGACAAAACATTATTTCACGAACCACTTATTCACTCCACTGTACAGAGCTTCGTGCTCGGGTATTAGGTGACTGCAGTGGGGCGGGGCGAGCCAAACAAAAGGTGCGCGGTAGAGCTTGAGAGTCGTACTGTCAGGTCACAACTACACTGTATCAGAATAATGGCCCAAAATATCACGCGGGATCGATTTCTGGAGCTGACATTGTGCTAGTGTGCGTTTTTTCTCCTTAAAATAGGAGGTCGAGTTGACGATGTTTCCTTCTAAGTACAAAGACAAATACAGCCAATATGTGTAAGCAAATTAGACTGTTGCTGGTCATAAATATGCACAAACTCTAAATAATTTTAATCGGCGTTAGGCATCCAGAATAAGATTTAAATGAGTTCGTGATGTTTCCGGCTTATGACTAAGTTTTCAGGGCTGAAAAACCACGATATTTTTTTATATTTTTTAATTATTCGCTCATACCTTGGGAACGATACATCCATAGAACGTCCTTAAGACACCAGAATGAAAGAACGTAAAATTTTGCGTAGAATTATCTTCTTAAAAGCTATAATCGTTTTAGCCGTTTATCCGCAATCGGGCGTTAAAGATCGGCAGTTTTTACCAACATGCCCGAAAAGTGATTTACGTTCATGTTCCAATGCCTGCAACATAAAAACAGCTATTCCAAATGAAAAGTGTCAGTCATAAAAGTTGGAGAGCGTCGATCTCTGCGTAAAAAGAGCTCTTAAATTTTAAAATTCAATCATACCTGTGCAAAGATAATAAAAACGTGGTATTCATAGAGCTAAATTTTTTCTGGAAAGGAATGATGATGTTCAATACTAGCTACATAAACCCCTCGTGCGAAGACTAGCACTGGCTAGTGGACTAGCCGGCTCAAAGTCGTTATCTTTTCTCGTATCTACACTGCAGTGAACGATCTTGCCAAGGCCTCCTGGTTGTGCAGAATGTGGTGTTGCAATGCTAGCCAGTACGTACCTATTACGACTTCCTACCCAGACTTTACCTTTGCCACAGCAAAACACCCTTCAGAAACCTACTGAGAACTACACGCAAGAATAATGGTAACTATTGATGGCCCCTCCCAGTAGGTGTGAATTCGTACCAGTAGTGATAATCAATGCAAAAAAATAATAAACCAATTCAAAATAATGAATCAACGGTATCACACTGCTGAAAGTAAACATTAGATACCGAGTAACGGAAGTCTTTACTAACCCAAAGATCAGAAAGCATAACATAAACAAGTAAGAAAAAATACAATGGGTGAGAGTAAACTCTGCATTAACAAACATTAGAAAATATCGTTGGCAAAAGGTATGATAGGAACGGAAATGAATCCCCTTACCTCCCGCGGAAAGGAATTTTGGATAACACAATCTAACTGTAAATAATATTCAGAAGTTGACTATGATTGTGAACCAACAAAATGGCCTAGCAATAATTGTCTGCTCAGTTCAGAACTGGTGGAAACAAGACAGACAGTGAACTAACACTCGACTTTCCCTAACTGAAAAGTTTCAAATATTCTTACCAAAAGATACAGCTGTCTATCAGAAACGGTGACGCGGCAAAAAATTGTTTATCTGTCTTCACAGTGCGGGCAGCTACCGTCGCTCGCCGCGCCAGTCTATCTCACTATTCTGTTTAGCACGCCGCACCCGTGTTTCCCTCTGCAGTTCTTAGCGCAAGGCATCTGTTCTCATTCTGCCTCTGCAAAACGCTCATTGGCCACGCCTCTCCATCAGCATCGCATCAAAAAAGGCTTTCAGCTACTCAGAGTGACTCCATGCGTTTTCATCACCAACTGACTCATCTTACACCAACACATACATTCCTTCCATCGTCCATGCAACAGTGTCAGACTATCGGAGCTTTTCCCGTAAAAAAAGAGGCAGTTCTACCTGTGATTCTGACGTCATCAACTGCACAGTCAGTCAAATTGAGTTTCACCGCTTTCAGTAGGAAACGCATCTTCCAGGCGTGAGTGATGTAAATAATAATAATAATAATAAAAACTTGCGCCACTCTGTCATGGGAACCAGTGTTGTGTCCACATCGCTGTGGCGTCTGGTGGTGTCAACTAAAAATTTTTCTCACCGGTCGACGCCCTACAGTGCTCATAGAAAAATAGGCCCAATCAACCCTAGCGTAACCAATGCATACTTTCACAGGCTCTCTGGCCCTGAGAGGTGCGGCGCCAGTCTGCCGTGTGAGAAGCGATCCTATTGTGTGGCCTGCCTTCCAGCGTGGCTGTTTCTCTGAAATGCGGCTTGTCTCTCTGCATTTTGTGTCAGGCTGCCACCCGTTAGCGAACTTACAGACAGCCTTGACTTAAAGCAGGCAGAAATCACTCCCGGCCAGAAAATTAACTCATGCAGATATGCTGTAATGTACACAAACAACACTCAATCTCTTATTAAAATGCATTATTTTTAGCCTTTCCTGAGGTCATATTGATTGCTTAGTAACTGCATAGTAAAACAGCGCAAATCAAGTCTGAGAACTAAAACGGCGGCTATTGGAATATTGGGAGAAATAACCACTTGTCACAGTCCGCCAACTACGATTAAATTGTTGTATGGGAACATGTTTTCCCTCTGATAAACAAAATAGGAATGTAGAAATGGCAGCGAAACTTTCGACAACTTAAACGAAATATTTCAACTGCTCCACAATCAACATACACTCCTCTGAGAGATTATCATCCGTTCACAGTCACTCTTATGCACTGTTTGTAGTCAAAGGACAGGCCTGTTCATAAATACTGGACCACTTGGTCTACACAACCATCGGTTTTTCTCACAGCCAGCAGAGAACTCATTAACATTGTTACCAAGGTTAATTTACAACGTCTATTGATCCTGAAGACTTCTCATATCGCTGCTTACAAACCTAAATGCAACAAAGTAAGTACAACAAATTGAGCAACCAGACATTATATGAGTTTTACAAATGGCAACAAAAACCAGACATACTGCCATTCATATGTACATCCTATTAGCACGATATACATGATGAAGAACTTTATGTAGATCTTCCATCAACAATATATACGTATATATAACATTATTTTTGGTACACAACAATGTGTAGGCAATAATTTAAAATGATGGTGATATCAAGCTGCACCTTAACGTAACTTGAAACAAATAAGATAGTATTTTTATATAAGACAAATACGGTAATCATCGACATTTTAGATAAGGAATAGTGTTTCTGGACTTTTCATTGCAAATGCCTGATAATCACATGTATTGGGTGAAGCTAAACAAATCGAGTAACTACGAAACAAAAAGCACAAGTTATTCTTAATGAGGAATAGCAAACGTAAGTAACAAAACGAACTGTTGCCTCAGTTAGTTGAACAAGTGATAATGGACACACAGAATACATGTGTGAAAGTTGGGGTGATTGCAAAAATGTCAAATAAAATAACTTTATATCAACACTGTAAATGAATGTAAATAATAATAACCTCAGGAAAGAACATGTGTAAACGAGAATATAGCTTCAAATTAGAAACATAAAAATACACAACGGAAAATAGAAACGCTAAAATATGAGACAAAAACAAATAAGGTTTTCTGACCCATGTACAAGTGTTTCTTTTTACGAAAATTCGATTCTTGTTCCCTGAAGCACTGGTGGTGATTTAAATTGAATATCTTTCTATCAAACGCGAACATGGAGGAATACTTTCCTTGGTTCATAGACACACAAAAACAAACATTATTGTAGTTGCAGTTGTGGCAATGGTAGGGTTGACTTAGCAAGTTATCTGCGGATATCTCTGTTTCAATCTGGCTGTTTGTTGAAGTAGACAGATTTCGATTTTCTTGCTCTTCCAGAGATGGATGTTTGCTAAAAAATGGAGTAGCTCATTGCTATTCAGTGGTCATACAGAAGTACTGTGTTTTTATTGAGTCCCTTTGTACAGGTGATTTGAAAGAACGTCCTCTGTGAAGAACAAGCTGGGGATTTGGAAATCATACGGGAGTACAAGTATACGCAGTCTGTGTTTAACTGAGTTTCAGACTTGGAAATCAAGAAGGTTAGATAGTAGGCAGAGGGGATCTAATGTGGATATGAGACAATGTCCTGCATCTTTGGATAAGAGCCACTAACAAGTCTTGGGTCTTGAAACTCTTTGCTGTCGGCGCTATGGGCAACAATATGTCGATGCACTTCGCTGACACTTCACCGTACAAAGTAGGTAAGTGAGAAAACAAGATGAATAAGCTGAGAAAAAGTTTTAAAAAGAAGTTTACTTATTGCCCTGAAATTAAAATAATGATGTGGGCTCGCCTGTACTGCTTGTACACGAATCAAATGCCAAGTGACCAATGAATATGGAGTTCACATTCATGGTATGGCATTGATCATAACGCAAATAAAATGAATTACTTCATATACCCTCATGCGTCTCTTGTGTCGGAGTCGACATATGTCCAGTTCATCAGCGACAAGGATTCTGTTCCCGATGTCATGGAACTTCATCGTATGATTTCGATATTCAAATCAGTGTTGATAATTAGGTCATGGTATGCAACTACATCTTTTTCTGAAACTCAAAATGGCGATATAGATTTCCTATCACAAGATTATTCTCTTTTCTACTCTGAATAAAATGGGAGTACTGTCATGGGATACAGATACAGCCACCATAAAGTTCTCCTTAGCATTTTTTCTTCTTTTTTTTGACAACTTCGTTGATATACTCTGTCCATGAGCACAAATTCGTGATTCTAGTATGACTCGCACCGTAAGTGTTATACCTCTCTCGGTACCAAAGCTACGAATGCCACACACACGTACGATGACATGGGGCTAAAATAAAACTTACAATGGAAAAGAGGAACCAAATCGCCGCAGCTATGGCCCTAACTTCGCCAGACTCGCTTACTCCGCATGGAGAAAATTAACAGGAAACTCCACCGAAAAGACAATACGACAAACCTGCTAATCCATGTGGCCAAACCTCAGACTCTACAAAAGAAAAAATTCTTCGCCGTCTAAGCGGGGGAAAACGAACACGTCCATCAGACACACAAAATTTCAAAACAAATTCTTGGGCGACCAGATTGTGCACATCATTAAATCTCTACATAGAATTTGTTGATGAGAGCTTACTTTCACGCGTTACTGACAGATCTCACAGGCATACTTCCTGTAAGGGGGAAGCATAGAAAATAGAATCTTTATCTTCATTTCCAAAGCCTGGTTTCGGAAAAATACACAAAACATTACTAATGACATTGATATTGAAACAAAGAGCTAACAACACAAACCGTACCATCGTCTCGAATGCACCACTTGTAGAACCATGACATCAAAACTGTGGGGTGAAATTGTGTAACATTACCATCATACATCTATGTAAAGCTAACATCACCACTACATTCAACAATTTACAGACTCATGCAGTTCTCCAATTAATTTCCAGGTGTACCTCTATTCTGTTGCTCTTCCGTCGGATTTGGACCCCGTAATTCAATGATTTCAGTGACATCCGTTTTCATAACCTCCTGCGCCAATGCTCCGCGAATTATTATTTCTACGACCGTTTACTCGATTCATTTGCGAATGAAAGTTTCCATCAGAGCTTCCTCTCCTTCTTGCGTTAAGCGCCATGTGTGCAAGCCAAGTTCATGGAGAATACTCTTAAATCCCTCTTTGTTGTCATCGTGATGTCTCGCTAATACTTGGTGGTAACGGAAATGCAACTTCAAATAAAAAGATCGAATGATCTCGGTTGCACTGCGTGGCTCGTCTAAGAATTAGTTGTTCTTCACGAGACCCTCTAAGCAACTTCAGAGGGCTTCTAAAACCAGACGATTCCAGATCCTGTTTTATGCGATTTGAGTTTCACACGATCAGCAGCTCGCAAGGAATGCTTCCTGAATAACTTAATATGACCTGCTTGTGGAAGCTGTTCCACACATCTTTACTCCAACTGACTCTTCATTCCGGCCGCAGACAAACTCTAATTTATACTGCAGAGGTCAGTCCGGTGGTACCGTTCAATCGAATTGTCCAATAAATGACTTGGGCTGCAAAGTACACTCGGAGTCTCCAAAATTCTGAAATTTTCGCACCGATGAAAAGTGCTTGTGATCGAACCCAGCCACGTTACTCATACTATTTTTTTCTCGGCATTCCGGATTACATACATCTTCCCAGCTGTGGCAGACGCCTGCTATTTTTCTGTTTTCGCAGTGCCAGCGGCTACCCTCTCTCGCCGCACCAGTATCTCTATCTCACTGTCCTGCTCTGTGTGCTGCGCCCTTGGTTTTTGTCTGCAGTCCTCGACCGTGCGTCTCCATCAGGATCGCACGAAAAAATGCCTTCAGTGAATCGGAATGAGTCGGTGCATTTTCAGCAGCAACCGAATTATCTTGCACCAAAATATACACTCGTTCCATCGTGTACACAACATGTTGTTGTTGTTGTTGTTGTTGTTGTTGTCTTCAGTCCTGAGACTGGTTTGATGCAGCTCTCCATGCTACTCTATCCTGTGCAAGCTTCTTCATCTCCCAGTACCTACTACAACCTACATCCTTCGGAAACTGCTTAGTGTATTCATCTCTTGGTTTCCCTCTACGATTTTTACCCTCCACGCTGCCCTCCAATACTAAATTGGTGATCCCTCGATGTCTCAGAACATGTCCTACCACCCGATCCCTTCTTCTAGTCAAGTTCTGCCACAAGCTCCTCTTCTCCCCAATTCTACTCAATACCTCCTCATTAGTTATGTGATCTACCCATCTAATCTCCAGTTTTCTTCTGTAGCACCACATTTCGAAAGCTTCTATTCTCTTCTTGTCCAAACTATTTATCGTCCATGTTTCACTTCCATACGTGGATACACTCCATACAAATACTTTCAGAAACGACTTCCTGACACTTAAATCTATACTCGATGTTAACAAATTTCTCTTCTTCAGAAACGCTTTCCTTACCATTGCCAGTCTACATTTTATCCTCTCTACTTCGACCATCATCACTTATTTTGCTCCCCAAATAGGAAAACTCCTTAACTACTTTAAGTGTCTCATTTGCTAATCTAATTCCCTCAGCATCACCCAAGTTAATTCGATTACATTCCATTATCCTCGTTTTGCTTTTGTTGATGTTCATCTTATATCCTCCTTTCAAGACACTGTCCATTCCGTTCAACTGCTCTTCCAAGTTCTTTGCTGTCTCTGATAGAATTACAATGTCATCGGCGAACCTCAACGTTTTTATTTCTCCTCCATGGACTTTACTAACTACTCCGAATTTTTCTTTTGTTTCCTTTACTGCTTGCTCAATATGCAGATTGAATAACATCGGGGACAGGCTACAACCTTGTCTCACTCCCTTCCCAACCACTGCTTCCCTTTCATGCCCCTCGACTCTTATAACTGCCATCTCGTTTCTGTACAAATTGTAAATAGCCTTTCGCTCCCTGTATTTTACCCCTGCCACCTTTAGAATGTGAAAGAGAGTATTCCATTAAACATTGTCAAAAGCTTTCTCTAAGTCCACAAATGCTAGAAAGTTATACAACATAAGGACGGATTTTACTGGCATGCGTGATGTATAAATAAATAAATAAATAAAAATAAATCTGACGCCACACTGTCGTGGGAGCCAGTGTTGTGCCCACTTCGCTGTGTCGTCTGGTGACGTCACCGACACGGTTTTCTCCCCAGTTAGCTCCTTGAACTGGCTCGGGGAAAAATAAGCACTACTACACCTGAGATGACGAATGCATACTTGCACTGGCCCGCCGCCTCTGAGGGGCGCGTCGCCATTCTGCCATGCGAGAGGCGAGCCTGATTTGTGTCAGGCCCTCTAGCGCGGCTGGTTCTTCAAAAAGCACGTGTCCTGCCTTTTGTGGCAGGCCGCCATCCGTTAGCGAACTTCATAGCCAGCCTCGACTCAGAGCATATAGAAATTATTCTCTGCAGATATGCTGTTCAATGTAAACAAACCACAGTCAACCTCTTAGTAAAATGTATTGTTATTACCCTTCTATGAGGACATACTGCTTCATTAATAATTGCATAAAAACAGCGCAAATCAAGCTGAGAAGTGAAATGGAGGCTATAAAGATAGCATCTTTTCAAAATCTAATGGCTTTTGAAGACAAATATTCTGACTTAAGGGTAATTTAGTTAGGTACCTGGCCACCTAGATAGTTAGTTCTATGCATTAATATTAATTAGCCATTAAGCCAATCCAAGATGATAATAAGTAGATTTGAAAATGAAAAAAAAAAGCATGTCAAATGGAAGGTTCTGTTAATGGAAATTCTGTTAATGGAAAAATACTTTAGTTACAATATAAAATTGATTCTTTAAGCAATTATTGTTCTGTGTTAATATTCATTTAAAATTATTTTTGCTGTATTTCTACGTTTTGCAGAAGGGGAGAAAACGTGGTCATCCAATTCTTCGTCTTCTTCCAGCATTGGTTCTACATCGATTTCCTCCTCGACGACAACTGCTGAATCTCACGGTCGATTTGCGTCGATTCAAGGAAGATGTCCTCTCCTGTTGGGGAGTTGGGAAAACGTAGTGGCCAGGAAGAAATTCACTGTGTGTGGAAGTTAAGTAAGCATCGGAAGCTGACTTGTTGGCACACGTTGCAGGATTCACTCGCCAACAGCCATAACACGTTGAAAGGAGTAAGAAAAGGGTAAAAATACGCACGTTCTCGTCCGATCACCGAAGTTGAGCTTGGATTGGTGACCGCCTGGGAGCACAGGGCGCTGTTGGCTATAATCTATGTTTCTAGTTTTCGGTGCAGCTCGTTATGTTATTTCCTTCGATTCACATTCCCACGAAAGCCCATAGCAATCGCTAGCGGAGCGCTTTATAGATGCTTTCCAGCGTGAACAAACCGCTTTGCATCCCTTCTTACACATGCGGGATATTGTGTTGAGCAGTTTCAGGGGCTCTGGTAGTTTGGTGGATGCAATGAGGATCAGACCGTTTTATTTTTTTTCCCTTGAGTATTAATAACCGCTTCAGTTGTATTTAGTCCTTTATTATTGAATCACGAAGGGGTTCGTGGCACTAAAAGCCACATCTTCAGATGAACATGTGACTAAAACATATGTTCACTAAAACATACGTTCACCTGAAGATGTGGCTTTCAGTGCCACGACACTGGTAGTGATCCAATAATAAAGAGGTTTTAGTACCCAAGATGACTACTCATAGCTGTGGTTGCCCCATCTGCAAGGTCGTCGGCGTTTTTCATTTTTTTTTTTTTGTGGTCGTCCATCCTTATTTTAATGAATCTAGCTGATTGTTCCTCCAGACCTGATCCTAGAGTAGAACCTAAGTGAGTGATGGCGAGCGGTAGCTTCGGTGGAAGGCAAACATGCCAAACTGAAGTTATTAATTTTCGATTCATTTAAATGTTTGAATCTGGTACCCGTCTGAAAACACAATGAACTTCACTCCTGCCTCAGCGACCTTATCATGAGTGACGTTGGAATCCATGAAATGTGAGGCGTTGTGTTGGAGTTTTGCACTCTCTTGAAATGTGCTTCTAAATTTAAATTTGGCCTGTCAAAAAAATTTAGACCTGGTGTCAAAGCCACTGAAGCCGTGAACAGGTGTTTTTTAGTTTCTTCAGACAGCTTAGAAATGTTGGGGGTGTAAATGAATGTGTCTTAGTGGCCTTTTCCAGGTTTCATAGGGAAGATACTGGTGACGGTTTCTTCCTGCTCACTACTGTCAGTTATGTGATCAGGACCAATAAATCACTATCTTTCCTCGATAATGAAGTCGTTGCCGCCTGTCTAGACTTTTCTATGACTGTACTCACAGGCAACGATATTCCACAGAACTCGATATAAGAGAAACCCATAGTCAAGGACAGCGCTGCTTGTGATTTTAACATTAACTGAATTGAACATTTTGGTGAGGTCTGATTTTCTTATCTTGAGCAGTACTCCGTTATAATCAAAACGCGGAAATGGATGTGGAGCTAACTGATAGGCGAATTATGACTCGAGCCGTTGTGGCGACATCATACGGAAATGGATTCGACGGAAAATTGTATCAGGACTAACAGGGATTGGTTACCATTGATCCCAACTGTACACTTCACGGCTCGTAGCGGCACTACTCGATTGTTCCTCAGGAACAGCACTTCCTCGTGGTTTTCTCTTGAATTTTTTCCGTGGTCTTTTCCTCTTTTGTTACATATTTCTTATATACTTAACACAAACACAAGTAATTAATACAAGACACTACAAATTACTTACTTGAATAATGAAACTAATAAATAGAGCTAACTACTTATGTAGGTAGGTACCTAACTAAATTTCCCCTAAATTTCGGTATCTGGGCAAATGTGGATGATTTGATCTTCAAAAGTAATTTTAATAGTTAGGAACTCTTTGTGTGCAGAATTTTACGTTCTGAAACTTTCGAGGCCGACACTTGCAGTGAAATTGGGATTGTGAGGCCGAAAGTGCAGGAGGTCAGGTCCATATGTAGGAGGATAAGAGTGGAGAAACTTCAGGATAAGGAAATCAGGCACAAGTACATAACAGCGATCTCAGAAAGGTACCAGTTAGTTGAATGTAGTCAATTACAGTCATTGGAAAAGGAATGGACAAGGTACAGGGACACAGTACTAGAAGTGGCTAAAGAATGTCTTGGAACAGTAGTCTGTAAAAGTAGGATGAAGCATACAGCTTGGTGGAATGATACAGTCAAGGCAGCCTGTAAAAGGAAAAAGAAGGCGTATCAAAAATGGCTACATACCAGAACCCAGGTAGACAGAGAAAGTTATGTTGAAGAAAGAAACAAAGCCAAACAGATAATTGCAGCATCCAAGAAGAAATCGTGGGAAGACTTTGGAAACAGGTTGGAGACTATGGGTCAAGCTGCTGGAAAACCATTCTGGAGTGTAATTAGCAGTCTTCGAAAGGGAGGTAAGAAGGAAATGACAAGTATTTTGGACAGGTCAGGAAAACTGCTGGTGGATCCTGTGGATGCCTTGGGCAGATGGAGGGAATATTTTGAAGAGTTGCTTAATGTAGGTGAAAATGCGATCAGTAATGTTTCAAATTTCGAGGTAGAATGGGATAGGAATGATGATGGAAATAGGATCACATTTGAGGAAGTGGAAAAAAATGGTCAATAGATTGCAGTGCAATAAAGCGGCTGAGGTGGATGAAATTAAGTCGGAACTCATCAAATACAGTGGAATGTAAGGTCTTAAATGGCTACACAGGATAATTGAAATGGCCTGGGAGTCGGGACAGGTTCCATCATACTGGACAAAAGCAGTAATCACACCAATCTTTAAACATGGAAACAGAAAAGATTGTAACAACTACAGAGGTATCTCTTTAATCAGCGTTGTGGGTAAAATCTTCTCAGGTATTGTTGAAAGGAAAGTGCGAGTATCAGTTGAGGACCAATTGGATGAAAATCAGTGTGGGTTTAGGCCTCTTAGAGGTTGTCAGGACCAGTTCTTTAGCTTACGGCAAATAATGGAGAAGTGTTATGAGTGGAACAGGGAATTGTATCTATGCTTTATAGATCTAGAAAAGGCATATGACCGGGTTCCTAGGAGGAAGTTATTGTCTGTTCTACAAGATTATGGAACAGGAGGCATACTTTTGCAACCAATTAAAGGTCTTTACATGGATAGTCAGGCAGCAGTTAGAGTTGACGGTAAGTTGAGTTCATGGTTCAGAGTAGTTTCAGGGGTAAGACAAGGCTGCAACCTGTCTCCACTGTTGTTCATATTATTTATGGATCATATGTTGAAAACAATAGACTGGCTGGGTGAGATTAAGATATGTGAACAAAAAATAAGCAGTCTTGCATATGCGGATAATTTAGTTGTGATGGCAGATTCGATTGAAAGTTTGCAAAGTAATATTTCAGAGCTAGATCAGAAACGTAAGGACTATGGTATGAAGATTAGCATCTCCAAAACGAAAGTAATGTCAGTGGGAAAGAAATATAAACGGATTGAGTGCCAAATAGGAGGAACAAAGTTAGAACAGGGTGACGGTTTCAAGTACTTAGGATGCATATTCTCACAGGATGGCAACATAGTGAAAGAACTGGAAGCGAGGTGTAGCAAAGCTAATGCAGTGAGCGCTCAGCTACGATCTACTCTCTTCTGCAAGAAGGAAGTCAGTACCAAGACTAAGTTATCTGTGCACCGTTCAATCTTTCGACCAACTTTGTTGTATGGGAGCGAAAGCTGGGTGGATTCAGGTTACCTTATCAACAAGGTTGAGGTTACGGATATGAAAGTAGCTAGGATGATTGCAGGTACTAGTAGATGGGAACAATGGCAGGAGGGTGTCCACAATGAGGAAATCAAAGAAAAACTGGGAATGAACTCTATAGATGTAGCAGTCAGGGCGAACAGGCTTAGATGGTGGGGTCATGTTACACGCCTGGGAGAAGCAAGGTTACCCAAGAGACTCATGGATTCAGCAGTAGAGGGTAGGAGGAGTCGGGGCAGACCGAGGAGAAGGTACCTGGATTCGGTTAAGAATGATTTTGAAGTAATAGGTTTAACATCAGAAGAGGCAACAATATTAGCACTGAATAGGGGATCATGGAGGAACTGTATAAGGGGGGCTATGCTCCAGACTGAACGCTGAAAGGCATAATCAGTCTTAAATGGTGATGATGATGATGATGATGGCCGTTTTTGAATTACAGGCGTTGGAACACGAGCGTAACTCACTTTTCCACCAAGTGGTAAAAATTATCTATATCTGATGATAGACTGCACCTAAACGGCTGAACGGATGCTAACATTTAAGTAGGTCATTCTACACAAAATTTTATATATTTCATTTTGAAAATTTTAGCGAAGCTATGAAAAAAGTCGAAAAATTTCGCCGCTCTCAGAAGTTTAGCAGAAGCCGAAAACCTTCGCAACTCATGCAAGTCTTATTTTGGATGCCTAACGTTGATTACAATTATTTCCAGTTTGTGCATATTTATTGACCAACGCGGCCTTTTTTCGGTCTAATTTTCCTTTGACTAATAAGAAATGAGTGATGAAAGTCAACAGGTGGACAGCCTACGCGAAGAAGTACTGAAAGTTCTCGTTACAAATTTAATGGACCATATCTCAACAAGTATTTATTTCAAGACATACGTTTACAGGAGTTTTTTCTGGGTTTGACGAATATGGGTCACTTCTTTTAAACAATGTATAACATTATGCCGAAAATCTACATTTGTAGTGCATCTGCCTCTGTCTTCTTTGAGACTGAAACTCAGTGCATTTGTACATGCGTAAGGGCATTGAGAACAGTTCGTGAGGTGCGCCATACATTACACACACGCCAACTATCTCTGGGAAAGCCGGCACAAGCGATCGGGTATTCTTTGGGAGGCTCCTAAATGCCGGATAATCTTCCTACTACAGGTCAATACATTACAACGGAAACAGATAATAAACAACAGTTTGATTTTTATAGTGCTCTGCCCCTTCAGGCACTTCATTCTGTCTGCATTCTAAGCAACCCAGTTCGTTGCATTAGTCAGCATGAAGTTTCTTAAAAGTTAATAACAATAATAATAACGATAACAATATCCTGTACCGTCAACATATATACAAAGACTGAATGATAGCATCTTACAGCCCTGACATTTTTGCGTGTCATCCAAAGAACCGCGCGGAGTGGCCGCGTGGTTTGAGGAGCCACGTCACGGATTGCGCGGCCCCTGCCGCCGGAGGTTCGAGTCCTCCCTCGGGCATGGGTGTGTGTGTTGTTCTTAGCATAAGTTAGTTTAAGTAGTGTGTAAGTCTAGGGACCGATGACCTCCGCAGTTTGGTCCCTTAGGAATTCATACGCATTTGAACATTTCATCCAGAAAAAATACACTCCTGGAAATTGAAATAATAACACCGTGAATTCATTGTCCCAGGAAGGGGAAACTTTATTGACACATTCCTGGCGTCAGATACATCACATGATCACACTGACAGTATCACAGGCACATAGACACAGGCAACAGAGCATGCATAATGTCGGCACTAGTACAGTGTATATCCACCTTTCGCAGCAATGCAGGCTGCTATTCTCCCATGGAGACGATCGTAGAGATGCTGGATGTAGTCCTGTGGAACGGCTTGCCATGACATTTCCACCTGGCGCCTCAGTTGGACCAGCGTTCGTGCTGGACGTGCAGACCGCGTGAGACGACGCTTCATCCAGTCCCAAACATGCTCAATGGGGGACAGACCCGGAGATCTTGCTGGCCAGGGTAGTTGACTTACACCTTCTAGAGCACGTTGGGTGGCACGGGATACATGCGGACGTGCATTGTCCTGTTGGAACAGCAAGTTCCCTTGCCGGTCTAGGAATGGTAGAACGATGGGTTCGATGACGGTTTGGATGTACCGTGCACTATTCAGTGTCCCCTCGACGATCACCAGTGGTGTACGGCCAGTGTAGGAGATCGCTCCCCACACCATGATGCCGGGTGTTGGCCCTGTGTGCTTCGGTCGTATGCAGTCCTGATTGTGGCGCTCACCTGCACGGCGCCAAACACGCATACGACCATCATTGGCACCAAGGCAGAAGCGACTCTCATCGCTGAAGACGACACGTCTCCATTCGTCCCTCCATTCACGCCTGTCGCGACACCACTGGAGGCGGGCTGCACGATGTTGGGTCGTGAGCGGAAGACGGCCTAACGGTGTGCGGGACCGTAGCCCAGCTTCATGGAGACGGTTGCGAATGGTCCTCGCCGATACCCCAGGAGCAACAGTGTCCCTAATTTGCTGGGAAGTGGCGGTGCGGTCCCCTACGGCACTGCGTAGGATCCTACGGTCTTGGCGTGCATCCGTGCGTCGCTGCGGTCCGGTCCCAGGTCGACGGGCACGTGCACCTTCCGCCGACCACTGGCGACAACATCGATGTACTGTGGAGACCTCACGCCCCTCGTGTTGAGCAATTCGGCGGTACGTCCACCCGGCCTCCCGCATGCCCACTATACGCCCTCGCTCAAAGTCCGTCAACTGCACATACGGTTCACGTCCACGCTGTCGCGGCATGCTACCAGTGTTAAAGACTGCGATGGAGCTCCGTATGCCACGGCAAACTGGCTGACACTGACGGCGGCGGTGCACAAATGCTGCGCAGCTAGCGCCATTCGACGGCCAACACCGCGGTTCCTGGTGTGTCCGCTGTGCCTGCGTGTGATCATTGCTTGTACAGCCCTCTCGCAGTGTCCGGAGCAAGTATGGTGGGTCTGACACACCGGTGTCAATGTGTTCTTTTTTCCATTTCCAGGAGTGTATATAATGCCTCTTAATCAAAGTTTCAGTCCGAGATGATGGGGCGTTAGTAATACGAAATTGAAATAAAAGGATACCTTCATCAATGTCAATCGAATATGGAGTTTAAAAGCTATTTCCTTCATCAATGGTGCCTGCGAATGAATATCATCTAACCTGAGGAGGGTTCTGTCTAGAATACAAGGATGCGGTAAAGACAGTGAAATATAGTACTATCTTGAGCAAAATATTGTAGAATCGCTGAAAGAACCGGACCCACTCCTCACTGACCTGTGCGTAATTGACTATACCCAACAATGCAATCTCGGTAGTGAATAATGAAGGTGATAAGAATAATAAGAGAAATAATAATAATAATGACATTAGAAAATTCAGGTTAACACTTTATCGATACTGTAAAAAAATTGAACCCAGACAGACTTGCAAAACAAGTAGTCGAATTCTTTGACCATAGGAGGAATGCCAAAACGGACACGATGAAAAGGATTGGCTAGATAAAAATTGGTCTAAAATTGCCAGGAAATGCACCAAGAGATGTCCAAAACCGCGAAATCTTCTGGTCTAAAAGTCACAAATGGCAAGCTGACCAACAGGAAAAACCACAGAATAAAACTGGAACAAACATTGTCCGGAGAGAGAAAGGAAGCCGACAGGAAGAGAGTGAAATAAATGTGGGAACAAAGGAAGGGAAATGCCCACCTATAAGTATTCCGTGCCTTCATAATGCGTTTATTCGCTAATAATAATAATAATAATAATAATAATAATAATAATAATAAATAGCAATAATAACAGCAATAATTACAGCTCTCCCTGCCACGTTACTGCTGCAGTGGAGTGCAAAATAATAGCTGATAAAAGAATGAAGTTACCATGATATAAAACCATTGTTTCAACTTTCCCAGGCCAATGAGAAACAGGATATCTCCATCTGTAATTTACCCCTTTCATTTGTTACTTACACCAATTAATTTCGTTACGGAAACTGGTGTCCTATATTACTTAATCAGAACAGTGCATCAGTTGCATTGTAACTACTGGTCTGTACAGTAGAAGCAGGCAGCCACATAGTTAGTTCCGTTGGGTTGCGTAATTAGTTCAGTTGGAGCGAAAACACAGAGCTTGGCATCCAGCCAAAGTCTTGTTGCGTTAACTAGGATCCATACATCAGCCACTCTGAAAGTCTCCATTGCTGTTCACTAACACGGAAAGTAAACTGCTTGAAGTTCACACATTTTCTGTAACGTGACGAAAATACGATGTTCGCATTTTTAGTCTTTACAAACGAGATGCAGTGTTACTATTGTTTTAAAATTTCTCGTTTGTTATTTTCAAATAATTGCAACTCGAGTATGGCTACCTAATTTTTTTATAACGATCGTAGATTGCTAACTGCAACTCTGTTTTTAATTGTTTATTTATTTGATATAAAACGCAGTTAATCGCTTTGTTGAATTTGTTGATACGATTTATTTCCTGTAGCGTTTCTTCCAGAATTTACTAGACTCTTCGCACCTAAACACCAATAAAATAATAAGATGTATTCATTCTCCTGCATAAATTATTATTCTTTTATTCACGTAGCAACTACGCCACTCTGTTTGTTTACTCATTTGTTTGTTCTTTATTATTTATATTGCCATAGCTCTATGAAGAAAAGCTCTGTCACATATGGCAACAACTCATTAACTCTTTAATTACGTAGAAAATATATCGCTTTATTTGTTTATCATTTTGTGTTACTTTTTGATCCATATTACACGTATATTGGCAATATATGAACAGATCTGTAGCTTGCAAGGTACACTGAATCCATTATCTATGCTTGTAAATATTTATTCTGTAATGCGATGCATTTGAAGTGAGGTATAACGAAGTGCAAAGTAGCTGTAATATCTGTCGTATTCACACTGCTTGTAATTACGCTCAGCGTGTACTTATTGTAAATGTGTGAGAAACCAAGTGCAGCTAAATATTTATACTGTGTATGTGTGCATATTAGCTTCAAAATATACATTACCAGAACGGATTTGCAATTGATACCACGAGGCAGTGCAATGTTAACACCGAAAACATAACAAACTATTCGTTACTGCTAAGTAAATTTCCGTTATTTCCGCCAGCATCACAACAGCGTCGTTCTGATGATATTCACGGAACACCTCCATGTAATAATGAGCGTGCAGTGTCTAATGTCTCTCCTTTTTTCTTTGGTTTATTTTTAATATGTTTTTCATTTATGATGGTGCATGCACGTATAGAATTCTCTCTAGATACACACACGTCCATAGAGATTAATTAGGCTGTATTGGTAATTTTTATCTCTTTAATCGCCTACGTTCGACTGTCACGTATTTTAACCCTTTATAGGGCAAAAAATGAAAATGTATTTTATCTCTCTCTTTTCACTTCTAACAGGTCTTTATGATCCCCATTAACTAAAAAAATGTCATTATAATTTTTTTCAAGATTAGATTGACTAATATGTGTACCACTGACCTATAACGACGACTATAATCTGTAAATGGGCAGTGGTACATATATGTAACAGTAGGAGTAAGGTACAAAACAGGTTTCAACAAACATAGTTTTATTCATATATGTGTATGATCTTACATTATAAATTTCCAAGAAAGGTTTCAAACAATAATTAGCAGAAACTATAACAATAAACTTGAATTATTTTTGCACTGATTTGTGAAAAGGTCAAATCACCCTTTACAAAGCTCTACTTTGCAAGTATTGCAGCACAGTATACTACGTTTTTGAATTTTCTTCGTACTGCAATAAGCACACCGTCGTCTGCTACCAACTTCGGGCAAATGGATGCCAATATTAGCAAAACGAACAGCGTTTACCACAGTCTTTCTACCAGTAGGAAGTTTTCTTTGGGAGACGGATGAATTTCCTGGTGAATACCCACTTTTCATTCTGGACGTAAAATCTGCAAGTAGCTCGTTTGCCAACTGTGAACGAAATGCCAGTTGAGTCATCTACATTTTCTTATCCTGCATTCTACAATCCTCTAGATAAATAATGTAGCTGTTAACAATAGTAGCATCAAACAGGTAATAAAATACTCCCATCCACCACCTTCGTGACTTCCAGCCCACACTGTATACGGCCATACATTGGTCGAATTTATCGACACTACCCATACACATATTATAGGATGCCACTGCAACGTGACACGAAACTTTTTTTCACATCGTGATGATTAGTACGCTGCACAGTTGTCTCGTCAGAGGGATTGTGTTGAACTTGCTACACATACTGCCTTCTTCCATACGTCACCTGACTGGGTGAAATCACTTTCGGATTGTTTGAGTAAACGGTCTTCCTTCAGCAGTGATTTTGGAAAATATTTCCTATACGACCTAACTGTCCAACAGGAGAAAAGGTTCTTCGCCAACAGACGCTTTAGAAAAGGAAGAGATGTAAAAAATTATCGAAGTATATACAATATCCCAAATGTTGAAATGGCTCTGCTAGAGCATGAACCACTCTTTCACCTAAACCAACAGTAATTTCCGCAGAGCCCGATTTACCAGTGCATACCCAAAATCCCAACATATAACTTGAAACTGCGCATGCAGTAACCCACACTTTGAAGCCCTCTTTATAGGTTTCATAAGCATGTATTGATGTAGGGTATTTCTTCCTTTGAACCTGATCATGCTTTCCTCTATAGAAATGTGTCTAGACGGATAGAATGAACTTTGGAATGATTTCTATAAAAAGCTTATTAGAGGCCTTATTTTGAACAATTTATGAAATTGTGGTGTGTTACCAGTTGGAGCTTTCGTATTATCGTTTACATTACTACATAGAATAAGTTTCAAAAAACGTTTCACTGACATCACACTGGCAACTGTTTCCACGTGAAAATTTGGATCATTTGACCAATAGAGGCTCATGCTTGGTACCTTATGAAAGCCCATTATTACAAGAATGCCACAGAAAGCTTTCATCTCTTCTGTTGTAGTACAGAGATTTGTACCCACTGTTTGACTGGCATAGAGATTGGATTGTTCCACGATAGCTTTCCAAACATCAGTTGTAAGAAAGACAAAAATATTTCACCGGTGTTTTATTATCTGTGTCTATTTTTGGACCATAAGGTTAGTGAAATTGTATGCAACTAAATTTAGTGGGCAAAAACGTATACTTGGACCAAGAGAACAGTTCGTCAGTATTTTCATCAGAATCTGAGTCTGTATCAGAGCTGGAAAAGTTGTTATTCTGAAAACCTCGAATTTTTTCCTGACTTACTAACTCGTCTCGCGAAAAATAATTGGGATTGTTAACTGACGAGATATCGTCATCACTTTCGTTTACAGTTTCTGTGAAGTTTGATAGACGTGCAGATGTTCTTTGAATGCCCAGCTGCTGTGGATGGAGATCCTAACATGCAGGTTTTGCATGGTGATCCATGCACTGTCACTGGCAGTAAATCTTCGACGTCATCATCGCCTCCATCATCTGAGTCGCAAACTTGATCGTCGGTAAACCAATTGAGTACATCTTTCACTTCTTTATCTGTAAGTCCCTTCATTATCTGAAAGGATTGTAAAGCTGTATTGTTGAGAATACCAAATATTATCAAGCGTCAAACTCTTTGTTGTAATTGTTTATCAAACTGTATAACCTGAAATAAATAGTTTGAAAGATAATTGAAAAGACGAAATAAAAATAAAGTAAAAATTTAAGTGGACACACTCTTCTGAGATTTCTTTTTATGGCACGAAATTTTCGTAGTGTTATTGAAACTGCTTCAGTATTATCTTTCTGGAAACATATTCCTAACAACTGATTATCCAAGTACAAGCCCAAAACTCTATAGTCCTCGGCAATACGTGAAATTTCATTCAAACTAAAAGCGGAAATGGTGAAAAATGCAAGTAAAAAGCCCCCACTTTCATGTACCTCGTTGTGATACAAACTTATTTTTCTTGAAAAACTATCAAATAGTTGAAAACTAAGGTCGTCATCCAACTTATTTTAGTATCTTATTATTATATTGTACTTACAGATGCTGAACTGCAATCACTCTTCTTTTGTTCGCCGAAAAATTCACAAAAGTTGTAACAGTTGCAAAGCAGCAGCGGAAGTAACGGCCAGTGGAACACATGTGTACCGATCAAAGACATTAGTCATTGCGCCATCTATAATATCGGTTCCAAGAGCGCTTAATGTTGTCGAATCGATACTATATTGTGTTTAGAAGGCGCTGAGTAAGCGGTACACTGTTGTACTGCAAACGTTTGGGAAATATAAATTTTGTAAGAAAGGTGGTACATTATTGTACCATGTCCTCTATCATATTTGAAGGCAAGCACACACGTGTGTGTGTGTGTGTGTGTGTGTGTGTGTGTGTGTGTGTGTGCTCGTCTTCAAATATGATAGATGATTTAAAATATTTCTGTTTACTGATGACACTAGCTTAGTAATGAAGGATGTTGAGTGAGACACTGGCAATGTATCAAATAGTTCAGTTCAAGACATAAAGTCATGATTTATAGAAAATAGATTGATGTTAAATCACAGTAAGACCAATTTCAACAGTTTCTAACATACATTTCAACTACAGCCAACATTTCAACTACATACATTGGGTATACTATAAGTGAGTCTGAGCAATCAAATTTCCTAGGTATTCAGATTGATGATAATCTGTTATGCATAGCCCGTGTTCAGGATCTTGTTCAAAAACTGGTTATGTTTAACATTAGAACAATATCTGCAGTAAGTCCAACACGAATATTAGTATACTTCGCTTTTAGTTATTCACTTACGACACATGACGTTATATTGTAGAGTAACACTTGCCATGCACGATGCGTATTCTTGGCTCAGAAACGGACAATTCACTACTATGTGGGCAGCTGGAGTAATATGTCATGTAAGTTCTCGAACCTCTTGTTGATGCCTGTTCAACAGCTTGGGAATTCTGAAATTGGTCTCTCAATATACATTTTCTTTAAGGGGCTCCAGAAAGGCTCAAAATCATGAAAAGTTCAATTTTTACTTTTTTGCGTTTTCTGAATCTGCAGACTATTACCTTTTAATAGATATATAATTTATTCAATTCCGAAGACTACAACTATTTTAAAATTTTTTTTGAAATGTGTTCTACATGGGCGTGACCCACTGTGGCGCTGTTAAACTGTTGTCAAATGGTGTTATTATTAACGTCCGTTTTCATCAGGTACATTTTAGTGATGTGAGATAAAGTATGTGTTGTGGCTAACCTATTTTCAGAGACTTAGCAGCACCTGAACTGTTGAAATAGTGTATTCACGGAAAAACTCAAAACCCCAATGAAAGTGTAAATAGTGTTATATGGTCGAGAATCCCCAAGACTGTATTTGTTGGAATAGAAACACTTCACTTTGGTGTGTATGATGCTGTTGCGACTTTCAATGATGGCAACGTTGTAAGGTGCAAGGTATTTAGAAATATGGGAATGAAGATAGGTTCTATCATGGTACAAGCGATGTTTGCTTTAGACAAGGAACGCCTTCGGGCTGCAGACAGGGCTGTAAAGAGTCTAGAAATACAAGCAAGAGTAAACAGGAGGAGGAACAAGAGGAAGCTGGAGGAGGAGTTTGCAGAGGATGGGGATAATCCATCCTATGGACCTGGAATGCACTAAAAAGTTAATCCAATCTTTGTCGCTCGATTCCCAAAACTTTTATTTTCTCATACTAATTACATGTTTTCTAAGGATCTTCCAAACATATTTGTTTCAAACTTTCAATAAATGTTACACAGTACCTTCTGCATAATTTAACACAGCCTTTTTCCAAAAAAACTGTATATTTGTGAATATATAAATAAAAAATTGCAAAAAAATGTTGTGAATTTTCATTACAATTGAAAAAAAATCATCTTTAATAACTGAACTAAAATTTTGTAAAATCCCTGTCTTAAGTTGTAGCCCATATTCCAATAAATAATCTGTAAAAAGTTCAACTTCCTACCTCAAATACTTTGTGAGGAAAGATGTAATTTATAAGCGTTATTTTAACATTGCAAGTATAGGGCGTTCCAGAGCCCCTTAATGCTGTTTGTTGTTTGTAATACGAGCTTATTCTCAGGAATGAGCTGCTTTCATTCAATTAAAACTAGGCAGAAAAGTACTTGTATCTCGATCACATCCTTTGACTCTTGTGCAGAAAGACGTGAAGTATTCCACTGCATTCATCTTCAATAACACAGGCCAACGATGGAAAAACATTTTTGCTGAGAATACCTTATTCTTATTTTTTAGGGTGGGAAATACAAATATGACACGTAAAAAACTGTACCACCCACCATTTCTTCACATTTCTCTGTTAAATTTATTAAATTTAAACAATTTAACAACTTTTATATAGTTAAAATAAATTTAAAAGGAGGTGTAATGAATGTAGATGATGCTGGTAGCACTGCTGAAAAACATTTGCTGGCAAAAAAGGTCGATTGTATTTTTGTTAACAGATGGTATTTTGTTTATTGTCAACCTAACCTCACTTTTACGTTTCCTCTACATGTGCCCAATACAATGTCTAATCGTGGTTGTAAAAACTCTGCTGACAGTTTTTGTTATATTTGTGGTGAATTTGTGATTAAAAACACCAAAGAAACATTATGGACCTTGTGAAAAAGATTTATCCATCGTACTTTGGATCTAAACTTGGTGTTTAAGATAAATCTTGCACGCCACATAAGGTATGTTGTGTGTGTGTTGAAGATCTGAAAAAATTGTCCAAAAAGACGAAAAAAGCCTTCAGATTTGCTGTTCCTATGATATGGAGGGACCCAAGAAATCATTCCAATGATTGCTACTTTTGCAGTGTTGATATTACTGGTCATAATTCGAAAAACAAGAAGATAATAAGCTACCCTAACCTTCCATCCGACATCTGACCAGTACGGCATGGAGTAGATTTGCTAGTTCCTGAAAGACCAGATGATTTAAATTCTATTCCAAAAGAAGTATTTTCTGATGT
Source organism: Schistocerca cancellata (assembly GCF_023864275.1). Lineage (NCBI taxonomy): Eukaryota > Metazoa > Arthropoda > Insecta > Orthoptera > Acrididae > Schistocerca > Schistocerca cancellata. Next base: position 673,991,175 of record NC_064628.1, on the reverse strand, counting down.
TCAATCTGACTTAGATGAACCAGATGATGATAAATTTCATTGTAATACAGAAAGTCTAGAGCTCAAATTGTTTACTCAGACCGAGCTTAACGATTTGGTTAGGGATCTGGGCGTAACGAAAGAAAAAGCTGAATTGCTTGGCTCTAGATTAAAAGAAAAGAATTTATTGGCAGTTGGAACCAGTATGTACATGTGTAGAAAGAGAGAGATAGCAGCAATTTTCTAAGTTTTGTCAACAAGAAGGTGATTTAGTGTACTGTTCAGACATTCCCAGTCTGATGAATGAGTGTAGTATTGAATACAAAAAGGAAGACTGGAGGCTGTTTATTGATTCATCCAAAACTAGTTTAAAGACTGTTTTATTACATGATGGTAACATATATGCATCTATACCTGTTGGACATTCTGTACATATGAAAGAAAGCTATGGAACCCTAGAAATAGTGCTGAATAAAACAGGCTATTCTGCTCATGGTTGGATGATAGGTGACGATCTAAATGTAACATGCATGATCCTTGTCAGCAAGGTGGTTTTATCAAATTTCCATGTTTCTTGTGTGAATGGGACAGTAGGGCTAGGGATCAACACTGGTACAGAAAGAACTGGCCTGTGAGGGAGTCTTTAAACCTGGTGAGAACAACATTCTACACAAAAACATTGTAGATCCAAAAAATGTACTCCTGACACCTTTACATATAAAGTTAGGCCTAAAGAAACAGTTTGTAAAGGCCTTGCATAAAGATGGACCATGTTTTAAGTATCTGCCAAAAGTTTCCACACCTTTCTGAAGCTAAACTGAAAGAAGGAGTCTTTGTTAGACATGAAATTAGAAAATTGATGTCTGATGTTAACTTTGAATCCACAATGACCTTAAGTGAGAAAGAAGCATGGGTATTATTCAAGCAAGTCGTTATAAAGTTCTTAGGACATGAAAAAGACCCGAAATATGTTTATATAATAGCTACAATGTTAATGAAGTTTAAAACCTTAGGATGTTTAATGAGCCTGAAAGTTTACTTTTTGAACAGTCACCTTCATTACTTCCCAGACAATATGGGGGATGTTAGTGAGAAGCAAGGAGAGCGTTTTCAGCAGGACATTAAAGTGATGGAAAAACGCTACCAAGGCCGCTGGAACACAAACATGATGGAGGACTAAAGTTGGTCACTTCACTGAGAGGTCCAGTAAGCGACTCATTGTAGAAAAAGCTACACAAGAAGCTTCAAAGAAAAAAGCGAAAGAAAATACAAACCAATTCCAGCTGACAAGTGAAACCTCTATTAACACATGTCATTATTTTAAGTAGCTTACTGTAAATACAAACCATGCTTATGTTGTAACAAAGCATTTCATTAATTTCCCCATTTAGTATATAGCATAGGATTTTTATACTATATAATAAAAAGCATATTGCTCGAAAACTATGGGTGATACAAAACAACTATGGCTAGATTTGGATTCTGCTTATAAAAATCTATAAATATCAGGTATCAAAGTAAATACGTTTTTCAAAAAAAAATTTCGTTGGCGTGTATAATCTACAACAAGAATTTAAAAAAAAAGATATCAGCAATAATCCACCCACTTTTAACTATAAATTGGGAATTTTCTCATGGCTCATCCCTTCTGTCCTGCTGGGGAGTTTCTTCAAAAAATTATGCAATCTCTAGTGCTGCATTGTTGATGTTAGTTTAGACACAGAAGTTTGTTGTCTGCATAGGATTTGTTCAAATTTTATTTAATCTATAATTATCTTTTGTGATGATAACTTTATGTATTGACTCATTCCATGTTCATGAATATTTGCTCCACACGTCTTACGACACTAGAACTGCAAAATAAAAATAAAAACAAATCCGACATATTGTGCCATGTAAAGCTCTCATGTAAACTTTGTAAACGTAACAGCAATCGTTATTTGGAGAGCACAAAATACGCAGTAAACACTCTTTCTGACCTATTGAAGATAACACAAAAGGTTTACACAATGTTCTTAAATAAATATTGCAAAATACACTTGAAGTTTACAAACTCAATTATTTGCTGGATGTATTGCGCTCTATGTTATCCTCTACAGCTTTTACCCTCTACAGCTCCCTCTAGTAACATAGAAGTTATTCCCTAATGTCTTAACAGATGTCCCATCATCCTGTCCGTTTTTCTTGTAAATGTTCTCCCCATATTCCTTTGTAGACCGATTCTGGAGAACCTCCTCATTCCTTACCTTATCAGTCCTCCTACTTATCAAAATTCTTCTGTAACGCCACATCTCAAATACTTTGACTGTCTTTTACACTGGTCTTCCCGTAGGCCATATTTCAGAACCATACAATGCTGTGCTCCAAACGTAAATTCTCAGAAATGTCTTCCTCATATTAAGGCCTATGTCTGATACGAACAGGCCGCTCTTCACCAGGAATGCCCACTTTGTCAGTGCTAGTCTGCTTTTTATGTCCTTACTCCTTCCGACACGGGTTATTTTGATGCCTAGGTAGCATAATTCCTTAACTTCGTGTACCTCGTGAACCTCGTTTCTGCTGCTTCTCATTAGTTTCGTCTTTCTTCGGTTTACTGTCAGCCTGCATTCTGTGCTCATTAGACTGTTCATTCCATTAAGTAGATCCTGCAATTCTTCACTTTCACTGTGTATAGCAATGTTGTCAGCGAATCTCGTCATTGATATTCTTTCGCCTTTTAATCCCACTCTTGAAGCTTTCCTTTATTTCTATTATTGCTTCTCGATATACAGATTGAACAGTAGGGGTGAAAGATTGCATCTCTGTTTTCCACCTTTTTTAATCCGAACACTCCAATATTAGTCTTATTATTTCCTCTTGGTTATTGCACAAATTGTACGAGTATGTTACCCAACTTTCCCTATTTTTCTCAGAGTTTAGAACATCTTACATCATTTTACGTTATCGAATGCTTTTTCCAAGACGAGACATCCTACGAACATGTGTTGTTTCTTCCATTATCGACCGCAACGTTTGAACTGTTTTTCTGGTACCTTTACCTTTCCTAAAGATAAACTGTTCGTCATCCACCCGATCCTCAGTTTTCTTTTCCATTCGTCCATATATTATTCTTGTCAGCAACTTGGACGCATGAACTGCCTTAGTTCATCTTAAGTCTTCCAAAGCTCTTTAAATTTTGATTCTGGTACTGGATCCCCTATCTCTTTCCTTTCCACTCATGTTTCTTCTTTTATCACGACATCTGACAAGACCTCCACCTCATAGAGGTCTTCAATGCACTCTTACCACATATCCGCTCTCTCCTCTTCATGCAAAAGTGGAATTCACATTATACTCTTAATGTTACCATCCTTGCTTCTAATTTCACAGAAGGCTGTTTTGGGTTTTCTGTATACTGAGTCTGTCCTTCCGACACTCATTCATTTTTCGATTTCTTCATATATGCAGCCATGTCACCTTAGCAACCCTGCCCTTCCCATTTACTTCATTCCTAAATGACTTGTATCGCTGTATTCCTGTCTTTAACTGTACATTTTTGTTCTTACTTTCTTCGTCGATCAGTCGAAGTATTTCCTCTGTTACGCATGGTTTCTTTGCAGTTACCTTCCTTGTAGCTACGTTTGTCTTTTTTAGAGAAGTCTATTTCTGTTCAACTGAACTGCCTACTGAGCTATTGTCGCAGTCTCTACAGCCTCGGAGAACTTCAAGCACATCTCTTCATTCCTAAGTACTTCTGTATCCCACTTCTTTGTGCAGTGATTCTTCCTGATTAGTCTCTAAAATTTCAGCCCACTCTTCAGCATTACTAAACTGTTGTCTGAGATTATATCTACTTCTGGGGTGCCTTACAATCCAATATCTGATTTCCGAATCTCTGTCTAACCATGATGTAATCTAACTGGAGTCTTCCAGTATCTCCCTGCCTTTTCCAAGTATATTTCCTCCTCTTGTGATTCTTGAAAACGGTATTCGCTCTTTTAGCTGAAATTGATTGCATAACTCAATCACTTTGTCTGTTCTCTCATGACTACTACCAAGCCCATATTCGTTCGCAACCATTTCTTCTACTCCTTCCCACACAACCGCATTGCAATTCTCTCTGAATATTAGTGCATAATCATGGCACAACCGGTAGAAAAGGACGCCTAGTGTCGCAGGGAAGCATCAGCAAGCATTTTATCTCTAACAAAAAACGTTCCCCGTGACCTGATCTGGCACCACTAGAAATTTGAAGCAAAGGCTTTGAAACATCCTGCATGTAACATGGTCCATTGATCGTGACCGGGCCAAATATCTCACGAAGTAAGCGACAAACGAAAAAACTACAAACCACGAAACTTGTCTAGCTTGAAGGGAGACCATCATGCACTAGGTACACGAAACGTGAACTAAAATAGCACGAACCCTTGCATATTTGTGTCTGCACTTCCACACCGTAATCATAACTAATACATAATATTTATCAAACACAACTCTAAAGTGCAATGGGCTGTGGCTTGCAAGATTTAGTATTTGCATGCCAGAACACATTTGTCTGCCAGATCTAAAGGAATTAATAGGCGGTGAGTGTGCATTGTTGTGGCGCATATTTCAATCATTACTAGAACGTTAATTAGTGTAGGCAGTTACAAAACAAATTTACGGTGCCTTTATGGTTTAGGATGTGACCACGAAAAGTAGAACTGTAATACTGGCGCAATTAAAGTAAGACAGAATATCTCTGAAGAGTTCCCTTTTTAGTGACAGCAGTGCAGGCCGTTGCTATTCTAGCAAACGTCAGTACAATCGGATGTGTTCCACCTCCTCTGCGGCGAGAAAATCTTGGCCACGACCGACCTTCACCTTGAACAAAATTAGACCCTTCATTCGTTTTCCGTATGTCCACATTAGTTAAGTCAATACAGATGAGCTCGCGCGGGAAAGCCGTGCTGTGTGAGGCGCCTTGCAACGGTTCGCGCGGCTCCCCTCGTCGAAGGTTCGAGCTCTCCCTTGGGCATGGATGTCTATGTTGCCCTTAGCGTAAGTTAGTTTAAGTTACGTTAAGGAGTGTGTAAGCGTAGGGACCGATGAGCTCATCAAAAAAAAAAAAAAATGGTTCAAATGGCTCTGAGCACTATGGGACTTAACATCTATGGTCATCAGTCCCCTAGAACTTAGAACTACTTAAACCTAACTAACCTAACCACATCACACACATCCATGCCCGAGGCAGGATTCGAAACTGCGACTGTAGCGGTCACGCGGTTCCAGACTGAAGCGCCTAGCAACGCACGGCCACGTCGGCCGGCGATGACCTCAGCAGTTTGGTCCCATAGAACTTACCACAAATATTCCAAATTTCCAATACAGATGAGTTTCAGAGCGGAAAAGCGAGAGGGTTGGTCCACCATCACTGCATTTGCTCAGTGCCTTGACTGCATTACGGTAGACACGCCCCCTTCATCAATAACTGGATACTGACTTCTATCTCAGCTATCCGGAATATCACATGAAATACAGGGTGTTTCAAAAAGGACTTTACAACTTTAAATTCATATAAATTTATTGAAAGAAGATATAAGCTGGGTTTAGTGTTATTTTTTAGGGAAACACATCCAGTTTTTTTACCTTAAACCAGAGATGTTGTATGTGATTTCCGTTGGTTATCCTGCAAACAGCCCATCGGAAGTCAATTTCTTCCCAAACTCGCTGTACAATTTAAGGTGTAACTTGCTCAGTGACGGCGTAAATTCTTGCTCTAAGTTCAGGTAGAAAAGCCGGCACAGAAGGTACAAACACGATATTCTTGATGAATCCCTATAAAAAAAATTGACTTATGTCAGGTCTGGGGAACGTGGGGTCCATGCAATTGGCGCATCACGGTAAATCGACGTTTTGGTCATCCTCATCGATCTGTGGTATCAAAAATTGTTGTAACATACCAGGTACACTATCCCGTTGATGGTTCTCTCATGGAAAAAATGATTTCCCTTGTCTTACCGAGCACCCTGTTTCTACGAAACATTCATGCCACTCGTAAATTGTATACCTAGTAGGCGGATCTTTAGCGCACTTTGTACAGGAATCGGACGGAACTGTTGTCGCAGACTTCGCTTATTCAAACCAAAACACACAGCTAGGACGCTCGGGTCCAGTGAAGGTAGCCATCTTTAACGCAACTGCCGCTAGCGCTCTTTACGGTGCGGTTCGGCACTAGCGAGCTACCCGAGACAAAACTTGATGTATTTCCCTGCAAATTGATACTACAGTCACCCCTATAGATACTGTGAATTAATTTATATGAGTTTTCCAAGTTGTAAAGCCCTTTTTGAAACACCCTGTACGTATTTCAACCACCATGTGAACAGCACAAGTTTACGCGTTGTGGTACTTGTGTCAATGAACACAGCTGTTGACTCCACTGCTATAATGTCACGCACAATCCTGCAAGAGTATCGTTACTTACATCTGTGCCGTGACATAGAATCGAATAATGATGGTTGACAGTGGCCTAACACCGGAACAGAAACAGCAGAATAGAAACTTCTACAGCCCTTAGCGGAAAATGGGGTCATTTATACGTCACGAAGTAGTCGCGAAAGCCTCAAAAATGTTATCCCTGTGTAACACACAGACGATGACCACTTTCAACAGTACGTGTGTCATATGCTGGAGGAGATCAACTGCAGTAGTACGTATTACATACCCACATGAAGATCAACAGTTTGTGTTATATACAATGATGGAGGCTACTTGCCACGATAAATATTACATCTCTTTTGAAGGTCACTTGTAACTGTAGTTCCGTAGTATCCGGACACCTATTAGGGACATTAATGTGGTATGTGACCGCCCTTCGCCTTTTAATGGCTTGAATTCCGCTGTGACACTTTCAGTGAGGTGTCTGTGACGGAATGACAGCCCGTTCTTCCTCAAGAGCCGAAATTACAGATGCGACCTATGTTGGACGCTGGAGTCTGGAGCGAAGTCGAGGTTCTAATTCATCACAAAGGCGTTCCATTGGGTTCAGATCGGGATTTTTGGCTAGAAAGTCAACTTCAGGAATGTTGTGGTTCATAAACTATTCCCTCTCAGATGCTGCAATATGGTAGGTTGCATCGTCTTGCCGATGCAAACCATCGTTGTCTCCGAATTGCTGCTCTACTGTACACAGTAGACTATGCTGTAAAATGTGTATGTTTCCATCCGCATTTAGCGGGTAATCATCCCCTAACCACGAAAAACACACCCATACCCCAACACCAGCTCCTCTGCTCTTCACTGTTGGCATTACATATGATGACAGGCTGAAGTTTTACAGACATTCACCATACCCAAACCCTTCCACCGGACTGCCATAGGGTATATCGCGACACATCACTACAAATCACTCGTTTCCAGTTATCCACCATATGGTGAGGTTCCCGTGAGATCACCGAAGTTAAGCGCTGTCGGGCGTGGTCGGCACTTGGATTGGTGACCATCCAGTTCGCCACGCGCTGTTGCCGTTTTTCGGGGTGCACTCAGCCTCGTGATGCCAATTGAGGAGCTACTCGAGCGAATAGTAGAAGCTTCGGTCAAGAATACCATCTTACGACAGGGAGAGCGGTGCGCTGACCCCACGCCCCTCCTATCCGCATCCTCCACCGAGGATGACACGGCTGTCGGATGATCCCGGTAGGCCACTCGTGGCGTGAAGACGGAGTGCATCATTTGGTGACATCGCTCCTTACGCCACCTCAAGCGTTGCTTAGCACCCACTACTGGAATGTGTGGCTTATGAAAGGCAGCTCGACTATTGTACCCAACACGTTTGTACTCCTTAAGCTACCTGTGCTACCTGAACTGCTAAGAGGACTTTGGAATTATGGTGATTTCATGTGATTTTTTTTACCATCACCCTCCGCTGAGCTTGACGGTCCCTGTGCATCAGCATATAAGGTCTGCCTGGTCTTGCTTTAGCTGTGGCTCACACTTCTGAGCCACACCACCAACAGTCTATTTCGACAGCTTTAGAGGGTAATACTGATTCCATTCCATTTTGGCTTCCTGATGCACCGACTGGTTATGAATATTTTTGAATGAAAACAGTCAGCCGGCCGCGGTGGTCTCGTGGTTCTAGGCGCGCAGTCCGGAACCGCGCGACTGCTACGGTCGCAGGTTCGAATCCTTCCTCGGGCATGGATGTGTGTGATGTCCTTAGGTTAGTAAGGTTTAAGTAGTTCTAAGTTCTAGGGGACTGATGAGCACAGCTGTTAAGTCCCATAGTGCTCAGAGCCATTTGAACCATTTTTGAAAACAGTTTCGATCGGAAAACAATTTTGCATCCGAGACTGCTTTCATTCAAAAACCTTAAGAAGTATTGTAATGGCCCTGACGGATTTGTTACTCAGGTGACATCCAACGCCTAGTCCATGTTCTAATTTATACAGAGCTCTCCTGACCGCCGCCGGCCGGAATGGCCGAGCGGTTCTAGGCGCTACAGTCTGGAACCGCGCGACCGCTACGGTCTCAGGTTCGAATCCTGCCTCGGGCATGGATGTGTGTGATGCCCGTAGGTTAGTTTGGTTTAATTAGTTCTAAGTTCTAGGGGACCGATGACCTCAGAAGTTAAGTCGCATAGTCCTCAGAGCCATTTGAACCATTTCTCCTGACCGCCCCATTGTGCAATTATTGCTTCTCTACTGACAACAAAATACACCAGCCCCTCCTCCTTTCCTTTACACCGATAAGTCCGCCTCTCGGGACATCCTGTAATGACTTCGGCATTACATAGGGTGTCAGGATACTTTTGATCGAATGGTGTGTACAGTGTGAATTACCCAAAACGTGCACCACAAATATTGCGAAAATGGAAAGAGTGCTACAAATGTGCGGTTTTCGCCGATCGGGGTAGCCCACGCGGTCTTTGGCGCCTTGCCACGGTTCGCGTGGATTTCCCCCCCCCCCCCCCCCCGTCGGTGGTTCGAGTGCTGCTCCCATTGGTGTGGGCGTGTGTGTTGTCCTCAGCGTATGTTACTTTAAATTAGATTAAATAGTGTATAAAACTAGGGACGTATGATCTCACCAGTCTAGTCACACACGAAATTACCACCATCAAGGAGCGGTTTTCACTGAATGGGTTGGTAGACACGGATTCGTACTGTTAACCAAAGAACAGATTGTAATAATACTTGGGACGTACATTTTTTGTGGAAACATACACTTTTTTTAAATGGAACAATGTCTATTGACTTTAACAAACTAAAAGCAGGGTATATTAGACTTTTGAGGGCTCCATAAGGTTCCCTTTGTGTGCAGCGACCGTGGAATATAAAATTATAAAGAGTGTAGCAACCAGTCACGGAAACATAATTTGTTTATTTTGATGAAAATCGATTTCGATTGGTATCAGTCATCATCGGTGCATTTTTCTAAGCGATACATGCCATAAGTAGAAGTACTGCCTTGGCAGATTTCTATCATGATAGAAATCTGCCAAGGACAATCAGTTGAAATCGATTTGCGACAAGATAAATCAATTATGTTTCCGCGACTGGTTCCTACATTCTTTATAATTGTATATTAGACTGTCAGTGGTGTTTGTTTCCGGATTCTAGTGCGAGTCGTTTACGGGATATGATATTTTGAAAAATTCCCACAGCGACACTTCCACAATACTGTGGTAGCACACACTAAAGAACAACAGAAGTATATACACCAGTTATGTAGATTCTGACCAGTAACGAGACAACTGATCCTCATATCACAGATTGTGTTCAAAATGACCACCGGCAGCGGCAATACACGCTTCCAGTCTGGTATGGAGCGACTGCTGTCCACGTGCTAGCATTTCAGTGGAGATGCCCAAGCAGCTGCAGTAATATGTCGTTGCATATCATCGGGTGTACTTGGTACGTTCCTGTAGACAGCGTCCTTCCGCTCTTCAGATTTCCGCACAAAAAAACGGTCTACAGTTGTTATATGGGGGGACGGGCTGGCCAAGGTATAGACCTTCTGCGTCTAATCCAACGATTTGGGAACAATTCGTGAAGACATACTGTAGTACTTCGTTTACTATGGGCTGCACAGCCATCATCTTGGTACCATAGTCTGCAGAGGAACGTCTTCTAGCATCCGCGGAAGACGATCTGTTAAGAGACACCGATACTTGTGCGTTTTCAGTGTTCCTAGTATGAAAAACGGGCCTGTGAACTTAATGGTTCGTTATCCCGCAACACACGTTTACCCTCTATGGATGCTAAAGTTCCACCTGACGAAACCAACGGGGATTGTCAACAGATCAATGGTGCTCTATTTCGGCGGTTTACCTGACAATGATTGGTAAATGTGGCTTCATCACTAAACAAGACACAGGATACATCTGGAGCATTCTGTCTTAATGCCCACGTACAAAAGTTAATACGACTCTCATTCGATGCAGCTCTTGATGGAAAGAGATGTGATAGGTATGGGACATATATCGATGGAGAGTGCCTAGGACACTTGCCTGAGTCATGCCATTTCCTCGTGCGATTGCGCGGGAGCTAATGTGCGGATCTACTGCAACAGCAGCAATAACATTAACTTCCCCCTCTTCTTTCGCCGCTTGTTCCTTCCGTTACGTTGTCTAAGTGTTACACCACCACTTTCACGTAATTGGCTGAAGAGGTTGACAATAATTGCCGAGATAGTTGACGCCTATTGCGATATCTTACCGCATATATTGTACAAGAACGAACTGCATTCTTCGTACACTCTCCACACACCATGAGCATGTCGGCTTTTTCTGCATCGGTAAATCCCATCGGCCATTCACGACCAACTGCTTCGACTGTCACATGCTAACTGACTAACAAGTCACAGTGCACTCAAGGAACACACAAACACACTGTAAGCAACGTCGCACCTAGCAACTACGCATGCTGAACGGCACAAAAAGTGTTAGTGTGGAAACTTTTCAGAATACGATATCTCGCACTAAAATCCTGCAACAAACACCACTGAGTTCTAACTTCTTCTAATTTTAGTTTGTTAGTGTCAATGGTCGTGGTTCAATTTAAAAAAGTGTTTTTTCCCGAAAAATGCACTTTCTAAGTATTATTACAATCTGTTGAGTGGATAACAATACGAGCCCCTGATTACCAATCCGTTCTGTGAAAACTGCACATCAGTAGCACTTCCCATTTTCGCAATTTTTGTGCTGTAAGTTTTATGTAATTCACCCCGTATATTACATACTCTGACGAAGACCACTTGGAACAGTGCTTCAATAATGATAACAAAACCAGAGGCTGTATTTGAATTCAACGTCGTTTATTCTTTTTAACACATTCTACCAGTTTCGACACCAAATGGTTTCATCTTCAGGGCCCATACGTAACCTGCCATCCACAACAGTTTTCATGTGCAACGAACAGAATCGAAAGCAGCGGGTCAAAATTAACTGGATTCGCTACCTTCCGTGGCAATAAGAAGTCCAGCGTGTTCAGAAGAAACGTCGGTTGCCTTACAATATGGCGCCATCCAAAACTGAGAACAATTATTTTTAACCTGACTCTGGTCACGAAGTCTACGTACATACGCGACAGAATAAAGTTGAAATAATGTAAACCACTGCCGAATGATGTGAGAAAAAGAACGTAATCAATTACTCCTTGTACTTAGAGAAACATTTTGTTTGTTAAGTCTTTAAATTCAGTCTGTTGTGCATAAACACTTCTCTCAGCAGTATCAACATTTACTGAATTATAGAGCATTTTTTAAAATTTCTACAGCATAATTTTTACTTTATGCTGGGCGTGCACAAGAGGCCAGTTAACCATACCAAATGTCACTGGTATCAGTTAACCATACAAAATATCACATACATTATTACACCGTAAATACAGATAGAAGCTGTGTTTAATGAGAAATACAAAGAACTGTTTAACGCCGTTCAGTCGAGCCAGTTGCGTATTTCGTTTTTGGTCGGTCCAAGCTCGTTATATCGCTAATGGCCATTTATTATGCCCGTAGAAGCATTTTTTTAAACGGAATGTCGCTTTTGATATTTCTCTATAACGCCGTCAAACGGTTTGCTTTAATCACGCTACGAGTTAATGACTTCCTTTGTAGGCCTCTTCACAGTTTAGCGGGCGTTTAACATCTGGCAGCATTTAAGCTCATCTGCAACACCAACGTTTATGACTTTTCGCGTGCTTTGAAAAGCTATTATAATTGTGCAGGAATGATGAGATCGCTGAAGCCACACCAGTGTTAAAGACTGGGAGATAGATCGCGATAAGACTTATATTTTAACCCGAAAGTATAATAAACGCAGTCTTCTGATACTCGTATTTCATTACGTTATAATATGACTTTTGTGTCCTTTGGGTTTAATCGACAGATGTAATCTAATTTTCTTATTTCCACAGCACATGAGCGAGATGGCGTCTTGGAGAAGTGCGTGCTTGTAACGAAACGTTTGTGTTTTGAGAAAGAAGAATCGAAGAAAATGAAAGGAACTAAGAATAACGTTGAGAAAGTGACTATAGAAGATGAGATGAATATTCATTGAAGTTGTGTTGGGAGAGGACAAGTTACTCTCTCACCTATTTTTTATAAGGATTTTGTGACAACGTTACGCAACTTATGCGAGACCCCAGAAAGTTAACAGCCCACGGCCGCATAGGGGTCAACAGAGCACCCTCTAGTCGAGACGGGTTTCCAGCAGGACAATGTCCACTTTACGTCCATCGGCGCCAGCCGAAAGCTGGGCTCTGGGCGACGGACTGAAGGGCACCTCTACACATTGGGACTGTAAACGGAACATTGTGGACTGCGCCACGTCTAATAAAAATTTACAAGGTTTCATGTTCGCCGAAACTGCAAAGGGGCCTGTGACCCACTTCCATCGGCCGCCTTGGTTGTAGAGGAAACGCTGGCGTCTCGGGAAACGTTTAAACATAGAATCTTTATCACACCTCATAGCTAGGACTAACTTGCTCGGAGGCACAAGCAATTAAGATAAAGATGTGTAAGATTGTATCTGTTCGCTTGTTGCTGTGGAAAGAGAAGCGACTTCAGAGAAAAACACTTTCTCCCCCCCCGCCAAAACTATAAAAAGTCAGTAATTGAGGGTTTCTTTTTTTTCCAGAGATGCAGGTCTCTTAAAATTGCACTGAGTTTGTCCTGGCGTGTAGGAGGGGAAATATAGCGCCTCTAAAGTTCGGTGGTTGGCTCAAGACGGAATGGAAGGTGTTGTTGATAGTGTACTGTGCGGAAAAACGGGAATTTTTTTTTTATCTGAAGAGGTGCGAGGCACTCTGACTCTGGACTTTGGTCTGGAAGGAACTGCTGGTCGAAGTTCTTAGGTGTGGTTGGTACTTGGGACCTGTCCTAAGACTGACTCAACGTACGAGTAGTTAGACTGGGGAGCCTGTGGTGAAGTTTTCACTGTACCGACAGTGTGACCATAATCGTGTCGGACAACTCGTTTGCCGAGGGCACACTTATTCGTTTTGGCTTACCAGTTTCGACGTTCGGCATCCTTGGGCGCTCTGCCGTATAACTGAGCCGAATTGGTGCTTGGTACGACCAGCGAATTGGTGTGTCACACAGTGAAATCTTCCGTGATTTCAGGGCTCTAGTAGTGAGTAAATTGCGATCCGTCTGCCTGATCGCTAGATCGCGGGATTTTTCATTTCTTTCGTGGCGCGATCGACTCACAGGTGCCGCCTTACGACTCGCCACTGCCGGACACGACTCGCCAGATGCAAGTTACATCGCTTCACGAAGCAAACGGGGTAAAGTACTGCTGCTCTGGCCTTGTCTAGGTGTGCAAACCACAATCGCCACTTGCTCTCAGCTGCACCCACATAGCCTAACGTAAAATGAACAGCCAAAGTCTGCTCAGCGTCAGAAGAATTAAAAATCTCGATATCCACATTTCTTTTTAGGGCCAGTGTATTTAACTCACCTTTGCCACCCAAGATCCTTGACCACCTGTTAGTTGTTTACGATATTCGAAAATAATCTGGTTAGGTTTAATTAGACCTGTCTTCGTTTCTTTTGTTTTTGTGTATTTGGAAAAATAAATGTTGTCAGAAAACAAAATTTTGCCTGCCTTCTCAATCAAATCATCACTTTAATATAGTCACCCCAAGTGTTAACTTTCATTATGTACGACTCTGCTAGGATATTATGCATTTTAGCGTCAGCTGCCAAGAGTGAACATTCCATTCAGCGGACCCTGTCAGAAAAATTTTCGTAACCATTCCATTCAGCGTACCGTGCGAGGATCACCTTTTTATATATATAGTTTTTGCTATCTTGCAGTTAGCGTCCCCTGCCAGGATCTCTTACTTTATTAACGTTATCTTTCAATGTGGCATCCCCTGCCAGGATATCTTTCAATGTTAACGTTTAGCTTGGAGAACAGCACTTAACGCCCCGCGGGGTAGCCGCGCGTTCTAGGGTGGGGCCTTGCCACGGTTCGCGCGGCTTCCCCTGTCGGAGGTTCGAGCCCTGCTTCGGGCCTAGGTTTGTTTGTTGTCCTTAGCGTAAGTTGGTTTAAGTCAGATTAAGTAAAGTGTAAGCCTAGCGTCCTACGACCTGAGCAGTTCGGTCCCATAGGAACTTACCACAAATTTCCAAACATCACTTAACAGTAATACACCACCATCGCACAGAGTGGTGTCCTGCCCAACATCCAGGCCGTGCTGCTCCCAAAGAAGACCGAGAATAAGGCTAAAACGGCACGCTGACGCGGCCCCGTCCCGCCCGCCCCTCTCAAATCTCTAAAGGACTACCACCAAATTAAATATAACCAACAGTATCCATCATAAACTAAAACCCTGGATCAGCACGCGTATGCAAACGTCTTAGGCGTCATCTGTTAAAGTCAACGGCAACCACGTCGGCGGCAGCCATCCGCCTATCGAATTACAGCCAGGTGATATTTATGGGCCATGATTGCCCAAACAACAGCTTACACTCCTGTACCACATGGAAAAAAGTTTAATGGTGAGAGGAAGATCATTTCATACATCACTTCGTTCCAAGTGCGCTTGCAGGTTGGACGAAAATATGAAAACACCGCGAGAAATGCATGCTTGAACATAACTGCGGATGCTAGACAATTGTGAAGGGTGCGCTGTCGTATTTGGCCACGAACGGGACCTGTACATTGTCTTCCATCGGTTGCAAATTTCAGTCGTAGTTAGAACAGTGTTCTGTTTAGTGTGTGAGTGCATTATGTCGGAGCTAAGTGAATTCGAACGAGGGCAAATTGTTGGTGCTCGTACAGTGGGTGCTTCCGAAAGTAAGAAAGAGAAGTGTTTGCTGTTTGAAGAGGTAGTGTATCGAAGAATTATACCGCGCAAAAACGCACTAAATCACAATGCGGACGGAAGTGTGTTGAATGATCGTTGAAGACTGTGACGAGAAATGAGAGGACAACAACTGCAAAAGTCAATGCAGAACTGAATGTCGCGCCCGTGAACTCTGTCAGCACCAAAACACACGAAGGGAGCTCCGTAAACAGGAAATTGCAGCGCGTGCTGGAAATCGAAAACTACTCGTCAGCGATGCAAAAGCCTGTAATAGGAAAAAGTGAGGCTCACGCCCTGAAACCTGAACTATGGAGCTATAGAAGAAAGTCGTTTGGTCGGCTGAGTCTTGTTTCACACGGTTTCTTCTGGTCTAGTTTACGTCCCAGTAATGAAGCATGGGAAAGTTCGCTGATGATTTGGGCAGCCATATCGTGGTATTACGTCGGAGCCATGGTTATTCTACAAGGTCGTATTGCTGCTGATGTTATGTGACCAAGGTGGCCACGGTAGAATGTTTGTTCTCGATTGGTAATGCTGTATTCTAAGATGAAAGGGCCCTTCTTCACGCACCTTGCATCGTCCAGTGCTGGTTTTATGAGCACGAGATTGCATCTCTCCTGGCCACCACAGTCTCCATATCTCAATATTATTGAGCCCTTGTGGTGTAGTGTGGAAGGAAGGGTCATCATCACCGTTCACCTTGAGAAATCGGTTGGAAACTTTCCTCATGTCAGCAAGTTGTAGGTGTCGCCACCGTCGCCAACCTAGCATGAATCCTCTCACAAGCTAATCATTTGCATATCATAACATTTTCTTCCTGTCGGTTAAATTTCGCGTCTGTAGCACGTCATCTTCGTGGTGAAGCAATTTTAATGGCCAGTAGTGTATGATGAGATAAAAGAAATTACTCAGATAGTGAAGGGAGACAAAAATTTAATAGTCATGGGTGACTGGAATTCGATAGTAGGAAAACAAAAAAGAGAAGGAAACGAAGTAGGTAAATTTGGAATGGGGGTAAGAAATGAAAGAGGAAGCCGCCTGGCAGAATTTTACACAGAGCATAACTTAATTATAGCTAACACTTGGTTCAAGAATCATGAAACATGGTTGTATACATGGAAGAACCGTGGAGATACTAAATGGTTTCAGATAGATTATATAATGGTAAGACAGAGATTTAGGAACCAGGTTTTAAATTGTAAGGCATTTCCAGGGGCAGATGTCGACTCTGACCACAATCTATTGGTTATGAACTGTAGATTAAAACTGAAGAAACTGCAAAAAGCTGGCAATTTAAGGAGATGGGACCTGGATAAACTGAAAGAACCAGGGGTTGTAGAAAGTTTCAGGGAGAGCAAAAGGGAAGAATTGACAGGAATGGGGGAAAGATATACAGTAGAAGAAGAATGGGTAACTTTGAGGGATGAAATAGTGAAGGCAGCAGAGGATCAAATAGGTACAAAGACGAGGGCTAGTAAAAACCCTTGGGTAACAAAAGAAATATTGAAATTAATTGATGAAAGGAGAGAATATAAAAATGGAGTAAAAGAAGCAGGAAAAAAGGAATACAAACGTACCAAAAATGATATCAGCAGGAAGTGCAAAATGGCAAAGCAGGGATGGCTAGTGGACAAATGCAAGGATGTAGAGGCATATCTCACTAGAGGTAAGATCGATACTGCCTACAGGAAAATTAAAGAGACCTTTGGCGAAAAGAGAACCACTTGTATGAATATCAAGAGCTCAGATGGAAACCCAGTTCTAAGCAAAAAGGGAAAGCAGAAAGATGGAAGGAATATATAGAGGGAATATACAAGGGCGATGTACTTGAGAACAGTATTATGGAAATGGAAGAGGATGTAGATGAAGATGAAATGGGAGATACGATACTGCGTGAAGAGTTTGACAGAAGAGCACTGAAAGACCTAAGTCGAAACAGGGCCCCGGGAGTAGACAACATTCCATTAGAACTACTGACAGCCTTGGGAGAGCCAGTCCTGACAAAACTCTACCATCTGGTGAGCAAGATGTATGAGACAGGCAAAATACCCTCAGACTTCAAGAAGAATATAATAATTCCAATCCCAAAGAAAGCAGGTGTTGACAGATGTGAAAATTACCGAACTATCCGTTTCATAAGTCACGGCTGGAAAATACTAACGCTAATTCTTTACAGACAAATGGAAAAACTGGTAGAAGCGGACCTCGGGGAAGATCAGTTTGGATTCCGTTGAAATACTGGAACACGTGAGGCAATACTGACCCTACGACTTATCTTAGAAGAAAGATTAAGGAAAGGCAAACCTACGTTTCTAGCATTTGTAGACTTAGAGAAAGCTTTTGACAATGTTGACTGGAGTACTCTCTTTCAAATTCTAAAGGGGGCAGGGGTAAAATATTGGGAGCGAAAGGCTATTTACAATTTGTACAGAAACCAGATGGCAGTTATAAGAGTCGAGGGGCATGAAAGGGAAGCAGTGGTTGGGAATGGAGTGAGACAGGGTTGTAGCCTATCCCCGATGTTATTGAATCTGTATATTGAGCAAGCAGTGAAGGAAACAAAAGAAAAATTCGGAGTAGGTATTAAAATCCATGGAGAAGAAATAAAAACTTTGAGGTTTGCCGATGACGTTGTAGTTCTGTCAGAGACAGAAAAGGACTTGGAAGAGCAGTTGAACGGAATGGATGGTGTCTTGAAAGGAGGATATAAGATGAACATCTACAAAAGCAAAACGAGGATAATGGAATGTAGTCGAATTAAGTCGGGTGATGCTGAGGTAATTAGATTAGGAAATGAGACACTTAAAGAAGTAAAGGAGTTTTGCTATTTGGGGATCAAAATAACTGATGATGGTCGAAGTAGAGTGGATATAAAATGTAGACTGGCAATGGCAAGGAAAGCATTTCTGAAGAAGAGAAATTTGTTAACATCGAGTATAGATTTAAGTGTCAGGAAGTCGTTTCTGAAAGTATTTGCATGGGGTGTAGCCACGTACAGAAGTGAAACATCTACGATAAATAGTTTAGACACGAAGAGAATAGAAGCTTTCGAAATGTGGTGCTACAGAAGAATGCTGAAGATTAGATGGGTAGATCACATAACTAATGAGGAGGTATTGAAAAGAATTGGGGAAAAGAGAAATTTGTGGCACAACTTGACTAGAAGAAGGGATCGGTTGGTAGAAGATGTTCTGAGGCATCAAGGGATCACCAATTTAGTATTGGAGCGCAGCGTGGAGGGTAAAAATCGTAGAGGGAGACCAAGAGATAAATACACTAAGCAGATGCAGAAGGATGTAGGTTGCAGTAGGCATTGGAAGATGAAGCAGCATGCACAGGATAGAGTAGCATGGAGAGCTGCATCAAACCAGTCTCTGCACTGAACACCACAACAACAACAACAGCAACAAAAATGTGTTGTGTTTTTAGCGTTTCCACATTTTTGAATATTTTTGTTATGTTTACGTCAGAGTGTTGCTGCAACGAGAGCTAACCTCGCCACGAGCCGAGCCGCGTACATGATGGCTCGCGCGGCCTCAAATAACAAAGATAGCGGCACCAAATAATTAGATTCAGATTTACGTTCGTACGTGATATTGATCCTCTTGTTACAATTAACAATCTAGTTTACATCATTTTCTTGATATTACCGTCAGAATCCGCTGAAAATTTGGACGAATTCTTCTTTTGAAAGAGGCAACATTACATAGAGAATGTCCTCCTTCGCGTCGGTTGGCGCCTACACGAGATGGGAAACCTTGAGAAACGAAGACGTTGTATGCTTTCTGTGTCGCAGCAGTTAGATGTACGACGTTGCGTTTCTCAGCTGTCGGCAGGCGACCCATTTCTTTTAAGGTCGTAAGCGTACTGTGTACCGGTGTCTCCGAGATCATAGATCTCAGCCCCACTCTTCTTGTTTGAACAACAGCAGTTCCTCGTTCGCAAGGCGCCAATGGTTATCACGTTCGATTACAGCACTTTCCGCCTAGCCTCTCGTTGCAGTTAGTAACTTTGCATTGTTTTTTGTAACCTCTTTCCACCTCCTCAGTTTGTTAACAACAGACACTAAAAAGGAGAAAATTCTGCATCATTACTACACCTGCGGAAAGGTTACTGCTCCGTATTTTATTCAAACCAACAAATAATTTATAGTTTGTGTTCTAGTTAATTAAAATTATAAGTCTCCAGTGGTACGTCACATACAAAGTAGGTACAGAAGTCCTGTTATGTGCCCTATACCGACAACACCGGAATTAGTACCGACGGCAATCATAATTTTTACGACGTTTCAGTAATCTAGGCTTCATTACTCAATTTCGAACCACTTGAAAGTAGGTACGAGTTCGAGTGCACTACGCGGTCAAGACTGAGACCAGAAAACAAAAATAATTTCCACACGGGCTACGCACAGGGCGGAGACAACCTTTTGTCCTACTTAAATGTATTGATGATTCCCTATAGAAGTCCAGTTGCAAAAGCAGCTGGAAATTCTGGTTAATTGCAAGTTAACTTAAGGTGAAGTTTTGCAACCGGTTCGAAACTTCACAGCTTAACTTGGTTAAATTTTAATTATAATTTAGAGCTAGCGAAGTCGTAAATTTCTTTTCCAGAAGTAATTTCGGCCGAAGACATCGTTACTCTATAGCTAGAAAGCGATTTTAAAGCTGTTACTATAATTTTTGCTAGTATTTTGCTTATGACGGCAGTTTCTTTGTAATTACGTCAACTGTTCGCTTTTCTAAAAAGTATATTAATATTTATCTGCCGTTCTTATTCATTGATGAACTTAGTAATTATTTACAGAAGTTGCCTAGTATTATTTATATGTTAATTAAGGACGCTCTCCAATTTAGCTAATAGTGCTATTTTTATTTGTTGAAGTTTGGTACTCTCTACTCCGCATAGTTACAGATGATTTTATTTTGACAGACTCACCTTCAGGCTGGCAGTAGGTTTACGGGATAAAAACGTTTTAATAAATTAAAATAATTTCGAAACAGCTGATGAACCACGATAAATTGGAACTCTCATACTCCATCAGTAAAAAATTATTTGCAGACGCAAACGTGTTTCATTCAGAACGCAACAGTTTAAGTAGCTGACCTTCTGTGCAGCAGCGATTAAAGGTATGTTTCAAATCAAGTTTATTCTTAAATGTATATTTCTGGGCAGTGTTAGGAAAGTAAAATATCATTAAAGTGCTTTTTTGTAATTTAAATATTAGGATATAAGTGTCCTTAAAGTATGTAATACTTGAATATAGCAAAATCCATCTGTCGCCGTGGCAAAGGCATTAGGTATCTGGTAAAAGAAAAGTTAGGATGTGTTAAATGACGACCAGGTTGTCTTTGGGAAAGGTAAAAGCATCAGAGAGGTAATTCTGGCGTTGTGGTTGATAATTGCAGTAAGACTAAAGAAAAATCAAGACATGTTCAAAGGATTTGTCCACCTGGGAAAACCGTTTAGCAGTGTCAAATGCTGCAAGACGTTCGAAATTCTGAGAAAAATAACGGTAAGATACAGGGAAAGACGGGTAATAAACAGTGTGTACAAGAGCCAAGAGGGAACGGTAAGAGTGGAACACTAAGAACAAAGTGCTTGGCTTAAAAAGGATGTAAGAACAGGGATATAGTCTTTCGCCCCTATTGTTTAGTCGATACGTGGAAGAAGTAATGACGGAAACAAAAGAAAGTTTCAAGAGTGGAAATAAAATTCAGAGTGAAATGATATCAACGATAAGATTTGCTGGTGACGTTGCTATCCTTATTGAACGAGAAGAAGAATAACAGGATGTGCTAAATGGAATGAACAGTCTAAATGAGTACAGAATATGTACTGAGAGTAAATCGAAGATAGAGGAAAAAATGAGAAGTAGCAGAAATAGGAATAGTGAGAAACTTAACATCAGGATTGGTGATCACGAAGTAGATGAAGTTATGGAATTCTGTTACCTAGGCAGCAAAATAACCCATGACGAACAGAACAATGCCGACATAAAAACCAGAGTAGCACTAGCAAAAACTGCATTCCTTGACATGAGAAGTCGACTAGTATCACAACACTGAATAATAGTGAAACATGGACTCTGGGAAAACAGAAACAGAAGAGAATAGAAGCATCAGAGATGTGGTGCTACAGAAGAATGTTGAAAATTAGGTGGACTGATAAGGTATGGAGTGAGGAGGTTCTCCGCAGAATCGGCGAGGAAAGGAATGTATGGAAAAAATTGACAAGAAGAAGGGACAGGATGATACAAGACATCACGGAAAGACTTCCATTACACTAAAGGTAGCTATAGAGGGTAAAAACTGTAGAGGAAGACAGAGATTGGAATGCATCCGGGGAATAATTAAGGACGTTGGTTGCAAGTGCTACTTTGGAGAGGTTGGCACAGGAGAGGAATTCGTGGCGAGCCGCATCAAACCAGTCAGAAGACCCCCTTCCTCCCCTCCATCCTCCACCCCCCTTCCCCCAAAGAAAGAAAACCTGACTGCAGACCATCACTATGTCGCCAGTTCGTCATTGCCCGGGTGCTACAAGAGAGTCACACAATACTTCTCGTGATAAGTGTGTTGCCTCGTAACATACTGTAACCGTGTCAGCCTATGAATTAGCAGCAGTAAAGCTTCTAGGAAGGGCGGAAATACGTATTCGAAGAACGGCAAAATCCACTTGTCGGTGTGGGAAAACATTACGTATCCGGTAATAGAGTTCATCGTGACAGAGGGGGCCATTACCTATCCAATCGTTGCCCAGGTGGTACAAGACAGTCGCACCACACACGTTCTAATTGTGTTGCCTCAAAACATACTGTAACCATGCTTGCCTCTGAATTAGCAGCAGTAAAACTTCCAGGAGGGGCGGAAATACCTATTCAAAGTGCTTCCTTTCATTCTTTCTGGGAATGCACTCGTTTGATATTCATGCATTATTTCGTCTGACATCTAAGCAGAGACCGTTTTAAACATTCTCTTTACCAATAGCAACAAAAAGAAAGCACTCCGTCTTCAGGCCACGAGTGACCTACTGGGACCATCCGACCGCCGCGTCATCCTCAGCGGAGGATGCGGCTTAGGAAGGGCGTGGGGTCAGCACACCTATCTCTCGGTCGTTATGATGGTAATCTTGACCGAAGCCGCTACTAATCGGTCGAGTAGCTCCTCAATTGGCATCACGAGGCTGAGTGCACCACGAAAAATGGCAACAGCTCATGGCGGCCTCGATGGTCACCCATCCAAGTGCCGACCACGCCCGACAGCGCTTAACTTCGGTGATCACACGGGAACCGGTGTAGCCACTGCGGCAAGGCCGTTGCCAATAGCAACAAACCTTAACAAGAAATGGATTACACAACTATAATAAAAATAGCGTTAATAATTACATCGTAAATAGGACTGTAAGCTCAGGTTGTGAATCGTGCCTCATTTCTCAATGTGTAAGGCTACTGCAACACGAGATGAAGATTGCTATCAAGTCACGGTCCAGCACTTAGTTTTAACCAGCTAGGAAGATTCACACTCCTGTGCATAGTAAAAGCCCCATTCTGAGTATAAAGAAAATGAAGTACTTACTTACTTGCTCTTCACGGATAGTTTTATAGCCTGATACGACCTCAGATTTATTCTAAGATTTATGAGTAACGTAGTTTTATGTGGACGTGATACCAGCACTTCGCACAAGCCGCAGCATGGACGACCAGGGACGTTTTCAGTCGAGTTTACTTTACGTTAACATAAGAAAAATAACGAAAGCAGAAAATGAACATTATTATTAACGCACTACATAACAATGAAGTGGGAATAATCTGTATCACCAAACAGTTAAACCAGTCAGCTAATCGTCCGCTCCTGCTTGCGGGTTGCCTATCTAACGGTTTCCAGGGACAAAAAAGTAATTTTCAGTAGTCCACACAATTATTGACCGAATTTTAAAATTTCAGAAGCTCTCATAATCGACCCATGGATTCAATTTTGTCAAATAAAGACACGGCTGGAGACAGTGGCTGTTACGTGAAGTAAATCCTTGATTGCGTACAGCAAGCAGCCGTAAATTGGTTTTAGGTTACTTTATTCAAAAAGTACTGTTACCGGATTCAAATTTAAACAGTTCATCGACGGACGACTTTCATTTGACAAAAGCGTGAAAGCCGTTTGGTGATCAATTGTATAAATTCGAAAAGGGCAATCTTATCATTAACAGGTCCTAAATTACAAACAGGTTAGATATAATAGTTATATTAAAGAGATTAACGAAGCTTCTTTGATTATACAAGGTAAACTTTTGTAACACAAGAAGAGATATAATAGTAACTGAAATAAAGGAAACTGGCGCATATGAGTAAGAAGGGTAAATTACAACACATCCTGGAGGGGATTATGAGTAATATTTGCAGTTAGAAGTGGTGAGTAAGTGAATTGTGTCTGGTCATTCAGTACAAAGATTGGGCTGATGGACATATGTTTACTAATTTCCATTATTTAAAGATTCATCTTCCTTCCTCTATCGATGTGATCCATACTTCACATATCAACTTTTAACTATGGCCTTGTTTAAGCAAGTGGTTGTAAGAAGTAGAGTCTACTTTTCTAAGTTTCCAACTTTTGTGGTGGTCCTGCAATCGGGTAGATGTTGCTCAGCCAGACTGACCTATGTGGAATTTTCCACAATTACAAGTAATTTTGTATATTACATTCTTTTCCAAAGCTGGTGTGCTGTCTTTACCATTGGGAAAAAGTGTCCGACAGTGTGGTGCACATAAAATGGTGCTTTTATTCCTGGATTTAAGCTTCCTGGCTATAACCAGTGAGACTTTTCCTAAATACGGAATTGTGTACCATTTACTGCGTTCTTCAGGCGATGGGTCAAGAACAGGGTAAAGAAGAGAATGCACCAACTGTTTTTGCTTTTTGTGCGTTACGGAATCCACTGAGGTAGGAGGACAGCTACTGATAATGACGACGTGCATACCTTGTACGGAAAAATAAAGGCTAAAGTTAAGAAACTACCAGTGGTAAACAACTTTCAAAACCAATTCAAAAGCTAAATTTTGCACAGCCTGTAACTAGTCTTTCGGACTTAAAAACGACCAACGAAGAATTCATTGTACTAGGAAAAGGCTTCGAATATGCTCCACCACAAAAAGGCTCCGAAAAACAACTGGAAATAATAAAAATAGATCTAAATTAGGTGAGGACATCTCCACAAAACATCTCGGAGCCCATGTACTGGCCGGCCGTCGTGGCCGAGCGGTTTTAGGCGCTTCAGTCTGGAACCGCGCTACCGCTACGGTCGGAGGTTCGAATCCTGCCTCGGGCATGGATGTGTGTGATGTCCATAGGTTAGATAGGTTTAAGTAGTTCTAAGTTATAGGGGACTGATGACCTTAGAAGTTAAGACCGATAGTGCTCAGAGCCATTTGAACCCATGTACAGGAAACATCTCATCTCGTACCTAGTGCTCCGCCAGGTAAAGAATTTCAAGAACAAAAAGAATGAAAATAGGTTACAGCAACACGATCATACAAAGGAAATGCTGTTGCTAACACGAATCCTATAGCTTCCAAATTTTATGGCCTCCCTAAACTCCATAAAGATAATATCCCAGTTATTCCTGCGCTGTCTTAATTCTCAGATCCATGTTACATATGAGCCACAGAGCTAAGATCAAAAGCAAGTTCAAACCTAGTGACAGTATGCTTAATTGAGTTGACTTAATGAACAAGTTAAAAGACAATGTAGACCCCCTCCCCCCCCCCCCCCCGTATTGGCTAGCTACTTTATTTTGATGTTAGTAACTTATTCACTAATGTACCCATTCAGCAGTAACTAAAAATTCTCACAGACTTACTATATAAATCGGTAGTTAACCAGGTTGTCACAGGCGACACAAGGTTAGAGAAAAAACTTTTTCTAACAGAAAATTATTCCCGTTTCAATGGCAGGATACACAAACATTTGGATGGTCTAGCTATGGGGTCCCCCCTCAGTCCTGTCCTTTCTGAAATCTTTATGGACAATTTTAAAACACAGTTTTTGGAAAAAAAACATTCTTTTCCAAGACTGGATATTCGTTTAGGTGCACTGACGATGTGTTGTGCTTGTGGACAGCTACTACTACACAACTTCAGAAATTCCTCAAGCAACTAAATTCTAAACACAAAAGTATAAAATTCACAATGGAGATTGGGGCTAACTAAATAAATTATTTAGATCCAAGCATAGACATCAGTAACCGTATTCATACGTCCAAGATTTATAGGAAACATATCACCACAGATATGGTAATATCGGCCAATTGCCAACACCCAGTGACCCAAAAACATGCTGCCATTCATTCAGTGATACATCGCCTAATGTTTATCCCTACGAGTGAAGACAAATTGCAGACGTAATTAAATGCTGTAAAAGAATTAGCATAAAGCAACGGCTATCCCCTCCTACCTTAGTCGACTCCATATTGTACAAAAATCAAAAACAGGTCTACTCTCTTCGTTACCCTGTTCTTGACCCACAACCTCAAGAACCTATTAACGACAAGATCATTATGTCCAGCCACATCTATGGAATATGTCACCGACGTTTATTGTTCAATTATTGTCTTCTATGAAGAACTTTTGTAATTTGTCTATAATGTTCAGCCACATCTATGGAATATGTCACCGACGTTTATTGTTCAATTATTTTCTTCTATAAAGAACTTCTGTAATTTGTCTATAAATAATTTTACATCGCATTTATACTGAAATAATCCCTCTCGTTTTATTCCTAATTCTAACATTAACATTTCTCATCTTTGGAAGTGGAGGTATGCACTAGTTTAAAATATTTGATCCAACAAAGTTTCACTGCACCATGTCAGTTCTAGTGTAATATATTTGTCCAATGAACACCCGTTTATCATTTGCATTTCTTCTTGGTGTAGCAATTTTAATGGCCAGTAGTGTATGTGAATGGGGAGCACTGCTGCGACGTTTTAAATAGATGAATATTGAATAAAGAATGTAGCTTCTTGATTTTTGTAGCCTTCCCTCCTCTCAACACTATTCCTTAAAAAAAAGTCTCGGCCAACTCGAAAGATGGGAATTTAGTCTTGTAGACAGGAGCATTTCTACAGCTAGAATTACATTTGCTTGTATTTTTCATAATTCAGTTGTATATGTGCTCCTTATTCAATAAATTTTGCCACACATGACCCTCTCAGGAGCAGCAGTATGTTGCTTATTTTTGTGATCAGCATCACTGAAATCCCACAAACACCTATGCGAAGCATAGATATCCAAAAAGTGAACATTAGTCTCCGTTCCCCATTTCATATTTCAGTTTGTCTACACTCTACAAACACACATAACCTCAAAACTCATGCAAATTAGTGTCGCCTAAGTTGGAACACGCCGAAACTGTTTAGTTTCACCGACGATTTGCGCAAACTCGCGGCGTGCATGCGCAGTGGCCTGTAGCGCAGTTGCGTGCAACCTAGTGTCGTCGTGTAAACTAGGCTTAAGTAATATGTTTCTTGACTTCTATTAGAAAGTGGTCTCTGTACAGGTATAGCGTCTGATGCTGTCCCACTATGAGTTTCGCCAAAATGCTAAAAATTGTTTTCATGTCTAACAATAAATTATGTTACCAACTGTTATTTATGCAAGACTGCAAATTGTTTGTTTGCCCGCATCTCGTGGTCGTGCGGTAGCGTTCTCGCTTCCCACGCCCGGGTTCCCGGGTTCGATTCCCGGCGGGGTCAGGGATTTTCTCTGCCTCGTGATGGCTGGGTGTTGTGTGCTGTCCTTAGGTTAGTTAGGTTTAAGTAGTTCTAAGTTCTAGGGGACTGATGACCATAGATGTTAAGTCCCATAGTGCTCAGAGCCATTTTTTTGCAAATTGTTTGTTGGTGTTTTCTATTGTTTGTGTACTCGACGCTGAGATCTGTTACAAGCATATGGTTCTTCATGGCACACTACGAACTTTTCGGGTCACTGGATCTCATTATCTCCGAGCCGAATGCTGTTCCTCGCGAGATGATACCTGAAGCTCTGAAGAATTCCGTTGTTCATTATTAACTTCTAGAAAGACAAAATATTAATGTCAACTTTGTAACACTTCTCAATTAGCAGTGATTTCTTTCTCAAATCTGCTGAGTAACTTAAAGTTCCATTTCGTGCAATGACATGCATATTGCTATGAGCGATAAGATCATATGAAGTGCAGAAAATAACAAAATGTCTTTGTGTAGTGCATTTTACAGAAGATACTGGCCCTTGAAATGACTGGTACTATCCCTACTAAAAGATTTATTCGAAAGATAGAGATCGTCTAGAAATGGAACTGAACTGCAAATACGACGGAAAACTCCCATGGTAGAGGTTGATCTCTGGTCTTGATATGTTACGACGAAGTGAATTTTTTAATGATTATTTTGACATCTTCCGAAAGAAAAGAAGCTATGAGTTGTCTGTCAAACACAGCTACACTACTTTAATACTTTCACAATGATCGTATTGACAACCAAGGAGCTTAATTTCGTAAAGTGGCTACAAGTCCACCATATTTGAGCCGATTGAACTGCCACGTTTTCTAGGTTAAAAGGTATAATCTAGAATGTCAAACCGATGGATCCTAGCGCACATTCAATCGTTATTTAATCGAGGAACTGTTTTCAAAAGGCAAGCAGATAACATTTTCTACGAGGTTTGGTATACTAGCTGATACCTTTTGCTCAGAAGGAACGACAGTTCAATTTACCTCAAGCATGGCTGACGTACAGTTACGCTGTGAAATTTTAACTCTTTGCTGTGAACAGACCTTTAAAAAATTGAATTTACCTGTGAATAATGAATCTGTATCCAGACATTAATTTAAGTTGTTACTGTGCGGTTGTCTCATAGCATCTCTGGTTCTCATAGCAACATGCTAAACAATAGCGTAAATATTACACAACGCTTTAATTTGAACTGTTACTAGATAATGATAAAATCGATTGTGCGGCTATTCTTTCTAAAATTTTAGACGAACATGCAGCTCGATTCTCCGGGAAAAAACTCTATTACTGATCCTAATGTAGTCATGCGCTTTCGTGAGGAATGCCAAATGCACTTCAGTTCTCATAACTGTGAGAGTAAGGCTTTCCGCTACGCACAGCGCCTTTCTTGTTACTCCTTACACTGGAGTTTGTTTACCATTACCGTGGCACTCTCGTAGTCATTAAATAAACCTCTGATTACAGTAATGGCGCACCTCTTTTTCGCATTCTCCCCCTCCCTACCTCTCTATCTCTCTCTCTCTCTCTCTCTCTCTCTCTCTCTCTCTCTCTCTCTCTCCCGATAATCGAACTACTGATCTTGCTAATGGTTGCAGGCCGTCGGAAAATACTCACGAACTGGTCTCTCGGAGGCTTTGTGAGTGACATCTTTTGTGCGTGAATTACATTTCCTTGGGCTTCTTCTTGTGCATTCGAGTGTGACTGACATCAGAGCTACAGACGTAATTTGAAATTCCTAAATTTAAGCTTTATCTTTGTTACTATTATATTAGTGTGATATTATAAATTCCTCGTACTTGACCATTGTATAAAATTTATCATAATTTCTACTTTCTTTGATGAAGAACTAATAATTTGTAGAAAGTCAACCATCAGTACTTTTGCATAAACATTAGTAATCTTAACTGTGTTGAGATTAACTAATATGTGTGAATCCACAGTATCCGTAGATGGGCTCATTTATCTTCGATTTGAAAAAGAAAGCGTTAATGCGCAGTCCACAACTAAGAGCCGCACACGAGAAAGTGAAAAACTACTAGCCATAGTAGCTCTTGCAGCACAAGCGAACTGTTCAATTTCTCGTGTGCATCTCTTACTTGTGGACTGCGCATGGTGATGCTTGACGTTAGCCGTCCTGTAATCTGCCGTGGATAAGATGCTGCGTTTGTCACTCTAAACTGCTTCTTTTTCTGACTAACCGTTCTAGTCGGATGGAGAGGGAGATGTATGATACCTGAAGTACGCTATTAACCACATGGCTGACAGCGCAGATTGCAACTTCGTCGCTGTAATGTTCCGGAGAAGCAGCGACACTGTATTGTTTCTAAGGCAGTGATTAGGTTTTATTTGCGAATTTTGCCACATATTTCACTTATAATAATGAGCAGAATAATATTCGATTAATCTGAAAACGTAGAACATACGCGGTCGTAAACTAACTTACTGAATAAAGCAAACAGGTGGCAACTACCAGGAAAGTATTCTAGATTCAACATTTGTATATGACATAATGTAAAACTTATAAAAATATTTAATAGATATTTTGAATTGTACTGTACTGACCACCTATTTAGACAGGAAATGAAACAACAGCATCACATTGTCGGTGGTGCTAATCATCATTGTTTGAGTACACTGCGGCGATGATATTTGTAATTGCTATGCGCGTGTATGTGTGTTAATATGAGTAATGAGTAGCTCTACTGACGCGAGTGCGGGAGTGAAGAATTCTGTTATATATATAAGGCCTGAAGTGAGATCAATGTGTCTTGGGCGAATGCTCTCTACGAGACGGCGCTCACCAGCTCTACTGAGGTGATGGTTTGAATCGAAGTGCTTTCAACAACATTCATTGAATATACATTGCTGGAAAAAGAAAATAAGTACACCATTTTAGAAATTTCCAATTTGCTCAAGATTTATTGTTGCAACAGTTCATATGGAGTACAAGAAATGATTACTTACACATCAATAACACAAGCGATTCTTAGGGATCAGGTGTCGACGCAAACTGAAATACTTACAGGGTGTTTCAAAAATGACCGGTATATTTGAAACGGCAATAAAAACTAAACGAGCAGCGATAGAAATACACCGTTTGTTGCAATATGCTTGGGACAACAGCACATTTTCAGGCAGACAAACTTTCGAAATTAAAGTAGTTACAATTTTCAACAACAGATGGCGCTGCGGTCTGGGAAACTCTATAGTACGATATTTTCCACATATCCACCATGCGTAGCAATAATATGGCGTAGTCTCTGAATGAAATTACCCGAAACCTTTGACAACGTGTCTGGCGGAATGGCTTCACATGCAGATGAGATGTACTGCTTCAGCTGTTCAATTGTTTCTGGATTCTGGCGGTACACCTGGTCTTTCAAGTGTCCCCACAGAAAGAAGTCACAGGGGTTCATGTCTGGCGAATAGGGAGGCCAATCCACGCCGCCTCCTGTATGTTTCGGATAGCCCAAAGCAATCACATGATCATCGAAATATTCATTCAGGAAATGAAAGACGTCGGCCGTGCGATGTGGCCGGGCACCATCTTGCATAAACCACGAGGTGTTCGCAGTGTCGTCTAAGGCAGTTTGTACCGCCACAAATTCACGAAGAATGTCCAGATAGCGTGATGCAGTAATCGTTTCGGATCTGAAAAATGGGCGAATGATTCCTTTGGAAGAAATGGCGGCCCAGACCAGTACTTTTTGAGGATGCAGGGACGATGGGACTGCAACATGGGGCTTTTCAGTTCCCCATATGCCCCAGTTCTGTTTATTGACGAAGCTGTCCAAGTAAAAATAAGCTTCGTCAGTAAACCAAATGCTGCCCACATGCATATCGCCGTCATCAATCCTGTGCACTACATCGTTAGCGAATGTCTCTCGTGCAGCAATGGTAGCGGCGCTGAGGGGTAGCCGCGTTTGAATTTTGTATGGATAGAGGTGTAAACTCTGGCGCATGAGACGATACGTGGACGTTGGCGTCATTTGGACCGCAGCTGCAACACGGCGAACGGAAACCCGAGGCCGCTGTTGGATCACCTGCTGCACTAGCTGCGCGTTGCCCTCTGTGGTTGCCGTACGCGGTCGCCCTACCTTTCCAGCACGTTCATCCGTCACGTTCCCAGTCCGTTGAAATTTTTCAAACAGATCCTTTATTGTATCGCTTTTCGGTCCTTTGGTGACATTAAACCTCCGTTGAAAACTTCGTCTTGTTGCAACAACACTGTGTTCTAGGCGGTGGAATTCCAACACCAGAAAAATCCTCTGTTCTAAGGAATAAACCATGTTGTCTACAGCACACTTGCACGTTGTGAACAGCACACGCTTACAGCAGAAAGACGACGTACAGAATGGCGCACCCACAGACTGCGTTGTCTTCTATATCTTTCACATCACTTGCAGCGCCATCTGTTGTTGAAAATTGTAACTACTGTAATTTCGAAAGTTTGTCTGCCTGAAAATGTACTGTTGTCCCAAGCATATTGCAACAAACGGTGTGTTTCTATCGCTGCTCGTTTAGTTTTTATTGCCGTTTGAAATATACCGGTCATTTTTGAAACACCCTGTATATTACTACATGGTATAGCCTCGACGGGCGGCAATACAGGCGCAAACTATGGCATCCAGTCGATCGCATGCATGGCGAATATAGTCCTGGAGTACATGCCACGCCTGCTCGACCTGTTCACGTAGTTCTGTAATTGGCGAGTCGCACGAGTCACCTCTCGTCCTATCATATCCCACACAACCTCCATTGGAGACAAGTCCGAAGATCGTGCTGGCTAGTGAAGTTGTTGCACGTCTTGCAGAACACGTTGAGTTTCAAGGGCAGTGTGTGAGAAAGCATTAGCCTGTTGGAACAATACAATACCTTTCTGTTGGAAGAAAGACAAAAGAACAGACACAACAATACTCTGCACGTACCGAGTGCTGGTTAACATCCCCTCCAGAAGCACCAAAGGTGAAGGAGAGTTGTAGCTTATCGCACCCCAGACCATAAGGGCTGAGGGGAGGCCAGTGTGTCTTACACGAATGCTCTCTACGAGACGGCGCTCACCAGGTTTACGTTGTATGCGCAAGCGATCATCGCTGGCGTGCAGGCAGGATCTGCTTTGCTTGCAAAAGCGCGCGGGGTGCCATTCCATCTTACAAGTGAACCTCAGAAAACACCAGTCGATCTGTGCACGTCGAAGCTGTGGCCTGAGTGGTAGACGGGCTAGTGATGTGCTTGCCTGTAGTCCCACTGCAAGTAACTGGTTCGCAACAGTTTGTGTTGACACGTCTAGGCTCATAGGCCCTTTTATCTGTGTTGTGTAGCAGTAAGATCTGCCACTGCTTCCCTTACAATACGACGATCCTGGAGGATGTCTGTGCTGCGTGAACGTCCAGAGTCTTATTTACAGGTATGACAACGTTCACGTGACCACTTATACCAGCATCGTTGCACAACTGACGCACCACATCCAATTTGTGTGGCAATTCTCCCGTCACTCTGAAGGACACAATTTGAGCTGTTTCAAATCCGCTCAGTTCGCAGTAGGAAGCACAAGTACGACTCTGTGTCATGGTTGCTTACTTGCTTCACACGCCTGCAACACACTGAGCCTTTTGGCTTTGAGCATTCCCTATTAAAGAGTACACACAGATGGCCCTCTGGTAGCTATGGCACTACGCTCTCTGTTGGCGGATGACTATGAATACGTCTGCTATCCTCCAGGTGGCATACGGCGTCATCGGACCAAAATCGATGTCGTATTTCCAAATGGTTCAAATGGCTCTGAGGTCTATGGGACTTAACATCTGACATCATCAGTCCCCTAGAACTTAGAACTACTTAAACATAACTAACCTAAGGACATCACACACATCCATACCCGAGGCAGGACTCGAACCTGCGACCGTAGCAGCCGAGTGATTCCGGACTGAAGCGCCTAGAACCGCTCGGCCACACCGGCCGGCTTCTTACTTCCAGGTGTACGGTGTACTAATAATTTTCCGGCAGTGTACGTCACTGTTATTTAAATGGAATGTGTTTCCCATCCTTGCCTAGGTAAATTTTCTTAATGTTATCTCGTATTTTTGTTATTACTCTGGTGGGGGCATTACATTTACGTACCGAATATGGTTTCCATTAAGTAATGTCTGAAACCTACTTGATTTACCCAACCCTCGACCAGACCGCTAACTAAACGTTA
Organism: Schistocerca cancellata; assembly: GCF_023864275.1. Taxonomy (NCBI): domain Eukaryota; kingdom Metazoa; phylum Arthropoda; class Insecta; order Orthoptera; family Acrididae; genus Schistocerca; species Schistocerca cancellata. Next base: position 673,957,971 of record NC_064628.1, on the reverse strand, counting down.
TTAGACATTTTCGTATGTTTAAGTGGTACGGTTAACGTTGAAGTGTGTGAGTGTTCTGTAGAAGGATTTTATTTCGGAACCTGAGTTGTGAGCACGGCTCTCAGCGAGGCTACTCCACTACAGTCATGTGTAACAATTTTACGATCTTTTTTTTTTCACTATCGTATGCCGTAGTTAGCAAGAAATTTTTAGAACTGCAAATTCATCTGCAGTCAATGCGAAATGGGCCGTTTCGTTGTATGTGACATCTACCTCCCTCTCTCTGTACGTATCTGGTCGTTATACATTAAATCTCTCCGGTCTGCCCTTAATTTGAAGAATGCGACTCATTCCATAAAGTTATAAAACAGCATCAGGACTTTTCTTCTATTTACTTGCATTTTATTTACTTATATTGGGGTTCAATTGCCAGTCTATACCATAAGATGAGATGTTCTTCAGAGCTTTCTTCATTTGGAAACACGTTTAACGGCAAGACCTCACTATGTAGCTCACCGTCATCTGCGAACAACCTCAGAAAGATATAAACATTGTCTGTCAGGGCGTCTGTACACTAAATGATCAGAAGTATCCGGACACACCTACGTCACGACGAATTCAACGCTAGATGTCACAAGTCTGGAGACGGGGAGGATTGTGTTGTCAGTAGAGAAGCAGTAACAGTATCATGCGTCGGTCAGGAGACGTCAGTGACTTCACACGTGGACTCCTCACTGGATGCCAACCGAGTAAAAAATCCATCACGTACCTTTCGGCCCTTCTACAGTTGCTCAAGTTGACTAATGGTGACGTGACAAAGAAGGGGAAAACGCGAAGAAACAACAGCAGCTACACCAAAACCAGGCACACCTTAGGTACTGATGGGCCGGGACCGTTGACTATTGCTGAGGGTTGTTGTAAAAATACACATGAAACAGTTGAAGAATTCCCTCGTGAGCTCCAGTGTGTTACCAACAGTTCAGCCAGCACGATGACCGTGTAGAAAAATGGGGCACAATGGTCAAGCAACGCCTCATAAGCCACACATTTTTAGAGTCGATGCTAAGTGACGCTTGAGATGATGCGAATAGTGGTACCATTGGACAGTGTATGACTCGAAACGAGTGATTGGGAATGATGTATCAAGCTAGTAACGCTAACTTTTACGGCATTCTCCACTGCATGGCGGAAGTGATTGTTGCATCAACATGACAGTGCACCCTGTCATACAGCAGCATCTGTGAGGCAATGGTTTATGGATAACAACACTATTGAAATGGATTATATTCCCCATAGTCCCGACATAAGCCCAGTGGAACAGCTTTGGAACGAGTCAAAACGCTGACTTCGCTCCAGACCCCAGCCTCCAACATCACTGCCTTCTTCGGTTCTGGCTGTTGAGCAAGGATGAGCTGGCATTCCTCCTCAGACATTCAGACACCTCATGGAAAGCAGAGTTCAAGCCGTCATGAAAGCGAATGGTGGACACCCTCCATATTAATATTCATTGGATACCTTAGATCAGTGTGTGTAATGATAAACAGTAATATATCCACCACACATGCTTATATATTGAGACTAATTATAGCTCGTACATACACACTTCTAGTTAACACTCCCCTCGCTCCATCTGTGATTGGCACGTAAAAAAATCTTAACATATGATACAATGGAGGTACTCCCTACCATATAGTTTTCAGCGACGTGTGGAAAGTAGAGAAAAGGAATACAAGATCTTTCGATTTTGCAATATGCGAAATACTCTCACGTTCAGAAAAATATGACACCTTGAACGACTAGAGATAGAATTTGTATATTCACATTAGTATGTTCTGCATAAATGATGAGCATTTCACTCATCTCTGTTCAGCACGTTTCCTGTTGCCTAGTAGACTGTGTCCGCCATGGGCCCCGATAACTTGTTCCATGCGTGATGTCATCGACGCGGATAAGCTGCGAACGGCGTCCTGCGGTATAGCCATCCATGCTGCATTCACCTGGTTCCGTAGTTCATCTGTGGTGGGTGGCACTGGGTTACAGCGCTGCACCCGTCGTTTCACCATATCCCACACATTTTCGATTGACGACAAGTCTTGTGATGTGACGGGCCAGGATAAAATGCTGACGTCGTGTGACACCAAGAAGGCACATGCAGTCGTGCACTGGCTTGCTGAGAAATGGCGTCAAGGGTGTTGTGATAAAAGGGTATGGCTACGGGTCGTAGGATGTCGTTCACATAGGTCACACGGCGACAGTGCCCTGGACACTCATCAATAGCACCGCATACCATAGGGCCTTAAGTTGGCGCTGCAGGTCTTGTCCGAGTGTAGTCACTTTGGTGCCACCCCCCCCCCCCCCCCTGTCTGCGACGAACCAAAACGCAGTCATCATTTTCAAACAAACAGAACCTTAATTTGTTCGAAAACACTCTCTGATGCCATTTCTGTCCCCAGTGACGTAGTTCCATACACCACTGTCGTCTAGTATGATTCTGCACATTCGTCAAAGGTAGACGGAGAACTGGACGACGTGAACGTAACCTATGTCGTAATAAACGGTGACGAGCTGTCACCCCTGATAGTGTACGATGTTTTACACTGTTCTGCTGTTGCGCCAAGGCCAAGGAGATCGCAGATCAGTTCTGCAATGTTGTTCGGATGAGGTGTCGATCTTCTCAGACGAAGATCTGGGTGGTACGACCTGACCCATCTCGTTGTGTCCTACGGCCTTCCGTGAACCATTCTGCGCACCCCAGATGCACTGCCGAAACACTTCGTCCCACACGAGCTGGAATTTGACAGATGACTGCATCACATTCTCTCATGTCAATAATTCACCCTGGTTCAAACTCACTGATTTCATGGTACGGTTCGCGCATACGACTGCGACGCATCCTGCACGCCTGCTGAAGTCACACTGATCCATTGCCTTCGGTTTATAGCGACAACAAGAACCGCAGGCACATTTTAATGGTAGGTAGTTTTGCACCGCGAAATCGATGTTGACCTTGAATCCGTCGGCCCATGGCTCAGATGCTAATCATTTCTGCAGAGCATGCTAATGTGCATGCCCCGTGAATATGAACGTCCTGTCTCCAGTGGTTCAAGGTGTCCTGTTTTTTTTCTGAACATGAGTGGAGCGTTTGCTTAGCGACCTGTTTGTACTGTCGTTTGGTAGCTTTTAATCAGCACGTTCCATTCACTGTTGTATATGGCGCCAGCGCTACCTAATGCATCAAACTGATTCCTACAGGCTGTCTGCCATACTTCCACTTATCGTAACGCCGATCCGGTAAAAGCGTTCAGCTTGTAGCGGAAACAATGCGGTAGCCGATGCGGCCATACCTCCCTGATTTCGATTTCTGTGGTTTACCTAGTCGTTTCACGGTTGCAGCGATATAGTTCCTTGCGCAATATCACAACTGTTTGCGCTGCGGAGCCTAGTCGTACACCTTGCTAATAAATGTAACCAAGCGGCGGTCTGGCAATGCGCACATGCGGGCCAACATACACATCTACGACGCTAACTAGCTGACATAGAAAAGAAGAGCTATTCCCATGTCTGGTGCACGCTAAGCTGTTAAGCTTAGGCAACTGCTAACGCGAGATTTGTGTGATAGTTGAATAACAGTAGGTGTAGGTTATCTTCAGTGGAAAAGAGATTTTAACTTCATTAAGAAGTTCAAAAATGGACGTGGACAGCCTGTCCTCGGAAATATATAACAACAGTCACGTCATGCACAGTTACGTATGGAATGGATCTCAATGGACATGACTTCAAAATACGTATTCAGCCACAAGTGGATATAGATTGAGTTAACCTCGGAAGACGCATCCAGCCACACGTGGATCTACTGCAAACAATTGTGCATAAGTGGTTTGTGAATAAAGTTCCGAGTTGTGTCCACTGATGACCATAATATGTGTAGCCATTGATGACTTATGATTTTTGTTACATATTGCTAGGATAACGTGTCCACAACCATTTGTGAACTAGAAATGAACACTCGCTCGAAACTGGTTAGTGGTGCTTAGTTAAGTACTCATTTAAACTAACTGCCTTGTGGGAACGATTTTGTTCTTTAAATGCATCAGTGTCTTTCATCTATTTTTATTTTAGTGCTAAAACTGTCTGTCACCTCCGACTTCGTTCTTCTCATAAACTGATTCATTGTTCTTGTGGTCAGCCACAATCTTCAAAGTCAATTGTTTCAGTGGCTTTAGACATTATACGAGGTGCACTCAAGTTCTAAGGCCTCCGATTTTTTTTCTAATTAGCTACTCACCCGAAATCGATGAAACTGGCGTTTTTCTCGACGTAATCGCCCTGCAGACGTACACATTTTTCACAACGCTGACGCCATGATTCCATGGCAGCGGCGAAGGCTTCTTTAGGAGTCTGTTTTGACCACTGGAAAATCGCTGATGCAATAGCAGCAGGGCTAGTGAATGTGCGGCCACGGAGAGTGTCTTTCATTGTTGGAAAAAGCCAAAAGTCACTAGGAGCCAGGTCAGGTGAGTAGCGAGCATGAGGAATCACTTTAAAGTTGTTATCACGAAGAAACTGTTGCGTAACGTTAGCTCGATGTGCGGGTGCGTTGTCTTGGTGAAACAGCACACGTGCAGCCCTTCCCGGACGTTTTTGTTGCAGTGCAGGAAGGAATTTGTTCTTCAAAACATTTTAGTAGGATGCACCTGTTACCGTAGTGCCTTTTGGAACGCAATGGGTAAGGATTACGCCCTCGATGTCCCAGAACATGGACACCATAATTTTTTCAGCACTGGCAGTTACCCGAAATGTTTTTGGTGGCGGTGAATCTGTGTGCTTCCATTGAGCTGACTGGCGCTTTGTTTCTGGATTGAAAAATGGCATCCACGTCTCATCCATTGTCACAACCAACGAAAAGAAAGTCCCATTCATGCTGTCGTTGCGCGTCAACATTGCTTGGCAACATGCCACACGGGCAGCCGTGTGGTCATCCATCAGCATTCGTGGCACCCACCTGGATGACACTTTTCGCATTTTCAGGTCGTCATGCAGGATTGTGTGCACAGAACCCACAGAAATGCCAACTCTGGAGGCAATCTGTTCAACAGTCATTCGGCGATCCCCCAAAACAATTCTCTCCATTTTCTCGATCATGTCGTCAGACCGGCTTGTGCGAGCCCAAGGTTGTTTCAGTTTGTTGTCACACGATGTTCTGCCTTCATTAAACTGTCGCACCCACGAACGCACTTTCGACACATTCATAACTCCATCACCACATGTCTCCTTCAACTGTCGATGAATTTCAATTGGTTTCACACCACGCAAATTCAGAAAACGAATGATTGCACGCTGTTCAAGTAAGGAAAACGTCGCCATTTTAAGTATTTAAAACAGTTCTCATTCTCGCCGCTGGCGGTAAAATTCCATCTGCCGTAGGTGCTGCCATCTCTGGGACGTATTGACAATGAACGCGGCCTCATTTTAAAACAATCTATCTCTTTCCAGTCCGGAGAAAAAAAATCGGAGGCCTTAGAACTTGAATGCACCTCATACACCCGTATTGTCGCTGGAATGATTCCCCATTCGTAGCTGCTCCACTTATTTACTTTCCTTAGCGCGTCACGGGCCCACAACTGCACCCATTATGAATGAGGACAGCATCCGTTAATTAAAATGAAAAAAATGTATAGTTTTGCATCAGTCACGAAGTATTTCATTCATCATGAGTTTCCAATGTTGCACCCGATGATAATAGCGCAATTGCAAGTACCTGTAGTAAAGTCAGATTTTCTTTCGGGGAGTCATATGCTGTTTCTTCGATATTTTCATTACACCTATGCTGTTTATGACAGTGACATGCACCATATTTTGCAAATGTTCGTGTAGTAAATTGTAAATTCCACAATATTTCGACAAGATCATGTTAAGACTTCGTTCGAGATCTAAAAAGGAAGGTTACTATAAACATTCATAGTTCTCACACGTACCCTAACATGGGATATTGAAGCATTCAAGAGTTCTCCATTGTGCAACTCATCTACATCTCTCTCACAAGGCATTCGCTGGTCTTAGTTCACAAACACCAAGGACAATTGTATCACTTGGGGAATTACACTATCCGATCAAAAATATCTGGACAGCTTCACCGTGCGTGGCTCGTGTTCATGCCATCTCTTATTTAACACCCTGTTTTTACCGTACTGCCGCCTCGTTATGTTAATTTTCAATTACTGGTGTCACTGAGTTGCTGCCTTGCCTGCCCGTGAGCGGCAGCAGCAGCGCTTATCGACATAGACCCTGCCGTATCATCTTTGCTGAACTGCTGTTACTTCCTGGTCGTCGTGTGTCGTCCTAGGGGTTGGAACGCGCCAGCAGTACAGTTCCGACCGGGCAATGAAGTCGGTTGGAACGCGCTAGCAGTGGAGTTCGAACCTGGCAGTCAGACAGTTGGGACGCGACCAGGTTCGGATAGCCGTGACTCGCCCGACCGTTGCCGGCACACATGGCTTGAGTGGGGACGGTCTTGGTTGATCGTCGGTTGGTCGTCTTACCGGACGACGTCTATTTGCTTGCCGATCGTTTATGGGTTGGCAGTGTGTGTCTCAACTCGTGGTTCGTCCTTGTGATTGCACAGTCACTGCTTTTGGCATTGGTCGTGTTCTTCGTCCAAGTGTTTGTGAAATTGTGTGTAGCTGGTGATGTCGACTGCCCAGTTATTTTAGTGCTCATGTGTAGCAGTTGGTCGGTTGGCGCAGTCGCGACATAGCACCAGTGGGGCATGCAGCACCAGGGAGGCGCGGATAGCCATCACTCGCCCGATGATTGCCGACACACATGATTTGAGTGGCGACGACTTTGGTTGATCGTCGGTCGGTCGTCTTGTCGAACGGCGTGTATTTGGCTGGCGATCGCTTATGGGTTAGCTTCGTGTGCCAACTCGTGATTCGTCCTTGTTATTGCACAGTAACTGCCGTTAGCATCGTCTAGTTCTTCGTACTAGTGTTCGTGAAACTGTGTGTCGTTTAAGTGATTTTGACTGACAAGTTAATTTAAATGTCGGCGTACTGGCTCTGAATTGGTCGGTTGGCGTGGAGTAGTCAGGAAGGACAGCATAGCCATCACTCGCCCAACGATTTTTGCCGATACAAAGACCTTGTTTGGCCGTGTGGTTGGTCGTCTGATTAGACGGCGTGTATTGGGGTCATCCACCTCTTATGGTTGTATTTGATCCGTTCTTGTTGTTGTTCCACTGTGTCCGCTGTTAGCATCGTTTGAGTTTTGGTGCAAGTGTGGAGCGGAACTGATCTAGGTAATTGGTCTGTTGGCTGTCTGTCGGTTGGATGGTCGTCGGATCGTGAATGGTTGGCCCGACTGCCTGTCTCACCTAAGCGAGCGTTAGTGTTTGAATTACAGGCCGACCCTCGAACATCTGGGCGCCCTTGTGTCGACTGCCTTATTTTTTTAAATTTGTTCTTGTTGTCCATACTTGTATGGCTTCTAGCCGGTTTTGTGTTTTAAATTAGAGTTGTTTTACCCTTAAGGCCTTCAGCCTATTTTAAAGTACTGTTTCACGTAAGCCCTTTGGCATTTTAAAATGTTTTTGAATTTTTAAGTCTTAGGCCTTCAGTCGATTTGAATTTAACTTGTGTACTTCAGCCTAACTAAAGAACTGTTTTAAGATATGGCTTGCCTTTAAAATGATTATGCTTGGGTTTTAAGTTATTGGCCTTCAGCCGTTTTTAAATTAAAGTGAGTTTCAGCTGGTAATTAAGTCACAAAGATTAAGGCTGTGTGTTTAAAAAAAATTTTTGGGCTCTTGTAATGTTTGATCAAATAATAAAGTTGTATGTTCGATTGTAACTGACAGCCCCTTATTTTGGCCCCTTTCCACATTTTATTCTATCTGTCCTGTCCTGCGGGTTAAGCAGGGCGTATCGCAGCTATTAGCGTAAATTAATATGGGATATGCTGTCGCCTGCATGACGGCAGTCTTGAAAGGATGCACAAAATTTTAAGTCTGGCTTATTGTTGAGGAAAAACAAAGACCAATATTACAAAGTCCAATTGCTGGTAATGGCATCGGAGGCCATGTCTCTTTGGTGTAGTGGTCACAAAAAGCGTAAGTCCATAGCTGGCAGCTCCTGGAGGCGAAGGTCGACATGGGCAGTAGCGTCATCGCAGCGGCGGCACCAGAGTGAAATACAGAATGTGGGGATGGTTTCAAAATCTTTGCATGACCCAGGAAACTCACTCGGAGCGAAATCCCAGAGCGTATTCTGGGCGCCCCCCTAAATACTGCCTAGACACTAGGATACTTCACTTATTACTTCCGGTCACGTTGCCCGTAGAGGAAGAAGGTCTGCTGGGACAGTAACCTCAGGCGACACTCGGGTCGCTGCCCGTTGGCTGGTGGGGCACGGTCATCCGTTGTCTGGCGTCTGAAGAGCTGCGCCTGAGAGGTCCGTGCCCATATAACTCGTCTGTGTGGTGGCTGAGCAGACCCAAGTCCTCGACACAGCAGAGCTTGTCCACCCTTCACTTTTATGAGGGCTTGGATTCTCCTGGGGCCGCTTTCAATTAGATGTATGCGTAGAAATGGCAGCCCATTCTTCCTCAACAGCCGAAACCTGAGAAGGTACTGATATTGGACGCTAGGGTCTGGAAGGAAGTCGTTCTATCTCTTCCCGAAGGTGCTCCACTGAGTTCATATCAAGACACTGACCATGTCAGTCCATTTTAGGAATATTATTGTCCACAGACCACTGCCTCACAGAGTGCACTGTCATCTTAATACAGACAGTCATCGTCTCTGAACTGTTCCTCTACCGTATGGAGTACGTAAAGCTGTAAAATGCGTTCATACCTTTCCATATATCCGACCGCTGTGGCCGAGCTGTTCAAGGCGCTTCAGTCCGGAACCGCACTGCTGCTTCGGTCGCAGGTTCGAATCCTGCCTCGGGCATGGATGTGTGTGATGTCCTTAGGTTAGTTAGTTTTAAGTAGTTCTAGAGGCGATCAGTGAAACATAATCTTTGTATCGGCTTACCGCAGGGTTTTGTGAGACCCATAATTCGATCGTAGTCATCCACTATCCACAGTCCTCGCTCTTTAGGTCACCTCAAGCGTCGCTTAATTTTGACTCTGGAAATGTGTGGCTTATGAGGAGATGCTCGACCATTGTACCTCATTCTCTTTAACTCCTTACTCAAGACTGATTCGTTCCGCTGGCTTCATGAGTTTTTTTACAGCCACCCACTGTAATGTTCAACGATTCCTGACCGCCAATACATGAAGCGTGCCTGGTCTTGGTTTAGCTGTGGTTATTCCTTGCATCCGCTTCACAATAACATCATCAGCAGTAGCCTTGGTCACTTGTAGAAGGGCTGAAATGTCCATGGTGCATTTGCTACTCAGATGACATCTTGTGACTAGTTCACGATCGAAATCACTGAGCTTTCCTGACGGACCCATTCTACTGTTACTGCTTCTCTACTGACAACACAATACTCCTCACCTACAGTATGTGATCAAAACTATCCGGACACCCCCAAAAAATCCTTTTTCATATTAGGTGCATTATGCTGCCACCTGCCGCCAGGTACTCCATATCAGCGACCTCAGTAACCTACATCTACATCTATATCCATACTCCGGAAGCCACCTGAAGGTGTGTGGCGGAGGGTACTTTCAGTACCCATATCGGTTCTCCCTTCTATTCCAATCTCGTATTCTTCGTGGAAAGAAAAGTCGTCGGTATGCCTCTGTATGGGCTCTAATCTCCCTGATTTTATCCTCATGGTCTCTTCGGGAGATATACGTAGGAGGGTGCAATATACTGCTTGACTTCTCAGTGAAGGTATGTTCTCGAAACTTCAACAAAAGCCCGTACCGAGCTACTGAGCGTCTCTCTTGCAGAGTCTTCCACTGGAGTTTATCTATCATCTCCATAACGCTTTAGCGATTACTAAATGATCCTGTAACGAAGCGCGCTGCTCTCCGTTGGATTTTCTCTATCAACCCTATCTGGTACGGATCCCACACCGCTGAGCAGTAGTCAAGCCGTGGGCGAACAAGTGTACTGTAACCTATTTCCTTTGTTTTCGGATTGCATTTCCTTAGGATTCTTCCAATGAGTCTCAGTCTGGCATCGTGAGAGAGCAAAATGGGGTCGCTCCGCGGAACTCACGGATTTCGAACGTGGTCACGTGACTGGGTGTCACTTGTGTCATACGTCTGTAGGCGAGATTTCCACACTCCTAATCATCCCTAGGTCCATTCTTTCCGATGTGATAGTAAAGTGGAAACGTGAAGGGACACATACTGCAAAAAAGCGTACAGGCCGACCTCGTCTGTTGACTGACAGAGATCGCCGACAGATGTAGAAGTTCGTAATGTGTAATGGACAGACATCTATCCAGACCATCACACAGGAATCCACTGCAAGTACTATGACAGTTAGGCGAGAGGTGAGAAAACTTGGATTTCATGGTCGAGCGGCTTCTCATAAGCCACATATCACGCCGGTAAAAGCCAAAGGACGCCTCGCTTGTTGTAAGGAGACTAAACATTGGACGATTGAACAGTGAAAAAACGTTGTGTGGAGTGACGAATCACGGTACACAATGTGGCGATTCGATGGCAGGGTGTGGGTATGGCGAATGCCCGGAGAAGATCATCTGCCAGCGTGTGTACTGCCAACTGTAAAATTCGCTGACGGTGGTGTTATGATGTAGTCGTGTTTTTCTTGGAGGGGGCTTACACCCCTTGTTGATTTGCATGGCACTATCATAGCACAGGCCTACGTTGATGTTTTAAGCACCTTCGTGCTTCCCACTGTTGAAAAGAAATTCGGGGATGGCGATTGCATCTTTCAACACGATCGAGCACTTGTTCATAATGCACGGCTTGTGGCGGAGTGGTTACACGACAATAACATCCCTATAATGGACTGCCCTGCACAGAATCTTCACCTGAATCCTATAGAACACCTCTGGGATGTTTTGGAACACCAACTTCATTCCAGGCCTTACCGACCAACATCGATTCCTCTCCTCAGTGCAGGGCTCCGTGAAGAATGATCTGCCATTCCTCAAGAAACCTTCCAGCAACTGATTGAATGTATGCCTGCGAGAGTGGAAGCTATCATCAAGGCTAAGGGTGAGCCAACACCATACTGAATTCCAGCATTGCGGGAGGATGGCGCCAGGTGTCCGTATACTTTTGATCACATAGTGTATTTTCATACTGGCAGGTGCCCACTCATGACATGTACTGGTCAGTTTTGCATTACGTAGTAGGGTCCGGATACTTTTGATCATACAGGCTATATATTGTACAATGATCTTCGATACTTAATAGGCTTTGTGCAGATGTTATATAATGAATATTTTGCATAAGTACAAAATACCGATGCAGAATTTTTAACGTTCACACTCGAATAAACCGTTCGGCGAATACAATACTCCTTCAACTAAATGTAGTAAGTGACGGAAAAGAAAGACTTGTTAAAGCTATTCGTGTAGTTTTCCTTGGCTGTTTTAATTCCCACAGTACTGTGAATTTCAGGAGCATAACAATGACCTCACCTTTATTCTTGATAAAGCATTTGCTCTCTTTCTAATCTTTATAAAGAAAGGAAGAAGTTGAAATAAATGTTTGTTGCTTCGTCATAACTATCTTTCATTTCCTTATGGTGACTAGTTGCGGACTCCTGTGTCCATTTTCCAATCGTCCTACAAAGAAGGTTACAGTTGACATGACAATCTTATACAAACGAGGCACATATTTGTAATGCAATTATAGTACACTTATATAGTGTAAGTTGTACAAATTTGCCATGTTCTATTTTACTAGTTGCGTTGCTACTTACATACCGTGGTCAAAGTGTGGCAAATACAGGCGACAGCCCACGTACAGAAACTGCCCCTGCAGTAATCAGAACCGTATATGGTCGACTTAACAACAGCAAGTTACACCACATAGGACGGAAATTAGAGAACTGGTGTGCAGACACACTAGTGGTTACAAAGTAAAACTCTAGAGGCCGCTGACAGCAGCGTGCGTTGGAGATAAAACATTTAGTGACTAAACAATACGTTCTTTCACTTATTATTAACCTAATATAGATTTAGAAATCCTACAATGCCAATAATTCTTTTTTTTTCGGAGACCACTCATTGGTCTCCAGAGGATCGAACACCAAACTGCTATGCGTTACGTCATTATATGACGTAATCTCCAGATGACGCTGCAGTTGCATGAGCTACGCTCAGTAGTTATACTGTTATGCATTACACAACATGTGTCCAGTTCCTAAAAAATACGTGTCTGTACTACAACTCAAAACCAAAAACTACGGTAGCTTCACTCCAAAAAGAAATAAATTGTCGTGCCCCTTAAGCAGATGATCACCATAGTAATTCACTAGTTTGTATTCAGTCGTCTAAGGGAGAAGAAAAGCGTCGTATTGATTATAATATGTGGTGTAACTTGCTGTTGTTAAGTCGGTCATATACGCCTTCGATTACTGCAGGGGCACTTTCTGTACAAGGGTTATCGCCTGTATTTGTTACACTTACAGCACGATATGTAAATACTTAGGGAACTTGTAAAATACGAGAGCCGTTCAGAAAGTAACCTCCGGTTGATTTAAAAAAATACACCAAGTTAAATAAAAATATTTTAATATATACATCTTACAACTACATCTTTGCACTATTTTTCTACATAGTCTCCATAGCGATTGAGGCACTTATCGTATCTCTTCACAAACTTTGAAATTCCTTCTGCATAAAAATCACCCGCTTGTGCCTGGAGCCAGCCTGTGACCGCATCTTTGAGCTCTTCGTCGTCATCAAACCGCTGTGACCCGAGCCATTTCTTCAAATGCATGAAGAGGTGATAATCACTTGGCACCAGGTCTGGGCTGTAAGGTGGATGGTTGATAACGTCCCACTTGAAGGACTCAAGAAGGGCCGTTGTTCTGCGAGCAGAGTGAGGACGGGCGTTATCGTGCAAAAAAACGATACCGGAAGTCAGCATACCACGGCGTTTGTTCTGTATAGCCCGTCGTAACTTTTTTATTGTTTCACAGTACACGTCTTGATTAATGGTCGTACCACGTTCCATGAATTCAACCAACAACACCCCTTTGGCATCCCTAAACACCGTTGCCATCAGTTTTCTGGCAGAAAAATCTTGCGAGGCTTTTCTTGGTTTGGTAGGCGATTTTGAATGTGCCCACATCTTTGATTGTTCTTTTGTCTCAGGGTTCACGTACTTAATCCAGGTTTCGTCACCGGTCACGATTCTGTTTAACAATCGTTCTCCTTCGTCCTCATAACGTGACAGAAAGTCTAATGCAGAGGCCATTCTTTGAGTTTTGTGGTGGTCGGTAAGAATTTTGGGCACCCATCGGGCACAGAACTTACGGTAACCCAATCTTGCTGTCACTATCTCGTACAAGAGAGTCTTAGAAATCTGTGGAAAACCAGTAGACAACTCCGACATTGAGAAACGTCGATTTTCACGAACTTTTGCATCAACTGTCTGAACGAGTTCGTCAGTCACCAATGATGGTCTACCACTCCTCTCTTCATCATGAACGTTTTCTCGTCCACTTTTAAATAAACGTACCCATTCACGGACAACTCCTTCACTCATAACTCTTGGTCCGTACACGGCACAAAGCTCACGATGAATAGCTGCTGCAGAATATCCTTTGGCTGTAAAAAACCTTATGACAGCACGCACTTCACATTTGGCGGGGTTTTCTATTGCAGCACACATTTCAAACTGCCACAAAAACTAAACTAGCGCAGATACGACGTTCACTCGACCACGGCTTGATGCCGACTGACCTGTTGAGTGCGTGAACGCACAGATGGCGTCGCTACTCCCCCCACAACCCGCACTGTGACCGATCGGAGGTTACTTTCTGAACCGCCCTCGTAGAACGATGACAAAATGACAAATATGTATACTTTATACGTATACTAGTGTAGTACAATTGTAATACGAATATGTGCCTCGTTTGTACAAGACTCTTATGTCAACTGTAAACGTCTTTGTAGGATGATTTGAAAATGGACACAGTTGTCCGTTACTAGTCACCATCAAGAAATCAATGCAACTTATGGTGAATCTACAACCATTTATTTCAATTACAAGACAAGTTGCGGACGAATTTTGCACCTGCAGAATGCTGCAAGTTCGCAAAGGAGGAAATACTTTCAAGATTAAGTGAAGAACTTATTTAATTATCTTATATGTTGTAAACAAATGGAAGACTTAGTTTTGCTGTGAGTGTAACATCTCAGCATCAGATCATCTCAATATTACTGGACATTAATGGCGGATCAGCCAGAATGCAGAAGGCACGAAAAAAGGAAAGAAAAGAAAAGAAAAAGACAGCTTATTCATCAGTCGTAAGACCATTGCTTGTGAAAGGTATATGTCCTCTCCGGCACACACTTTTAATCTGCCAGGAAGGCCCACACTCCGCTGAAGAGAGAAAGATTCGTTCTGCAAACATTCTTCGTCATTACTATCTTCCATTATTTGAATGAATTATCTTATGTCTTTAATGAACGCTTAAATCGCAAAGTTGCCGCGGAGCAACGGTATCTACGCCTCCACAAACTTTCCTGCTTTCTGTTTAGCGAGAAACTTATTCTGAAAACCGCAGTAACAGTCTTCTTCGAAAGCTCTGTCTTCGACAAGAGTGCAGGAGACGACAAGCCAGGAACTACGTTCGTGGGTGTGTTCTTTCGACTGTAATTTCCAGTGAGCAACTTGCCTGATTGCTTTGGGAATTCGCTGGCGGTAGGAACTCATCAAGTTGTTCTAGAAGGAACTGTGCTCATTCGGTAGTGGAAGATTCCTTTGGAAATGTCAAAGTAAAAAGCTGATGGGCCGTAAGTAATCACGGGTGATACAAAGAATTTATGAGCGAAGATTTACTGAGAGCTCGGGCAACTCACGTACCGTTCTTCTACTTCGACAAGCGTTCTCATTGAAAATATATCTGAACACCATAGTATATCTAGCTTCTCCTAATTTCTCTCCTAGTAGATACTTGTTTCGTTCTCTTAATGCACATTCATTGCTTGTATGCCTGATAGCTGAATGTGGTAGGTTTGAACTACGTTTCAGTATTGTTATTTACGAGTGTGGTCGTACAGTAAAAGCCTTATTCACTTTTTAAAGAATGTGTAAAATTTCTGCTCAGCGACTTTTATTAAAAATTAATGTTTTATTGTATTATCCAGTTGATATTTTTTATTTGTTGTCTAATTTACATTGTTTTTAATTATTTTATAACTGAAAAAATTACAATTGAATGAGTTATTTGAAATCAAAATCGTATAATAGGAATAATTGTAGAGAAATGTAATTAAGGCAAACTATAATTACATTTCTTTTTATGAACTGCTCAAATAAGCTGAAAGATGTTGGTGTTGCCATCATGATGTTTCCAACGTGACTTCACTTACATAATGAACTGCTTTGGAGTACTGCCATTGCCATGAACCATGGACCTTGCCGTTCGTGGGGAGGCTCGTGTGCTTCAGCGATACAAACAGCCGTACTGTGGGTGCAACCAAACGGAGGGGTATATATTGAGAGGCCAGACAAACGTGCGATTCCTGAAGAGGGACAGCAGCCTTTCCAGTAGTTGCAAAAGCAACAGTCTGGATGGTTGACTGATCTGCCCTTGTAATATCAACCGAAACGGCTTTGCTGTGCTGGTACGGCGAACGCCTGAAAGCAAGGGGAAACTACAGTCGTAATTTTTCCCGAGGGCGTGCAGATCTACTTATGATTAAATGACGATGGCATCCTCTAGTGAAATGTATTCCACAGGTAAAATAGTCCTCTATTTGGATCTCTGGGCGGAGAGTACTCAGGAGGATGTCGTTCTCATCAGGAGAAACAAAACTGGCGTTCTACGGATCGGAGTGTGTAGTCAGATCCCTTAGTCGGGCAGGTAGTTTTTTTTTGTTGTTGTTGTAATCAGTCTTCTGATAGTCATGGGGGGGCTGGAATTCGATAGTAGGAAAAGGAAGCGAGGGAAACGTAGGTAGCCGTCTGATACAATTTTGCACAGAGTATAACTTAATCACAGCTAACAGCTAACAGCTAACACTTGGTTTAAGAATTATGTAAAAAGGTTGTATGGTTGTATACGTGGAAGGCTTCAGATTGATTATATAATAGTAAGACAGAGATTTTGGAGCAAGGTTTTAAATTGTAAGACATTTCCAGGAGCACATGTGGACTCTAACCAAAATTATTTATTAGTTATGAACTGCAGACTAAAACTGAAGAAACTGCAAAGAGGTGGGAATTTACGGAGATGGGATCTGGATAAACTTAAAAAACCAGAGGTTTTATATATCAGTACTTTGTATTTATGTAATCAACGATGTCGCCAGCAGTACCACCATCGACAACGACACCGGTATCACGGTATCAATATCGCGAACTTCACCACGTCAGAAATCACCCTCGACTTCACCGCCACGCCAGTACAAACGTCACACGAGTAATTACATATTTCTAATTATATCATCATCTGTTCAGGCTATTTTGTTCAATGTCGACATTGATAGTGGCAAGCCGGCCGATGTGGCCGAGCGGTTCTAGGCGCTTCAGTCTGGAACCGCACGACCGCTACGGTCGCAGGTTCGAATCCTACCTCGGGCATGCTTGTGTGTGATGTCCTTAGGTTAGTTAGGTTTAAGTAGTTCTAAGTTCTAGGGGACTGATGACCTCAGATGTTAAGTCCCATAGTGCTCAGAGCCATTTGAACCATTTGATTTGATACTGGCAAGATATCGCTCCCAGGGTCTCTACGATTTTGGAGAATGTTTTAATTTCGATAATATAAATGCGATGTAAGGTCACGCAGGAGGCAGCCAACCACTATTAAAATAATCAGTAGCTCTCCATTCAGGCTGATTGGGTAGCAAAAATGGTTCAAATGGCTCTGAACACTATGGGACTTAACATCTGAAGTCATCAGTCCCCTAGAGCTTAGAACTACTTAAAACTAACTAACCTAGGGACGTCACACACATCCATGCCCGAGGCAGGATTCGAACCTGCGCGGTTCCAGACTGAAGCGCCTAGAACCGCTCGGCCACGTCGGCCGGCAACTGGGTAGCAACAGTAAAAGTCAGACATTAGGAAAGAGACGAATTTATTGCTCATAGGGCTCGTTTCGGAATTTATCCGTCATCACATAGCTAGGAGCGATTACTGCACGCACTGTAGGTTTGCCGTTTCAAGTTGTATGCGAAACGAACATTCGCGTCTGCTGCCCTTTCTACCTAAGACAGCGAAATGCCGCTGAATCATTTACATATTCTCTAATGGCATGTACGTGTATACAGTTACAGTGACATGCGAGCACGTCTTCCGTGTGCTTCACTGTTTGGTCAGGCAGTGTATTTATAATTAGCCGCTTTTTCACTTTTCTTCCGTCGGGTGGAAGAGTGGGCTGTTTTAGGGCATGCCGTCCGGGCTTCCAGTATTATATTTCGATTTTGTTACATACTCTTTGCGTAACTGCAATAGTCACATTGTAAGTAGGCTGTTTAGGTTTTTTTTATTGGTAACGCCACGTAGCGGTCTGTATGAAAATCACTGGCTGTGATGTGTGCAGTCTGTGGCTGGTTTGCATTGTTGTTCGCTATTGTAGTGTTGGGCAGTTGGCTGTTAACAGCGCGTAGCGTTGCGCAGTTGGAGGTGAGCCGCCAGCAGTGGTGGATGTGGGGAGAGAGATGGCGGAGTTTTGAGAGCGGATGATCTGGACGTGTGTCCATCACAGACAGTAAATTTGTAATATTGGATATCATGGACTGATATTATAAATATATAATGACTTTTGAACACTATTAAGGTAAATACGTTGTTTGTTCTCTATCAAAATCTTTCATTTGCTAACTATGCCTATCATTAGTTAGTGCCTTCAGTAGTTTGAATCTTTTATTTAGCTGGCAGTAGTGGCGCTCGCTGTATTGCAGTAGTTTGAGTAACGAAGATTTTTGTGAGGTAAGTGATTCATGAAAGATATAGGTTATTGTTAGTCAGGGCCATTCTTTTGTACGGATTATTGAAAGTCAGATTGCGTTGCGCTAAAAGTGATGTGTGTCAGTTTAAGCACAGTCATGTATAATTTTTCTAAGGGGGCGTTTCAACATTTTACAGTCTACATAATTTTCTTGGAATTTCTATTAAGTTTCAGTATGAAATAGATTCAATTTTAGGAAATGAGCAAAAAAATAAAGACATGCAACCAATAGAAGATTAAATAAAATATTATGTCTGTCTTTGATTTAAGTGTTCTTAGTTTTGTGTGATACCTTGTCACAAAGTTTTGTTGCTTGGTTTTTCAGCTGATTTTATAAACTTTAAACTGTATGTCTGCTTCTGGGGGATTCTTGAGAAGACTTTGGTCATGTGTTGTCTGTGGTAAGAGCTATATTGTATTCAGTTATGTTATGTAACAGTTGTTTCTATAGATTATCCACATGGATGAGCCTTAGGAATTACGATGTCTCTCATACATTTGTACGAGAAACACCATAAGTCTGTTAACGCTAGTGAGCCGTGGTAAAAATTGCTGTCTTGAAGAGCGCGCCGCAGCGCGTAGTGTGAAGCAGTCGCCCTCCGTTTCTGGCGGTGGCGACGCTGTGGCAATCGCAGCTTTGGTGTCTCCTTCTGGTGGGAAAGGAGAAAGGTTGCCTGTTCACGTGCATTTAAGGGGCGCTATGAGCTCTTCAGTGGGTCAGTCTGGGGTCAGTCTCTCCTCCCCAGTTTGCTAGTCTGTCTCTCGTCCGCATTTGTTAGGCAGTTAGTGTCTGTCGGTCGTTCGGAGCTGCCTCTGTCATGTTTGTCGGATTTGGTGTGTTAATGAATTTATTGCTTGGAGTGTAACGGCCTAATTTCTGAAACATGTTTTGATCTTGCCTATCATCTTGAGAGGCGGTATCTGTGTACTGTAGAGCATCTCAACATGTTTGGCCAGCCCTGTAGAATTTTATATAAGATTGCATTCCATGGGCTTTTATTTAAATGATCATTTTAGTATATAAAGTTGCCACCCTTTCACCGTAAGACTTTCTTAGAAGTTAAAATCAAGTTGCACCTTCGGTGACAAAGTTAATATTTTAATTTTTAGTGTTTTATACCATTTCCATCCCTCCTAGGGGGGTGCATTGTTTATGTGTTTGTGTAAATTGTTAAAACCTTTAGTTTAAAGTAATCTGGTGTGTTGAAGATTTGCACCAGTGAAGTCTTTCAGAGGCTGTTGTGAGCGGTCGTAACGACGGCCATGTCAAAAGGGAGCGGCAAGCTTCTCTACCCGAAGCTCATACAGTCAAAACTAGTTTCTTTCTGTCTCTGAATAAATTGTAACTTGATATTTAGAGGTTGCTTTCTAGTTATAATTTTAAATCTGTTTCTTAAAAAAAACGGCTTTTAGGAATAAAATTCCTATTTGTTAAATGCAATTTGATTTTGATTTCAACAGTTACTCCCTGGGAACTACTTCCACGCTCACATAGTGTGATTAAATGTGTTAATGTTCTTGATGAATCGCTAGTAAATAAAAAATTTTTTTTAGAATATTCTTAGAAATGAAATTCACGGTTCAGCTGGGGCTGTACGACTAGGCAGCTGGAATTCGGTAGTCGGTGTACAGATAATTGGTGTAGAGGCTAGAAAGCTGTTAGACAGTATGAACGGTAGTTACAAGATATAGAGGTAAGTGAATGAGTATTGTCCAATAATAATGAAGAGTTTGTTACATTAATAGCTGACGTGTGTAGGGAGGATTTGTTTTTTTGCTCTATGCAACTGTCAGTTGAAAATAACATAATAGTCAAGCTGGTTAATAGTGAAAAATGGGCCGCGCGAGATCAGCTGAGCGGTCTGGGGCGCTGCAGTCATAGACTTTGCGGCTGGTCCCGGCGGAGGTTCGAGTCCTCCCTCGGGTATGGGTGTGTGTGTTTGTCCTTAGGATAATTTAGGTTAAGTAGTGTGTAAGCTTAGGGACTGATGACCTTAGCAGTTAAGTCCCATAGGATTTCACACACATTTGAACATTTTGAAAAATAGGGCAGAAAATTCTATTCCAGCAAAGCGTGACATCTGTTCTTCATTCTAGCTTGGAGAGAGGCATCATAAAAACAGAATACTTGTGAGACATTTAATAAAAGTGAACTGGCTTGTAAGGAAAAGGACGTTTTCCACGGTTTTAAATTGGATTGACTCGTAAGCTGCTCCTTTCCATACGAAGCTGCCCGCCCTTCTTTAGCAAATACATGAAGGAGCAGTAGCCGCCGTAAAAGAATGTGTGCATTTGCTCCCTCCCGCGAGATGAGCAAAAGTCGTCTACTTTAATACCAGGACTATGGAGTGCGGAGACGGCAGAGGCTGAGAGGCGGAAGTTTGCGTCGGCGTCATTCTTCCTCCCCCGCCGTCTCGCTTCGCCCTGCTCTGCCCCGAACGACCCTCGGGGGAGTGGCCTGTCCTGGTTCTGCCTCCACCGCCGCTCGCGCTGTTCTTAATCCCCCAGGACGGGGGGCTGGGTGCGCTCATCTCCCCACACGTCTTCTGCGTCACTCGAAGACGTTCGACTGCATTTCTTTCCTTTCAGGGCAGTACTGTTTCATTTGGATTTATGTTTTAGTTTTTAGTTTTTAAGATGGCAAGAACCATGCCCCTTACATGAAGTCATTAAAGATCACCTAACTCACGTTGAGTGAACAGTAGGGCTGAACAAAAAAAAAATGACTGACAAGGCACAATGCATCTTGTAGAGGGTATAGTATGGACGTATTGAAATAATTAATGTCGGGTGATGGTTTTAAAGTAATTCACACGACATGAAAACTTTGTGGAAATGCGTCGATTTACTGGAGGCTAATTTATCCCAGGGAAGTACTCAGAATTGACTGTGGTCGCCGGGGGAGAGGCTAAGGGAAGCGACAATGGGCAGCTTAGGGCGGTTCAAGCTCTGAGAAAACGGTAACGGGGCGCAGCCTCCATCTGCCATAAGATGAGTAACAGTATGGGTGGTTGACCCCGACCCCATGCTGGTGTACCGGGAAAAGTGATTTTGCTGGAGGGGAAACCGAGCCGATGAGCGGACTGTGAGAAGTCACCCTAGAGGTCTTCCGTTCCCAGCTTGCCTAGAGTGCGGACGTGGCGTTCTTTACTCAGCTTGCCGAGAAAGAGTGAGTATCTCTGCAGTTTAGGACTTAGCAAATGGAACGATTGAGCTTGGAGATAGGAAGTTTTGGTTCTGCTATGTACTGAGCAAGATAGCTAGGAGTGAAAAGACGAGCGCAGCCTTGCAGCACCACGAGGTCGGCTGACGTCCACACAACGACGCCGCTTTGCCACGCTGTATTCAGTGATATTGCGCCCGCTCCGGCCACTGATTAGTTTGTTGGATCACGTCGGCAAAGTTTCCACGAGGGTTTCATGGGCCGTGTATTGTAGAATTCTAAATACTGCAAGGTTTCAGATAGATTATATAATGGTAAGACAGATATTTAGGAAACAGATTTTAAACTGTAAGACATTTCCAGGGGCAGATGTGGACTCTGGCCACAATCTATTAGTCATGAACTGTAGATTAAAACTGAAGAAACTGCAAAAAGGTGACAATTTAAGGAGATGGGACCTGGATAAACTGAAAGAACCAGAGGTTGTACAGAGTTTCAGGGAGAGCATAAGGGAACAATTGCCAAGAATGGAGGAAAGAAATACAGTAGAAGAAGAATGGGTAGTTTTGAGTAATGAAATAGTGAAGGCAGCAGAGGATCAAATTGGTAAAAAGACGAGGGCTAGTAGAAACCCTTGGGTAAAAGAAGAAATATTGAATTTAATTGATGAAAGGATAAAACATAAAAATGCAGTAAATGAAGTAGGCAAAAAGGAATACAAACGTCTCACAAACGAGATCGACATGAAGTGCAAAATGGCTAGGCAGGGATGGCAAGAGGACAAATGTAAGAACATAGAGGCACATATCACTAGAGGTAAGATAGATACTGCCAACAGGAAAATTAAAGAGACCTTTGGAGAAAAGAGATCCACTTGTATGAATATCAAGAGCTCAGATGGAAACCCAGTTCTAAGCAAAGAAGGGAAAGCAGCAAGGTGGAAGGAGTATATGGAGGGTCTACACAACGCTGATGTATTTGAGGACAATGTTATGGAAGTGGAAGAGAATGTAGATTAAGATGAAATGGGAGATAGGATACTGCGTGCAGAGTTTGGCAGAGCACTGAAAGACCTAAGTCGAAACAAGGCCCCGGGAGTAGACAACATTCCATTAGAACTACTGACAGCCTTAGGAGAGCCATCCCTGACAAAACTCTACCATCTGGTGAGCAAGATGTATGAGACAGGCGAAATTCCCTCAGCCTTCAAGAAGAATATAGTAATACCAATCCCAAAGAAAGCAGGTGTTGACAGATGTGAAAATTACCGAACTATCAGTTTAATAAGTCACAGCTGCAAAATACTAACACGAATTCTTTACAGACGAATGGAAAAACTGGTTGAAGCCAACCTCGGGGAAGATCAGTTTGGATTCCGTTGAAATGTTGGAACACGTGAGGCAATACTGACCCTACGCCTTATCTTAGAAAAATGATTAAGGAAAGGCAAACCTACGTTTCTAGCATTTGTAGACTTCGAGAAAGCTTTTGGCAATGTTGACTGGAATACTCTGTTTCAAATTCTAAAGGCGGCAGGGGTAAAGTACAGGGAGCGAAAGGCTAATTACAATTTGTACAGAAACCAGATGGCAGTTATAGGAGTGAAGGGACATGAAAGGGAAGCAGCGGTTGGGAAGGGAGTGAGACAGGGTTGTAGCCTCTCCCCGATGCTATTCAATCTGTATATTAAGCAAGCAGTAAAGGAAACAAAAGAAAAGTTTGGAGTAGGCATTAAAATCCATGGAGAAGAAATAAAAGCTTTGAGGTTCGCCTATGACATTGTAATTCTGTCAGAGACAGCAAAGGACTTGGAAGAGCAGTTAAACGGAATGGACAGTGTCTTGAAAGGAAGGTATAAGATGAACATCAACAAAAGCAAAACGAGGATAATGGAATGTAGTCGAATTAAGTCGGGTGATGCTGGGGGAATTAGATTAGGGAATGAGACACTTAAAGAAGTAAAGGAGTTTTGCTATTTGGGGATCAAAATAACTGATGATGGTCGAAGTAGAGAGGATATAAAATGTAGACTGGCAATGGCAAGGAAAGCGTTTCTGAAGAAGAGAAATTTGTTAACATCGAGTATTGATTTAAGTGTCAGGAAGTCATTTCTGAAAGTATTTGTATGAAGTGTAGCCATGTATGGAAGTGAAACATGGACGATAAATAGTTTAGACAAGAAGAGAATAGAAGCGTTCGAAATGTGGTGCTACAGAAGAATGCTGAAGATTAAATGGGCAGATCACATAACTAATGAGGAGGTACTGAATAGAATTGGGGAGAAGAGGAGTTTGTGGCACAACTTGACTAGAAGAAGGGATCGATTGGTAGGACATGTTCTGGGGCATCAAGGGATCACCAATTTGGTACTGGAGGGCAGCGTGGAGGGTAAAAATCGTAGAGGGAGACCAAGAGATGAATACACTAAGCAGATTCAGAAGGATGTAGGCTGCAGTAGGTACTGGAGATGAAGAAGCTTGCACAGGATAGAGTAGTATGGAGAGCTGCATCAAACCAGTCTCAGGACTGAAGACCACAGCAACAACATTAGTTTTGACTGTCATTTTCTTTTCATCCCCGTCAAACTTATGGCTCAAAGCATCCGCCACGATATTTTCAAACTCTGGGTACCGTTAACTTCGAATTCGAATGCCAAAATCCACGTTGCCCACCTTGATATGCGATAGGTCTTCCTCGGAGTAGCCAACAGCCAGCTAAGTGTCTGGTTGTCAGTCCTGAGAATGAACTTCCTCTGCTCGACGTAGTATCTGAATTTCTCCATACCGAAAAGCAGCGCCAAGGTTTCCAATTGGAGTACCTCTTCTCCAGGTCATTCTGTCCCCTTGAG
The DNA here is from genome assembly GCF_023864275.1 of Schistocerca cancellata. Lineage (NCBI taxonomy): Eukaryota > Metazoa > Arthropoda > Insecta > Orthoptera > Acrididae > Schistocerca > Schistocerca cancellata. Next base: position 673,933,917 of record NC_064628.1, on the reverse strand, counting down.
GCATAAGCAGTCGCTCTCGTCCCCCCTTCCTGTTCCTGGAGCAAAACTGCCGCAACACCTGACGCCAATGAGTAGGTCTGCTGGATGAATTCACTACTGAAATTCGGTAAAGATAAAACTGTGCCGGTTGTAAAGCCTCCTTTAATGCCCGAAATGAACTTTCCTCTGATGGTCCCCACACGAACTTACACAGTTTCTTGCGCAACTTCCTTAAGTGGAGACGCCTTTTCGGCAAATCAGTCAATGAATTTTCGGAAAAAATTTGCGATGCCTACAAACCTCGGCGCCTCCTTAACATTTCGTGGAGATGGAAATTGTTGAATCATCTCTATCCTTTCGTTGTCAATGCAAATTTCCTCTCTCGATGGAATGTGCCCCAAAAATTTCAAGTCGCTCTGGCAAAAACTACCTTATGGGAACTAACCATGAGGTCTGCCTCTTTCAGTCGTCGAAACACCTCCCGCAAATGCTGAACATGTTCATGCATCGATTGACTATATGCTACTAGAGCATCCCAATAATGGTAAACCAATTTAAACTTCAAATTCGAAAGCCGATGTCCATAGACTGGGAGAGGACTCCCCCCCCCCCTCCCCCTCTCACTAACCCCCTCAGTGGTCAGTCCAAAGAGGACACGATTGAACTCTAACAAATTCTAATCAGTCGCAAAAGGCAGTTATTGGTTTTGAGCGTTCTTCCAAGGAAATCTAGTTGTATGTTTGATTCATATCCAATGTCGTAAACAGCTTAGCCCCTTAACAACTCGGAACACGTATGTAAGTCTGGCAAAGGCCCCTTTTAGTTAAGATCACGGTGGTCCACAACCGGGGGAAACTCACCCTTGGCCTTTGGTACCAAAAATATCACCGCAGCGTACGGTGACTTAGACGGCCGTACCACCCTGTTTTCTAACATCCTGTCAACATGCTCCTTCAACAGTTTTACTCTTGGTGGCGAAAGCCGATATGACGCCTTCTTCACTGGGACCTGATCACTCAGCTCAGTGCGATATTCAATTAATCTGGCCTCCCCGAATTCTTCAGTCAACAAGTCAGGTTATTCCTTAGATACTGCCTTGATCGCATCTCGAAGAAAACCATGGAGGTGATCCAGCGGGCCAGCTAACGAAGATCGGTGTTCCCCCTTCCACTCCCAGAGGCTGAATTTCGTCAGCCATAACGATTTCTCATGCCGACAAAACCTGAACCGAACCTGAAGATTTAATCTGAAATAAAACTGCTTCCTTGCCCACTCGGCGATGAGGCTTGTCTTACCAATAAAATCGGTGCCCAATATGCATTCTGTTGCCAAGTTCCTGATCACTCTTATATTTATCTTCCACGAATAATGTCCCACCATAATCTTAACACGCAGAACCTCTTTCACGCCCAAACTCCATCTGTCCGCCGCGAAATATTCTTCGGAGTTGATTCCTAAACTTCCCCATCTACACACTGCCGCATGTTCTCGGAACCACTTCTCATCAGTGGCCGATATCGAATTTCCCAAACCAAGTAAGGTGCAAACTGGTCCATTATTCACCGCTGTGCAAACAAATGGCAAGGCCAGCGACGTTCCTTCTTGTCATAATTTCTGTTCCTTCTTGTTGATGTAATTGCCCATCACCTACACCGCCTACTTCGGGAGCGTTCTACTCCGATGGTCCCACGCAACTCCCGTCTCGGGTCCGCGCTGTCCGCCGGGCGTCCACGAGTTCCGCGGCCTGCATCTGCCTGATCATTACTTCTAATTGATCGTAAGTGATAGGAGTCCCACAAAATATCGCCCTCTGTCTAGTCTCTGTATTCAAACCGTCCAAGATGTGTCAGACCACCTGCTCCTTAGTATACACTCACTCTAGGGCTTCACGATTTCCTTTAATCACTCTACATACTCTACTTGTGGCTCGACTACACCTTGCTCATGCCAATATTGTGTGTTAATCAACTCTTGTAGGGCCCTCGGAGGGACTCACCTAGAAATCCTTTCCCTTAGTTGTTTCCATGTGCGTCTTATTTCTAACACACTCTCTACTTCCGTATGCCCCCTTCCCTTATCAATAGTGGCCAACAACCTCAAGGAATCCAAATCGTTAAGCTGCATGGCCACTGCTTGCCTCTGAAATTCTACAGCAAAATTCAAGAATTCAATTACACTATCAACCGAATCTAGCGACAAAGGGGCGCATTGATAAAAATTGTCCTGCAACTGGTTTTGCAACTTCGAAAACATGTATGAAACGTCCCCTTTGAACAATTATACAAGACTGTGCTTAAACTGACACACAATGTTTTTAGCGCTACGCAATCTGACTATCAAAGATCCCTGCAAAAGAATGGCCCTGAGTAACATTAAACTATACCTTTCAGAAATCACTTACCTCACAAAAATCTTCATTACTCGAACTACTGCAATACAGCGAGCGCCACTACTGCCAGTTAAATAAAAGATTCAAACTACGGAAGGCACTAACTACTGATAGGGATAGTTAGCAAATGAAATATATTAATAGAGAACAAACAATGTATTTACCTTAATAGTCGTAATATATATAGCAGTTCATGACAAATTACAAAACTCCGCCATCTCTCTCCCCACATCCACCACTGCTGGCGGCTCACCTCCAACTGCGCAACGCTATGCGCTGTTCACATCCAGCTGCCGCTGCCCAACACTGCAATGGCAGACAACAATGCAAACTAGCCACAGACTGCACACAGCACGGCCAGTGATTTTCATACCGAGCGCTATGTAACGTTGCCAATAAGAAAATATAAACAGCCTACTTACATAGCCCCCATGCTCCCCACAAAAAATTTTACAAATTTTTTGGGCTCTGGCCAATAATGATTTGATAAAATTTTTCATAATTACAATAACAAAGATATCAAAAGCACACACTTATTGATACAATGTTGGTCAAAAGCTAAAATTTTCTCACAGTCCATAAAGACAGTCCAGATTGTTCATCACAATAGTAATTACAGTTTTTTTTCACAAAGTCGTATTAGTAAAAGAAATTGCACACAGAAGTAGTGGATTTCCATGCAGTCTTGAAGAAGTAGTGTTGTCCTTCCAACGGAAAGACAGTGCTGACTCTTGACATGCTGACAGGTAATGGGCCACAACAGAGCAAACCCACAGCAGAGTCATTCGACGTTTTGAAGAAGATTGGTAGGTAGGTCATCACAGAGTAGACCCCCTGTAGTCCTGGTAGAGATTGTGGTATTGGTGGGCCACCAGAGGTGCAGACCCACTGCAGTCCTTGTAGAAATAGTGGACAGGCCCACTGTAGTCCTGGCAGAGATTGTGGTATTGGTTGGTCATCAGAGATGCAGACCCACTGTAGTCCTTGTAGAAATAATGGTATTGGTGAGTCAGCAAAGGTGTAGACCCACTGTACTCCTTGTAGAGACGGCCAGCAGCCATCTGTTGCAACCATTGAAGAGTCTTGCGGATAATAGAGCAAGTCCATAACCACCACTTGTGCACTCACAAAGTTTTTGGAATTGTCCTTAGAACCAGCAATGCTGTTATCCAGTCCCTTGCTGAATTATTAACACACGTGCAAACACTATCAGTCCCTACTCCTCACATAGTGTCCATATACTATGACCAACAGAAACGTGTGCAGTGAAATGTAACTTACAAGTTACTTAATTTGATGAACTGGTGTCAATTACAATTTTATAACATAAAAATACAATAACAAAGGTACAAAATACATAATTAAAGAACATAACAAAACAGATAACATTTGTAGTAGTACATGCTTTACAAAAGAATAGAAATAGACATATACATCAGTGTTACAGGAGTTATGACATGAGTACATACATAAAAGATCAGAATAACTTGCGAAACATCAACTTCACACATGAGCATTAAAACAAAACAGAATAAATAATGTCTAAGCATATTTACAAGGTAAATAACATATTATTAATGCCAATTATATTTGAGGATAACAGTATTCCTCATCATAGTGAATGTAGCTTAGTATTAGAAGAAGAAGAAATTCTATGAAACTACACAGAGACAGGAAGAAAACAAATACACAAGGGTACACAAACACATAGTGGGATAACACAAGGAAAGGACAGGGTTTGTTTTACTGCAGTATTTGGCAAACAAAACTTTCTTTGCTTCTTGGAGATCTCCCTTCATTCATCATTATTCCCAAAAAGTCCTATCTATAACTCCTTCCTGTATTCTATTCATATTTCTTTCAAAATAATTGTTTCTCATTGTACAATACTCATTTTGGCCCAAATATTTTTTCATATAACTGCGCAATGCATTCTTTACCTATTCTACATAGTCAGTTTCTTATATAGTCTACCCCTCTTAAGCTAACTTAAATCTACTGAGCTCAGATGCTAAACTAACGGACGAGGCAATGCAGCATCACAAAACAATTAACACAAACAGCAATGACAAAAAAAATGGAAAATTGCAAAGCAAGCTACAGCAAATCTAAATTACCAAGCAATGCAACATTACAACTAATATGAGCCAATGTGCAGCAACAAGAAACATAAATCAGTGGTAAACTGGCTTAACAGCGTAATACAAAGTCAAATTCAGTAACACTATGCCTGGCAAATAGCAGTAACTTATACCTAAACATGACAAAGCTCAAGCAGAAAAAATATTACAGTAAAAATGGCCATGTTTAATACCTATGTCACATCTTAACACTAGAGTGATGCATCACAATTTATTCTACAAAAGAAATTACCAAGTAGTTGAAAAGAAAATTCCGTATGCAATTCCTGTGAAGGGAAACGTCTTTTTATGCTCCTTCGTTTTTTTGAATAGATCATAAAATTATTTACTGGATCTGTAGGCATAAAATATTTATATTACTACATCTATTAAATTTTATTTTAACCAATGCTGCTGCAGCTAGAAACATGATATTAAACAAAATGAGTAAATAAATACTTAAAGCAAGCCATATGGCATTTTTCTCAACTAGCAAGACAATAGCCGTGAAATGTTTCTCATCGTTTCATTAGGCATTTTAGTAAATATCATAAAGTCAGCTCCACATAAGAGCTCCACAGTATGCTTTCAACAAGGAAATGTCAATAGCGAGGATAATGGCCTCCCTTTTTTTTTCTTCTCCACCTGCGCCTCTGTAAGGCACACTAATGGCTTTTTTTTTCGGGTGTCTGCCGCACAGCTGGGTGCCCACGACGCATTATGTGAAGGTGGTCACTTAACTTTCTTACTGAAATATTTACGACAGCAGTTTGCATTACAGTGAAAGTCTCTTATAAGAATATTTCACAGGTCAAGAATTTGGGTTACAAATCTGTAGAAACAAAATCCTATTGATATGACAGTGCCCAAAAAATGTTCGTCGGCATTGTGATACATTCACGCATTTACATACATTTCATAACTCTTAAAGTACGTTTCTTGGTTTCCAACATCCTTTTCATAAATCAGAGTCCCTAACCACTACTCCTTATTCCTTACCTTTTTATACATATTCATATTCGTCGACACTTCCTCAATATTTCATCATAAGAAATACGTAGCCTAATCAAATTCCTCATATACGGTAGCATCATCTTATTGATCATAAACATACCTCAACAGCATAATACACATCGTCGTCGTAATAATAACAGCAAAACACCTCAGTCAAATCTCAAAAACGTCGTAGCTTTCTGCAATAATTTCAAAACCTAAAGAAAATTCTCTGCTCATTTCAATAGTGTCATCTACCTCAAACGTACTTTAAAAATCATGATCTCATACCAGATACATCATTCAAAGCTCTCATAGTATCACAACAGTTCCAAAATAATATGAACAGTTCACAAAGTACAGACAAAATACAGTTTCATAAGTGTGAAGTTATCCAACTGTGTAATCGCGTAAACATGTGTCACTGATGTAGTAAAAAAATGTTTATCTCTCAGTTAAATGATCAGATAGGTGTGTAATTTATGTGTTAGAGGAATATGGTACCGATGTGTAAAGTTGTATAAGCAAATACCATATTGGCTAGAGCTCCTTGTGCTTGCCAGACACATGGTACACAAAGTAAGCGTGTACCCCCCTGAGGATTATTGTAATTATACCCTCAGGTGTTACAGATTACAAGAATGGAATGAAATATATTACGGAAAACCTTTGTATCATTGTACTTCAAATATCTTTAAAAATAAATGATTTAAGTACAAAATTAATCACTCAAATACGTGTCCTGTAGCGCTAAATGTGCGTCTCGCTGTAAGATAATCTCTGTGGAAGTGTCGTAGTTATCATCCTCCGAAAGCTAAGTTCTGCAGAAGCCAATGTACTTACCTCATGATAAACAAAAGTGAAATGCTTTGCGTATAGATATCTTAGTTATTTCGCTTATTGTTGTGATGAAGAAATTACTGTGCTGTAACGTATTGTTGTGCTACGGAAAAGGCTGTCTCATTGTAGCTATACCATAAAAGTTACTATTAAAACATGTTTTACTTTCCAGAATAATACAGAAAAACTGTGCAGATATAAAACAGAAACACCGCAAAAGCAACATTGTAAATTGTCACTCATTAGTAGCATCGTGATAAAATCGTGTAGCTGTCACATAAACTAACCACTGTGTCATCTGGTATCTCACGGAAAGTACTTTAAATCCCGAATGTTTCTTCAAGTAAACCAAAATGTTGCATTTAAAATCTCATTAGCAGTACTGGTAAATGTTCTAAGTATGTGAGCCTTATAGTCGTTACGTAATCGTGCAACTATCAAGCAAGAATGCACACACACAATAACACTGTGTCGTCTGTTCGCAATAACAATGCATTCGTAATTTCTGTGTAAATAAGTTCTCTTGGTTCTTGACTGGATATTTAACTTCAAACATTGTTGCATGGTAACAGTTTCTAAAGCATACTAGTAACGTGAAGTGAAACGTTTTATGGCAAAGACTAAGTTAAAAAGCAGATTATCTCTCAATAAATGGTTTTACATGTGAAATGTGGTGTAAACCTTTGCTCTTCCTAGTACGCAGAACTTCAACTTTAACGCAATTATCATGTGGTATACGTCGGTAAGGAATCTTGGAATATTTCTCAAGGTTAGCGTCTATGTTATTTTTCTCTGAGCAAGTGGCTGCCTGCGGTGTGAGTCATTGTCTGTTTCTTTGTTGGCACGCGTCGTTACTGGGATTAGGAGGCCTAACTTCTACAAATTCGCCTTGCCGAGAGGGCTCTGCTCTGTTAGAACCCCGCCAGTTCTGATGAAATTCACGTCTGTCGTTTTGTCGGTAGTTTACATAGTTTCTTGTTTGTCGGTCATGTGGTGGAGAATTTCTCCCTGAATTATCACTGCATGGTGGAGCATTGCGTCTGAAGTTATTCTGTCTCCCGTGATAATAATTGTTCTGGTTGCCAAATTGTCTGTTTCTATGATTGTCTCTGTCATATTCATTACTACGGAAATGCGATCTTTCTCTGTAACTATTACTCTGCCAGTGGTTGTCATATGGGTGGTGTCTGTTTTGGTCACGATTTGCGTTGTAAGAATAGACTTGTCGTGTCCAGTTATTGTTTCTGTCGTCACGGAATTGTGACGGATGTGACCTGTAGTGATTGTTTTCCTGTTTTCGCATCCCACGACTGTCTGTGTCAATTTCTAATTCTTGTAAGAGTCCCTGAAAAGTTTCAATGTCGTCTTTGCAACGTCCTGCCAAAATAATATGCCGTAAATGTTCAGGTAATTTGATTAAGCAAATGCGGATGAGTTCTGAGGGGCTGTATGGGTTTGACAGGTACTGATTCTTGTGCAACATGTCTTCAAAATATTTGACAAGACTGGAAAATTCAGATTGTTCAAAGTGTTTCATCATCATGCTATGTTTTACTCGGTCTTGTGTAGCTTGTGACCAATATGCTGAGAGGAACGCATGGTAAAATTCTCCTTCACTGTGACAATCGTGAATGACCGATCGCATTCTTACAGCTGGTTCATTCTCCAAGTAGCCACACATAAATTCTAACCTGTGCTCCAATGACCAGTTGGGAGGAAAACAATGAGAGAATTGATGGAGCCACGCTTGTGGATGAATGTCGTTGGCAGAATTCTTAAAGGTTTTGAATTTACGTGTAGTAATGAACAGCTTATAGTCAAAATCATCGTGTCGGCGAGTAGCATGTCGGTCATTGTTACGTCGTGTCGGCGATTCGATCTCAAAATTCGGTGCACATTGCCAATTTCTTTCATAACTTCCGAAATGCCCTGTGCTATTATTTTGTGGCTGTTCCGTATTTCTATGTCCCTCTTCCCGTATTGGAGCGCGAGTGTCCTCTGAAATACGTAATTCTTGTATTACCTGTGTCAGCTGATCTTGTACTTCCCGGATTTCTCTTTGGTGTTGCGTATTAATTTGATTCAGATTTTGTTTCAGTTTCCTAATTTGTTCGCACTCTTCTGCGTCATTAAAGACTACCGGTTTTGTGTCATTCAGATTATCATCTACCTTCGTAGATAAGTTAGTAACCTGATCCGAAAGTTCGGCTACTTTCTCTGATAATGAACTAATTTCCTCCATGTGTCTTTCTGAACCAATTTTCAGAGTATCTACTGTGTCCTTTAAGTTTTCCTGAGTTTTTGCAAGTTGCGTAACCGAATCGGTAGATGCAACTGAGTCCATTTTAGCTTGCAAGGTCTCATGATTTTCATGAACAATAGTTTGCAGTTCTTTTATGGCTGCTTCGTGATTCTGTAATGCATTTTCATGACGCGAAAAAATAGGTTGGAAATGCTCACAAATTTGTGTTTTTACGTCATTACAGACTTTTTGACATTTCGATTCAGTGTTATGTAACTCAGTAGTTAAATCTTCACGTGTTTGTTCAGGCGTGGTGTCTAACTTTTGGAGATTTTGTTCCATTGCGTCTAACTGTTGCTGTGTTTGTCTCTGGTGTTGTTCCATTGTGTCTAACTTTTTAAGATCTTGTTCCATTGTGTCTAACTGTTGCTGTGTTTGTCTGTGGTGTTGTTCCATTGTGTCTAACTTTTGAAGATTTTGTTCCATTGTGTCTAACTGTTGCTGTGTTTGTCTCTCTTTTGTTCCATTTGTTGCATTAGTTGTAATAACAATGCATTAGTGTCTGGAATCTTTTCCTCTACGCTTTTCGGCAGTGCATTTGCACCGGCAACATTCACATTTTGACAAGCTGAAAATGTGTCTTGACTTATTTGAGAAAACGGTGAGGACGCAAAACCTGAATCTACAGTATTTGTAAAATTGTGTCCTGTCATTTCGGATTCCTGAGGCGAGCTGTTGCCGACCGATCGATCGATAATGCTTCCCTGTTCGCAACCTGTTTCACTGTCTACACCATTATTTGCCGCCCGCTCCATTTCCCTATGCACAATTACCAAATTACTACTTGGAACGTCTGTTAATTCACTACACAGTGGTGCTGATAAGCTACGCTCGTCGTCACTATTATTTCTCAGTTTACTTTGGAGCCTAGTGTTACGTTTTTCACACGCCATTATTGTGACAATATTTCACACGATAACACAGAAAAACACAATTTGAATAGCAAAAATAAGAGAACACATTAACATAGCACTGAAAATAATATCTAGTTAATTGCAGCTGCGAAATACTTGGTGCAAATCTACATGCATGCCACAACTGTTTTACTGTGAGACAATGAAAAACCACTACTACCAAGGAAATTCTCTCTATAATTACGCGCTAGCAATAAACAAAAGCTACACTAAATACACAAACTACAAGAAAAAATCAGAAGATTCCAGTGAGGTATCCTCGGCTAAGGGTCGACATGTGAAACGTCCCCTTTGAACAATTATACAAGACTGTGCTTAAACTGACACGCAATCTATCAAATATCCCTGCAAAAGAATGGCCCTGAGTAACATTAAACTATACCTTTCAGAAATCACTTACCTCACAAAAATCTTCATTACTCGAACTACTGCAATACAGCGAGCGCCACTACTGCCAGCTAAATAAAAGATTCAAACTACGGAAGGCACTAACTACTGATAGGGATAGTTAGCAAATGAAATATATTAATAGAGAACAAACAATGTATTTACCTTAATAGTCATAATATATATAGCAGTTCATGACAAATTACAAAACTCCGCCATCTCTCTCCCCACATCCACCACTGCTGGCGGCTCACCTCCAACTGCGCAACGCTACGCGCTGTTCACATCCAGCTGCCGCTGCCCAACACTACAATGGCAGACAACAATGCAAACTAGCCACAGGCTGCACACAGCACAGCCAGTGATTTTCATACCGAACGCTACGTAACGTTGCCAATAAGAAAATATAAACAGCCTACTTACACATGTTAAAGACCGCTCGTCCCACCCCCGCATTGGCAGCAACTTGGCTACATTAACTTGCCCCCCTCCTGAGAATTCTTAGTCTGGTCCTCCAACCATTCCCGAATACTCTTACTGCCGGCTACTGAAAATTGCCCCTACACCTCAACCACACCTACCAGGTCTTTCATCCTGTCTAAGTAATTGTCAACCCACGCTTTCAGCCTACGCACCTGGCTCTCAGTGCACACAACGTCACCCTGCACGACCTCCAACATTTTCTCGAAAGCACCAGCGATAGCAGCAGCGGCCAAACTTACATCAGTCGGGTCGGTAATCTGATGCACCGGCAAATGGCTGTTTTGGCGAACCCGAACCTGTTCAATTAATTCCCGCACGGTACCCTTTGACTCGAGCTTGCTCCTACGTAACTCATAGACCAGTTCGCTCCATCTTAAATAAGCCGGATTCCTGGCTTCCGTGGGCATTCTGAGAAAAATACTAACTATATACATTGAAGCGCCAAAGAAAGTGGTATAGCATGCGTATTCAAATACAGAGATGTATAAACAGGTAGAATACGGCGCTGCGGTCGGCAACGTCTATATAAGGCAACAAGTATCTGCCGCAGTTGTCAGATTGAGTACTGCTGCTACAATGGCAGGTTATCAACATTTAAGTGAGTTCGGACGTGCGCGAGCGAGGGAGACAGAATCTCCGAGGTTGCGATGAAATGGGGATTTTTCCGTACGACTACTTCACGAGTGTGCCGTAAATATCAGGAATCCGATAAAATATCAAATCACCAACATCGCTGCGGCCGGAAAAATATCCTGCGAGAACTGGACCACCGACATTGGACTGTTGATGACTGGAAACATGTTTACTGGCCGGACGAGTCTCGTTTCTAATAGTATCGAGCGGATGGACGTTTACGGCTATGGAGACTACCTCATGGACCCATGGACGCTGCATATCAACAGGGGGCTGTCGAACGTGGGAGGTTCTGTAATAGTGTGGAGTGTGTGCAGTTGGAGTGATATGGGATCTCTGATACGTCTAGATACGACTCTGACATGTGACACGTACATAAGCATCGTGTCTGATCAACCTCATCAATTCGTGTCCATTATGCATTCCGACGGACTTGGGCAATTCCAGCAGGACAATGCGACAACCCACACGACGAGAAATGCTACAGAGTGGTTCCAAGAATACTCTTCCGTGGCCACCAAACTCCCCAGACATGAACATTATGGAGCATATCTGGGATGCCTTGCAACGTGCTGTTCAGAAGACATTTCCACCCCGTCGTACTCTACGGATTTATGGACAACCCTTCAGGATTCATGGGGTCATTTGCCTCCAGCACAATTTCAGACATTAGTCGAGTCCATGTCACGTCGTGGTGCGGCACTTCTACGTGCTCGCGGGGGCCATACACGATATTAGGCAGGTGTGCCAGTTTCTTTGGCTTTTCAATGTACTCGTATTAACATGTGGGTAACCTCTGACCACCTCCTGCTACCCCAGTTGTGGTGATGTGGAAAATAAATTGGAGGCCGCTTCCTGGATGGATTGTTGTCTGTATGAAATTAATTCGCATTCTCCATGAATAATTGTAATTTGTCCTTCTGTGTGAACGAAATATCATTATGCCTTGCCCTAACAATTTAGACTTGTTTACCTACTTGCGGGAGAGTTTCATGATAATGACCTTCTTACTGACGATGGCGTACAAGGGCAATAGTACCTTCCTTACCGCAGACTTCCAACACAAAAATTATATTTCTCAGCTAAAAGGAAATAATCGCCATCATTGGCAGCGAAAACACAATGAAATTCGGCTTGCCAGAACTGTATAATGTACATTAATGACGGCATCTAGCCGTGGAAAAGGGTGCCTTAAAATTAAGCGAAACAATACGAGGGAGCACAGAGACACACATATTTTGTGGAGTGCACAGAAAAGCATTGCTTTTAAACAGCTACTCACATAGAGAGTAACGCACCAGGGGCCTACGGGAATTGAGAGAGTGGAACATACAACACGAAAAGCACTGACGAGACGGACTCATCTCATTTGGAGAAGCTGTTCACACGCTGGCGTTGCTCTCGACGAACTTTGATGATTATGTGTCCGGGACAAGAGCTTAGCGACCAAGCAACTGCCTTTCTGGACATTGGGAAGTCGGCGGCATTAATGGCCGGTCTTTCAAATCCCCATCCTAAGCAGTACTGACAACAACAATTAAGTTTTTATATGCCGACGTCGCAAGCAGCAAATGAAGAGATAGAGAAAGTATATGAGAATACTGAACGGGTAATTCATGACATAAACGGATTGTAGGGAAAGGAGTAAAATAAAGGGTTACAGGAGAATATGGTCTTGGTAGTAGAAATGAGAGAGGAGAAATACTGAGTTCTGCAACAGATTTCAACTAATAATATCGAATATCCTATTCAAGAGTAGCAAGAAAAGGAGGTACGGGAAGATTTCAGTTAAATTACATCATAGACAGTCAGAGATTCCAAAATCAGATACTCGATTGTAAAGGTTTCCCAAGAGCAGATATAGACAATTTAGTAATGATGAAGAGTAGGCTGAAGTTTAAGAGACTGGTCAGGAAGAATTAATGCCCGAAGAAGTGATGTATGAAATAGGAATGAAGAGATACGCTTCAAGTTCTCAGGCTATAGGTTCAATGATAATGAATAACTCAGTAGGCTGTTCAGCTGAAGATGAATGGACATCTTCCGAAGTAGCCATGGCTAACAGAAATACTACAGTTGATCTATAAAAGAAGGAAGTATAAAAATTTTCAGGGAAATTGAAGAATATAAAATATAGGTCACGTAGGAATGAAATAAATCGAAGTGCAGAGAAACTAAGGCGAAATGGTTGCATGTAAAATGTGAAGAAATCGAAAAAAAAATTACTGTCGGAAGGACCGATTAAGCATACAGATGAGTCAAAGCAGTCTTCTGTGAAATGAATAGCAAAGACGGTAACAATAAGAATGGAATGGGAACGTCTTAGTTAAATACGGAGGAGAGAGGGGACTGTTGGAAAGTGTACACTGAAGGCCTTTATGAGACGGAACACTTGTCTGATGACAGAAGGAACTTGAGTCGATAAAGAAGAGATCATGTATCCAATGTTAGAATCAGAATTTAAAAGAGCTTTGGAAGATTTAAGATTAAATAAGGCAGAAGAAAAAAATGGTTCAAATGGCTCTGAGCGCTATGGGACTTAACTTCTGAGGTCATCAGTCCCCTAGAACTTAGAACTACTTAAACCGAACTAACCTAAGGACATCACACACATCCATGCCCGAGGCAGGATTCGAACCTGCGACAGTAGCGGTCGCGCGGTTCCAGACTGTAGCGCCTAGAACCGCTCGGCCATTCCGGCCAGCTAGGCAGAAGAAATAGATAACATTCTATCGGGGTTTCTAAAGTCATTGGGGGAAATGGCAAAAAAAACGACCATTCACGTTGGTCTGTAGAATGTATCAGACTGTCGATATACCATTAGACTTTCGGAAAAGTATCATCCACACAATTCCGAAGACTCCAACAGCCGATAAGGGCGAGAATTATCGCACAATCAGCTTAACAGCTCATGAATCTAGGTTACTGACAAGAATAATATACTGAAAAATGAGAAAGAAAATTGAGAATCTGTTAGCTGACGATCAGTTTGGCTTTAGGAAAGCTAAGGCATTAGAGAGCTGTTGCGGTTGCTAATAAAAGCAAGACTGAAGAAAAATCAAGACACGTACATAGGATTTGTCGACCTCAGAAAAGCGGCTGTCGGTGTAAACTGGTGAAAGATGTTCGAAATTCTGAAATAAATAGCGGCAAGCTGTAAGGAAAGACGCCTATTAAGCAATATGCACAAGAACCAAGAGGGAACAGTAAGGCTGCAAGATAAAGATCGAAGTGCTCGGATTAAAAAGGATGCAAGACAGGGATGTAGTGCTTCGCCCCTACTGTCCAATCTACACATCGAAGTAGTAATGAAGGATATAAAAAGTTTTAAGACTGAGAATAAAATTTAAGGTGAAAAGATATCAATGACAAGATTCGCAGAGGACATAGCTAAGCTCAGTGAAGGCGGAGCAGAAATACAGGAGCTGTTACATGGAATGACCAGTCTAATGAGTACAGAATATGGATTGAAGTAAATCGAAGGAATACGAAAGTAATGAGAAATGGCAGAAATGAGAACAGTGACAAATTTAACATCAGAACTGGTGATCACGAAGTAGATGAAGTTACGGAATTCTGCTGTCTAGGCAACAAAATTACCCATGACGGAGGAAGCAAGGAGGGCATAAAAAACAGACTAGCATTGACAGAAAGGGTGGTCCTGGCCAAGACAGGTCTACCAGTATCATAGATAGGCTTTAATTTGAGGAAGAAATTTCTGAGAAGGTACGTTTTGAGCACAGCATTTGTGTGGTAGTGGAATATGGAGTGTGGGAGAACCGGAAAAGAGAATCGAAGCATTTGAGACGTAGACGAGAATGTTGAAAATCAGATGTACTGATAAGGTAAGGAATGAGGAGGTTCTCCACAGACTCGGCGAGGAAAGGAATAGATGGAAAGCACGGACAAGAAGAAAGGACTGAATGGAAAGATATCTGTTAATACATCAGGAAATAACTTCGATGGCACTAGAGGGTGCTGTTCTGTTAGCTTACAGAAGCCAAGGACAGGAAACCGCCACGCTTGGGAATACGCGACCACTTGAGCAAAAAGCAGCAGGCAGTCCTGGTTGCTGTGTACCTAGCGCCATACTTTTGGCAAATTCAGTAGTCAAACGCCTAACGTCCCAAATCGGCACTATTTTTTATCGCACTAAACCAGTAGTCTCATACTTCTTTAGTTTTCGCATTTTAAGGGGAGAGGGACGTCATTGTGGGCCACCCTTTGGCTGGTTGGTCTAATCCGCAGTATCCAGATTTGTAGGGCATTCAGAAATGGCAGTGGCCAGATGCTGGACGTCTTGAGAAGGAGGTGTGGGTAGGCATACTCGTCTTCAAGGTTCCGGTCGCCCACTTCTGATCAATACAAGGGAGGTACTCCATAATGTCCACTAAGCGCAACGTAACTCCTTATCTACGCCTACCATTCGAGAATAAGTAATGGCCTCCCTATAAATTCTATCGTCCTGTACCATTCGTTAGACTCTGACGGCATCTCGTGTGACAGTGTCGCGATGCTACACTATGTGATCAAAAGTATCGGGACACCCCCGAAACATCCGTTATTCATAGCAGGTGCATTGTGCTGCCACCTACTGATAGGTAATCCATATCAGAGACCTCAGTAATCATTAGACATCGTGAGAGACTGGGGCGCTCCGCGAAACTCACGGACTTCGAAGGTCGTCAGGTGATTGGGAGTCACTTGTGTCATACGTCTGTACGCGAGATTTTCACTTCCTAAACATCTCTAGGTCCACTGTTTCCGATGGGATACTGAAGTGGAAACGTAAAGGGACACATACAGTACAAAAGCGTACAGGCCGACCTCGTCTGTTGACTGACAGAGACGGCCGACAGTTGAAGAGGGCCATAATGAGTAATAGGCAGACATCTATCTAGACCATCACACAGGAATTCCAAACTGCATCAGGATCCACTGCAAGTACTATGACAGTTAGGCTGGAGGTGAGAAAACATGGATTTCATTCTCGAGCGGCTGGTCATAAGCCACACATCACGCCGGTAAATGCTAAACGACGCCTCGCTTGGTGTAAGGAGCGTGAACATTGGACGATTGAACAGTACAAAAACGTTGTGTGGAGTGACGAATCACGGGACATAATGTGGCGATCCATTGGCAGGGTGTGGGTATGGCGAATGCCGGTGAACGTCATCTGCCAGAGTTATTAGTGCCAACAGTAAAATTCCGAGGGGGTGTTTTTCATGGAAGGAGCTTGCACCCCTTGTTTTGTGTGGCGCTATCACGGCACAGGCCTACATTGATGTTTTGAGCACCTTCTTTTTTCCCATTGTTGAAGAGCAATTCGAGGATGGCGATTGCATCTTTAAACACGGTCCAGCACCCGTTCATAATGCATGACCTGTGGCGGAGTGATTACACGACCATAACATCCCTGTAATGGACTGGTCTGCACAGAGTCCTAACCTGAATCCTATAGAATATCTCTGGGAGGTTTTTGAACGCCGACTTCTTGCCAGGCCTTACCGACCGACATCGATACATCTCCTCAGTGCAGCACTCCGTGAAGAATGGGTTGCCATTCCCAAAGAAGCCTTCCAGCACCTGACTGTACATATGCCTGCGAGAGTGGAAGCTGTCATCAAGGCTAAGGGTGGGCCAACACCCTACTGTATTCCAGCATTACCGATGGAGGGCGCTACGAACTTGTAAGTCATTTTCAGCCAGGTGTCCGGATACTTCTGATCACATAGTGTATTTTTCAACAGGACTATGCTCGTCCACATATGCTACGTCTCTCCATGAACCGTCTATGTGTTGTTGAGGGAGTCCTGCAGTCAGCAAGATCACCAGATCTGTCCCTGATCGAACATGAGTGGTACCAGCTCGGACGTCAGCTCCCGTCACACTGCATCCCAGACGTCAAGGACCAGTTACAAAAGTTGTGGGCCACTTTTCCTTAGAAGAAGATACAACAGCCTTATGACAGCCCTTTGGGACCAAATCAGTGCATACAGACAGACGAGAAGGGATGCAGCCTCGTACCGACAAGTGCGCTCATACTGCCAAGTTCATCGTAAATTTCATTTACTTTTCTAATCTCATCCCAATCCGTGAAGTTTCTTGTTGTTTCCTACTCATTTTCTGGATGCTTCACTGTTTTGTCATAAATTGAAATGTATCTAATCATAGACGACAAGACTTCGGCAAGTCAGCTAATTGGTACACCAACCAAAAAATCAAAAGTAGAAGAATTGTGTTAACACACAGAATAATGTGCAAATTACGTATGGGTGATTGAATATGACAGTGCATCTCCCTAAGCTATTTTGGTAAAATGTGTTGCAGAAAACGTACCTAGTGTTCTGAAAACAAAAGGGACCGAGAAGCTAGAAAGAAAAGAATGTGTAAATCTTTAAAAGGCAACAACCTTCTGTAAAGGATGCATCTCCCTAAAGTCTAACGTAAATGCTTTACAGAAAAAAATCAGTCTCGGATGAGAAATTATGAAATGTCAACGACGCTTTTCGCCCTTACGCGGCACCTGTATCTCAAATAGTCATAGTAACGTTCGTGTGCGCGCCAATACGGACATTGTACCACGTGTGGCTCGTACCACGGTCTTGTAAGCGTGGACCAGTCTTGCACTGCCACGGCGGAGCCGGCTGGTGTGCCCAATGTTACGCAGATAACCGAGGAAAACTTTTCCGTCACATATTTCTGACTGTCTCTCTCGTTTCACTAGGTCCTCTTCACGGTTTAGGCGTTTCATGACGGATTATACATCCGTTACCTTGGTAACTATTTTATATTATATGTGGTTTTATAACTGATGGGTAACGTAGCCAGCTACTTTTACATAAGTTTCTATTACATTTAGTTCACGTTGTCTGCGTAGTCGTGCAATATAGGACCATGCTCTTTTCCTCAATTTGTATCTAATTGACTGCTTTTCTTGTTCTTGTAGACAATCTGATGGTGTCCCAAAAAGGAAAAACGCGTCATTGACATTAAATAATTTCGCAACCGAGACTTTTTTTGTTCTGGAACACACTTAAACGGAAACTTCCTGGCAGATTAAAACTGTGTGGTGGACTGAGACTCGAGCTCGGGACCTTTACCTTTCCCGGGCAAGTGGTCTACCATCTGAGCTACCCAAGCACGACTCACACTCTCTCCACACAGCTTTACTTCCGCCAGTACCTCGTCTCCTACCTTTCATTCCGGAAACAGTTAAACCGGTTGCTGTAACAAAGTGCCAAAATGGAATGGAAAAATTTATATTGAAAATGGTTCAAATGGCTCTGAGCACTATGGGACTTAACTTTTGTGGTCATCAGTCCCCTAGAACTTAGAACTACTTAAACCTAACTAACCTAAGGACATCACACACATACATGCCCGAGGCAGGATTCGAACCTGCGACCGTAGTGGTCGCGCGGTTCCAGGCTGTAGCGCCTACAACCGCTCGGCCACCCCGGCCGGCGAAAAATTTATATTATCCCTTCTTCCGTACTAGCTGGCGAAAAAGACAGATCGGTTCAACGACCTTTCTATTGTTATCGGTTTAAAATGAAGAGATATCGCTAGGTGACTCCGCGTTGCTCCATGGCGAGCGAAGAAAAGTAAGAAAATCGGAATGTGACTGTTACGAGAGGATGCGTAGGAGGTGTGTGCAATGAAAGAGTCAGTATTAGCCGCCATATTGGATAATTTGTGTTTTTTGAGATTCACAAGCGGTATGTAATATTAATATGGAGTTTAGTAACGTTCATAATACAGTCTGTTGCATTTCAAAGGTAATTGCGAGTATTTAGTTTTGATCAAAGGATTCTGTGATGAACTATTACGTACTACAAGCTTGTATAGGACTTCGAACATTTGCAATAATACGGTCAGAATGTTTTCTCTGCTAAAAAGAACTCATTTCACTCGCAACCAATCATAGTATGACCAAATGCGAATGGCAGTGTTCCAATTCGAGAAGATCCTATAGAAGTTTTCTTTCTCTTACATTTCAAGAAATTTACAGGCAACCGTCGGAGTCGGCAGCTGTTTCTCCACCACGTGATTAACTTATCTACGTGTAAGAAATTACGTATGCTGTGCTAGTAGTCGACACCGATCAAAAGAGTTTCCTTCACAGCCATACAAACAGAAACACTACACACACTATTGAAAAACAACGAGTTTAATGTTACCAGCTTGAAAAACATTAATTCCTCTTTTGAGCAAAAATATAGTAAAATTTTTTACAAGTGCTTTCCTATAAAATTTTCTGTTTATTTCCATAAAAAAAGTCTTTTGCAACAATGTGGCTAAACTGAAAGGGAAAATCTTCAGTAATAGGAGACGGACATCAAAGCAAACGTAGAATGGCATGTACTATTATTTCTACCATTCACACGTGATGCCAATGCGTCACAACCGATAAATATCGTACAGTGTGCTATGAATCACTTCCCAGGCATTTAACCGTAACTGCTGGGGTTCACTGCCAGCAACTGAGAGGTGTCGTGACCACAATTTATGGCAGCCGTCCGAGAAGATCAAGAGCAGCTGCAACGCGATAATGCACGCCCAGGCGTCGCTAACATGACGAAGCGGCCGTCACAGAGCTGTGCCGGCAGGGTGACACCGCACACTCCACACTCTCTGGCTCCTGCGCTCCCTTATCTAACGAGCACACTTTTGTTCCTGCACTCATCAATCTTCAGGAGAGCTCTTCGAGTTAGCGAAGATGCTTCTCAAACATGGGTCGGTTAACTATTCCTTTAAACTAACCGAATTGCGTTGATCCACGTTTACAGCGAGCTGCCATCCTTTACATCTATTGGAAATTATGTTCAAGACTGTCTGCTTGTCGTTAGGCACTTACATCGACGATACTGTCCTGTAGACAACATCATCGTAATAGAGCAACTTGACAGCGAGTTTCGACAAAAACCATGAGGAAGAACCTGCTCCTCTTCTAGCAGCAGTTTATCCTAGGTCTCTGGGACAAAAACGGGTGCCAAACGGTTGGAATAAATAAGGCTCATCGAACTGATGTACATGACTATAGACAGTCCTTTATCGCTGATGTCAGTCTGTTGCAGAATTATGGAACATGTTCTCTGCTCAAACATTATGAGGCTTCTGGCGAACAAAAAGCTCCTTCATAAAATTCAACATAGATTCCGTAAACATAAATATTGTGAAACCCTGGTCTCTCGGTTCATCCAAGAAATTTAGAGCGTCGTGTACTTCTACATCTACATGACTACTCTGCAATTCACATTTAAGTGCTTGGCAGAGGGTTCGTCGAACCACAATCATACTATCTCTCTACCATTCCACTCCCGAACAGCGCGCGGGAAAAACGAACACCTAAACCTTTCTGTTCGAGCTCTGATTTCTCTTATTTTATTTTGATGATCATTCCTACCTATGTAGGTTGGGCTCAACAAAATATTTTCGCATTCGGAAGAGAAAGTTGGTGACTGAAATTTCGTAAATAGATCTCGCCGCGACGAAAAACGTCTTTGCTGTAATGACTTCCATCCCAATTCGCGTATCATATCTGCCACACTCTCTCCCCTATTACGTGATAATACAAAACGAGCTGCCCTTTTTTGCACCCTTTCGATGTCCTCCGTCAATCCCACCTGGTAAGGATCCCACACCGCGCAGCAATATTCTAACAGAGGACGAACGAGTGTAGTGTAAGCTGTCTCTTTAGTGGACTTGTTGCATCTTCTGAGTGTCCTGCCAATGAAACGCAACCTTTGGCTCGCCTTCCCCACAGTATTATCTATGTTGTCTTTCCAACTGAAGTTGTTCGTAATTTTAACACCCAGGTACTTAGCTGAATTGACAGCCTTGAGAATTGTACTATTTATCGAGTAATCAAATTCCAACGGATTTCTTTTGGAACTCATGTGGGTCACCTCACACTTTTCGTTATTTAGCGTCAACTGCCACCTGCCACACCATACAGCAATCTTTTCTAAATCACTTTGCAATTGATACTGGTCTTCGGATGACCTTACTAGACGGTAAATTACAGCATCATCTGCGAACAACCTAAGAGAACTGCTCAGATTGTCACCCAGGTCATTTATATAGATCGGGAACAGCAGAGGTCCCAGGACGCTTCCCTGGGGAACACCCGATATCACTTCAGTTTTACTCGATGATTTGCCGTCTATTACTACGAGTACGAGGGTACTCAGTTTGATGCTGTTTTCCTTGAATTCCGGAGGACGTTTTATACAGTTCCACGCTGTCATTTAGTGAGAAAAGTACGAACTTTCCGGACATCAGACCAGGTTCCCTCACTGGGTTCAGGACTTTTTAAGAGACAGAACTCAGTACGTTATATTTAACGTGACGGAATCGACAGATGTAAAGGTAATTTCTGGAGTACCTCAAGGGAGTGTTGTTGGACCAGTACTGTTTACGAGCCCGCATCTCGTGGTCGTGCGGTAGCGTTCTCGCTTCCCACGCCCGGGTTCCCGGGTTCGATTCCCGGCGGGGTCAGGGATTTTCTCTGCCTCGTGATGGCTGGGTGTTGTGTGCTGTCCTTAGGTTAGTTAGGTTTAAGTAGTTCTACGTTCTAGGGGACTGATGACCATAGATGTTAAGTCCCATAGTGCTCAGAGCCATTTGAACCATTTTTTTGAACTGTTTACGACGTATACAGCATGACCCGAAAGTCCATTAACATTTGAATAACATCTGAATAAAGTAGGTAGCGAAATAAAACCCGACACGTGATTGAATCGGCATAAAATTTTATCGAAACAAGAAAAGTGCACAAAATGGCAAAGAGACGGAGCTTCGTATGATACAAAAGCTGTAATTACCAATCAATTTTTTGCAGCGACGATGTTGTCTATAACAAATGCTTAACATACCGGCGGTCGTTCATTAGCAATACCAGTAGTCGAGGGACAATGCTGTGAACAGCACTGTATAGCGTATCAGTAAGGTGAGAAACTGCCATCGAGTGTTGTTGTCTTTTAGCATCCCAATGAGGTCAGACGATCGCGATAGACTTTCGACTTAGGGTAACCCCACAACCAATAATCACACGGATTGAGGTTTGGGAACCTGGGAGGCCAGGCTTGGCGGAAATGGCGGCTCAGCACGCGATCCTCACCAAACGAAGTGCGCAAGAGGTCTCCACACGTGTAGCAATATGGGGTGGAGCGTAAAAGTCGTACTTTCCAGTATGAGTTCATCAGGCAGAATCGGCCGATGCGATTCTGTAACATTAGGCTTACCTCTCACATGTCACGCTAACTGTTTGAAAAGTAGAACCTCGTATTTCCTCGAAGAAAAAGAATCCGATCACGACTCATGTGGTAAATCCACACCACACCGCGACTTTCTCGTCATGCAATGACGCTTTCACGACAGTTCTAGGAGTTTCGGTAGCCAAGATTCTGCAATTGTCGATATTGACACTCTCGGAATGTGGAACGTGCTTCGTAGGTCTACAACACGTTAGACAACCAGTCTCATCTTCCTTCATTTTCTGAAGTGCCCACACTGTAAATACGCTCCGCATCACAAAATGAGTGGCTAACAGTTCATGATGACATAGTTTAGATTAGATTTATTGGTTAAAAACAGTCTTGGTTGCAATTTTAGTTTTTTTATTTATCAACGACGCGTTTCGCATTATTTAGGCATCTTCGGGTTATCTTTTCTAGATGGACGCGAGAGGCACCAAGATCTGCATAACGCGTTCCCGTTCACAGGAGCGAGCAACAGTAACATCGGGGCTCAGGTAGTAAGCTTACTACCTGCTTACTACCTGAGCCCCCATCTTACTTTTACTCGCTCCTGTGAACGGGAACGCGTTATGCAGATCTTGGTGCCTCTCGCGTCCATCTAGAAAAGATAACCCGAAGATGCCTAAATAATGCGAAACGCGTTGCTGATAAATAAAAAAACTAAAATTGCAACCAAGACTGTTTTTAACCAATACTGTTAAGCACTGGTTTGCGGTTGTGCCACATATGGACTGGAAGAAGATTAGATTTACTTTCATTCCAATTGATCCTTAGTGAGGAGGTCCTCCAGGATGCAGAACACGTCAGAAAAACAATAATACATGACAAATATTTACAACTTAAACAAATAAGCTAATCTACCTTGCCACAGTCCCAGGTGGAATGATCGTAATTTTTAATGAATACTATATGAAAGAATCATTTTACACTTTTTTACTAAGATTGCATTAATCCACTGAATTTAAAATTAAAAAAATATGTTTTAGTTATTTATAAGGTAATAAACACATAATAGAACTACTACAATACTTATTTACAATGAACACATTACTGCACTGAAATGGCGCAGACGTTACATTGTACTTATTGTACTTATACACACACACACACACACACACACACACACACACACACACACAGGCCGGCGGGAGTGGCCGAGCGGTTCTAGGCGCTACAGCCTGGAACCGCGCGACTGCTACGTCGCAGGTCGCAGGTTCGAATCCTGCCTCGGGCATGGATGTGCGTAATATCCTTAGGTTAGTTAGGTTTAATTAGTTCTAAGTTCTAGTGGACTGATGACCTCAGAAGTTAAGTCCCATAGTGCTCAGAACCATTTTGAACACACACACACAAATCAGTTGGTTATACTGAGAAATTCATCAATGGTGTAGAAGTTGGCCACCAATAAACGCTTTAGGCTTCTCTTAAACTGAATTTCATTGGTTGTTAAGCTTTTTATGGCTGCTGGCAAGTTATTGAAAATGTGTGTTCCTGAATGATGCAAACCTTTTTGTGCAATAGTAAGTGACTTTAAATCCTTGTGAAGACTATCTTTATTTCTAGTATTGATTCCATGAATTGAGCTGTTGGTTTCAAAGACTGATATATTTTAACGACAAATTTCATTAAGGAATAAATACACTGGGAAGCAGTAGTTAGTATCCCTAGTTCCCTTAAGAGACTTCTGCAGAATGTTCTTGAGTTCACACCATATATAACTCTTATTGCACGTTTTTGTGCCCGGAAAACTTTAGCTTGGCTTGAAGAATTACCCCAAAAAATAATCCCATATGACATTATGGAATGAAAGAAAGCATAGTATCCCAGCTTTTTCATTTTTATATCCCCTATGTGTGACACTATTCGCATTCGCTTCAGCAGTTCTGTGGTATACTCCTCCCAGTTGAACTTATTACCAAGCTGTAATCCCAAGAATTTAACACTGTCCACTCCTTCTATGTGCTTGTCATTGTATGTTAGGCATATACTCGTGGGACACCCCTTACAAGTTCTGAACTGCGTGTAGTGTGTTTTTTCAAAGTTTAGTGACAAAGAAATGGCTAGGAACCAGTGATTAATGTCCACAAATATTTTATTAGCCGATCTTTCTAAGACTACATTTGATTTGCTGTTTATTGGAATGTTTGTATCATCGTCAAACAAAACAAACTTGGCATCTGGTAATGTTACTAATGAAAGGTCATTGATATCCACAAGAAAAAGTAAGGGCCCTAAGATGCAACCTTGTGGTTCAGTACGGATAGCGTTGGAGAGTACGCCTTAGTGCTGTCCAAGCACTAGTGCGTGAGATGCCGATGCGACGTGCGGCTTGATGGGCGCTCACTTCACTATAAGGCGATGAACCCAATAAAGTCTCTGTTTCTTCCTGAACTGTCCGAGAAGCAGTAGCGCCTTTGTTTGGTCGTCCACTAAGGGGCTGTGACCTCAAACCTTTTGATCATTTTCTTCAAAGCCACACTTGTCACAGGACCTTTACCCGTTCGAATGCCCTTCTTATGGTGATAGGATCATAAAGCTGTAGTGGCGGATTCTCCATTCTGATAAAAAATTCACTAACAGTGTGTTTTCTAATAGAGTCAACATTTTGCGTGTACTGACGCATCTGATTTCCTCTCTCTAGAGATCACACCTTTCTCAGGCAGCCTCATTGACATGTTACTGTCCAGTGCCATTGGCAGGTTTCTGCCAATTGTTTTATTTTCAATAAAGCCTCATATCATTTCCCACATGTATGTCAAGTTTTACTTCTCGACCTACATTACTCCCTGAATTAGCGTATTTTCGTTCTTTAACGGACTTTCATGTCACCCTGCTGTATAAATGACCTATTGGATGACGACAGAAGCTCCGTGAGATCTTGTTCAGGCTGTTGTCTATAGGAAGGTAGCAACACCAGAATGCAGCAAAATGCAGGAAGACCCACAGAGGATCGATGATCGGTGGAAGGACTTACAGCTGACCCTGAACGTGAACGTGCATCAAAAGACGACAAATCTCAGGTAACAGTAAAATCCGTGATTTACCTAGGAGTAACAATACAGAGCGACCTAAAGTGGAACCGTAGGAAAAGATTATCTTGAAAAATCTTAAGGTAATGTAAATTCATCCACGAAAGAAGTAACCTACTGAACACTAATTCGGATTCTTGATTACTGTTCATCAGTTTGGGACCCTTGCCAAGTAGGATTAATAGAAGAGACAGAGAAGATCCCATGAACAGCAGCACGTTTCGTCACGGGATCGATTAGCTGCAGCGAGAACATTACGAGGATTCTCAACACACTCCAGTGGCAGATGCTCTGAGAGAAAATACTGCACATCATGGAGAGGGTTGTTGTTGAAATTCCGACAGAGTACGTTCAAAGAATAATCGGGTGACGTATTAGTGCCTCCCACAAACGTCTTGTAAAATGACCACATCGAGAATATCTGTGAAACTAGAGCTCTTACAGAATTTTATCGACTGTCGTTTTTACCAAGTACCGTTCTCGAATGGAACAGAATAGGGGAAAAATAGTGGTGCGAGAAATACCCTACAGCACATATCGAAAGGTGGCTTGCGCAGTATATTCTTACAAGGGAACCTCCCCATCGAACCTCCCTCAGATTTAGTTATAAGTTGGCACAGTGGATAGGCCTTGAAAAACTGAACACAAATCAATCGAGAAAACAGGAAGAAGTTGTGTGGAACTATGAAAAAATAAGTAAAACATACAATCTGAGTAGTCCATGTGAAGAATAGGCAACATCAAAGATAGAATGAGCACAGGAGCGGCGTGGTCCCGTGGTTACCGTGAGCAAATGTGGAACGGGAGTTCGTTGGTTCAAGCCTTCCCTCGTGTGAAAATTTTACTTCCTTTATTTTCGCAGACTTATGATCTGTCCGTTCGTTCATTGACGTCTCTGTTCACTGTAATAAGTTTAGTGTCGGTGTTTTGCGACCGCACCGCAAAACCGTGCGATTAGTAGACGAAAGGACGTGCCTCTCCAATGGGAACCGAAAACATTTGATCGCAAGGTCATAGGTCAACCGATCCCTCTCTCTTCCGTGCGCTGTAGTCGACTGACGTCGTGTGTTTCGATATTTGTTTAGGTGTAGCGTCCCCATACTACGGCGCAGTTACCTCACATCGGACGGACGGACAGACAGATAATAATTGTCTGAAAACAAAAAATTAAACTTTTCAGTCAAGGGAATACTTGAACCGAGGACCGCTCGTTCGGCAGCTGCTCACGCTAACCACGGGACCACGGCGCTCCTAAGCTCAAAATATCCTTGATGTTGCATGGACTACTCATTTTGTATATTTTGCTTATTTTTTTCATAGTTCCACACAACTTCTTCCTGTTTTCTCGATTGATCTGTGCCAACTTATAACTAAATCTGAGGGGGGTGCGATGGGGAGGTTCCCTTGTTAGATGTACATGTAGATTGTGCTGGCAAAGCGCTCAGCTCTTTTGTGAGTCTTCTCTACTTTTATTGTTAATTCAGCTTCATGTGGACCCCAGACTGGAGAACACTACTCAGTAAAAGGTCGATTGATGGTTTTGGAAAACCTTCTCCTGTTTAGGCGTTTAACACTTCCTTGGGAATCGTCCAATAAATCTCAGAGATCGCCTTTGCATCTTCTTGTATTTCGTAATAATATTCTAGCAACATGACCTCCGTGGATAAAACTAGACTGCCTACGAACAGCCGTAGGTGGCTATAAACGCTACCTGCCGTGTCATTTCTATGTGAGTTTAATGAACAGTGACAGCCCCAACACCATTCTTTCAGATAAACCGGACATTACGTTCATTTCTCATGATGCCTCTGCCTTAAGAGCAATATGTCGTGGGCAAGAGTGTGAACAAATATTGGCCCCGAACGTTAGAAATGAAGCTGCTTGGACCAGCAAGTGTGAGGGTAGCGATTGAAAAAATTTTGGGAATTTTTGGGAAGGTCTTATGGGACCAAACTTCTGAGGTCATCGGCCCCTGAGGCTACACACTACTTAATCTATGGACAACACACACACCCAGGTCAGAGGGAGGACTCGAACCTCCGACAGGGGGAGCCGCACGGACCGTGCAATGCGCCCCAGATTGAAAAATCTTGAACCTAAATGTCAGCGAAGAGAGAAGTGGAAGTCTTCTCACTCTTTCGAACGCTGTTCAGTATATCTGCTGCTTTCCATTAATGTGGTTGAAAATCATTTCTGGTTGATAAGGGAGAGTTCTCACCTGACTACAGTATTAAGTACCTCTGGATTTACACTACATGAGTTGTTGACAGTGATAGGAAAACAAAACTTATTAAAATGCAAATATTGTACAACATTGCTGAAAGGTATAAAGTGGGTGCGATAGATTAGAGATGTTCATTTTATTTATTTGTGTCTGTCGGACACATGACTGACTACTGCATGTTCAGTGTAATTTTGTGCATGTGGCGTCAATGAAATAGAAGGTAGCTTTGTGGACACGTAAAGATTCTTAGAATTTAATCCAGGAAAAATGAGGCAATGAATTTCATTCCACCACGTTTGCCCCTCCTCCACACGCCCTTGGCGGCGAATTCGACAAAATACTGAGAGTGTAAATGTCTTCCAATTCAAATATTCGAACCTTCACTCTTCAGCCGAACTTCACAAATCCGTTTCACTGGCGTCCACGGTCCGCAATAATGTTCACGTAGTTCACTGCAGACTAGATGCCTTCGTTTAGCACCACAGATCCCATGGAAGCCTAACTTAGTGTACTCCGTAGCATAATTCTGCCCTCACTGGCTTGCATCTGTGGCGCGGTGCATGTTTTGTGCAGCCAATCTCCTGGATGACAGCATGGAAGGACCCAGTCATCGACTTGGTGTAACAATAAACGTGATTCATTCGACGGGCGACACATTTCTATTGATGTACGGTGAAAATTCAGTGATGCTGTACCCACTGTAATAGTAAGTGATGATTTCGTTGGGTCAACACGGGAACACGCAAGGGTCGTGTGATGTTGACCTCCATGTTCAAAAATGGCCCTTGAACGGTGCGCTCCGAAACACTTGTGCCTGCACGAGCACTGTACTCTGACGTCAGACCTGCCACAGATCGCTTCCTATCCTGGATTACAGAGTGGGGGATCCTCCGACCTCTAGGTTTTGTGGTGAGACGTGGTCGTCCAATACCATACGGTCTACTCCTTATTTAACTGTCTTTCAACCATTTTCCATGGGTGTTTATATTGTCATCATTTGATCATCGTCCTCATCATTCGAGACAGTGGCTAGATTGGACTGTGAAAAAACTGGAATGTGAACATATTGGGACGTTGTACGGGCACTGATGACCACGCAGTTGAGCGCTCCACACAGCAAACATCATATTCATCATCATTTTACATGGGTTCTCACGACAGTAGTACATCGACAGCCGACCAGCTTCGCCTTTTCAGAGATTCTCGTCTCCAGTAGCAGCGCCATAAGAATGCGCCGTTTGTCAAAACCACTTATATCGGTGGATTGCCGCACTTGCGGCCCGTATCTTCGCTGTGACAGTCCATTCGTCTCTCTTCCGCTTTCATTCTTTCCTTACTGCGTCATATAACCTTGGCACCACCAGGAAAAATTCAACCTCACGTTGGGCAGTGATCATAATTTTGGCACATCAGTGAATAAAAAATTAAATATTTGGATAGCATTCTATCGAATGACGGAAAAAGTAACTGGGAAATACTGCAACGAGTAGCTCATGGTAAAACAGCAATCCAGAAACTAAACACGCTGTTGTGATCCTCAAAGGTAAGTTGGAAAGTAAATAAGATGCTCTACATATCTCGTGATATAGAGTCTATATCGATGAGTGCTGGAAGCTTACTGTGGAAAACAAAAAAAAATTGAAGGCTGTAGAACTGGGCTATCTCAGAAGATCGTGTAGAACATCTCAGCGAGACCGTGTAAGAAATACAACGATTAGGAAATGATCCATAATCAAGAAAGCCTCACTGATAGAAGATTGGCAGCTGCATGGTATGGACATAAACTGCGAATGACAGATGAAAGAGGGCTGAAGTAGACCTTGATGCATCGTCCTCAGGGAAGAAAGAGAAGGCGGAGACCGAAGGCGGCCTGGTGAGATGGGATAAAGGAAACCACGAGGAAAATACAAATACAAGAAGATAAGGAAGTATGGTAAGATACAAACCGATAGCGACAGACGTGTTGGATTTGGCGACATCTATAGGAACCCCACAGGATGAGAGAGGACAGAGTTCGTGTAATTTAACAAACTCTTAAAATCAATTTTTTGCAAATCTCCATGTTTCTGTTGCCCAAATCATGTGAAGAAAACTAAAGTATCTCAATACAAAGTATGTGTGTTTTGCTATGTCAAATTAGAGATGATTGGCTCTCGCTTAATGTCATTGATAAGCAGTTAAAGAAATTTGAGACTTTTCAAAAGGGAAACATTCTGTCTGAGCACTGAAGGAAATAGTTCAATTGTATGTTAGTCTAAATGAAAATAAGGATTTTATACAGGACTATAGATGAAACTGCCCAATGTGATGGTAGATAGACATACAGTGATAAACCTTAAGTCAAAGGATGATGTTTTAAGTTGACGACTCTGGTGCGTTTATATCCTGTAAATCAGAATGCACAGCGTGCGTCTAAGTAATAGTATACGTAAACATATTAAACTTCGCCAATATATCGTTTCCTACTGAGCTGAAAAATGTTAAAATTTTCCAAAATGTAAACTTCTGTGGCTTCCAATATTTTAATTATCAACGGATAGTCACAGATGAGAAAGAATTTCGCTTTGTACCTCTATGTATCACAAACCACCGTCGTCAGAAGCATGTTAATCTGTTGATGTTGCATTTTGCTAATACAGATACATGTCATCTCTATTGCACAAGAAATTGTCGTTACTAATATTATTATTTCTCCCCATTCAACTGTAGTAAGTGAACGTTGTCAGTGTTATTTTTTTCGAAAGAAAAGTTAAATGCACATTTAGCTGACTGAGCGAAGTTTAAACCAGTCAACAGCGTCATACCCAGAGGCAAGAACAAGTTTTTAAAATTTACCAAGCTCAGCACAAATTTAAAATGCAATGTGTAATTTATGCTGACAAGGAATGCGTGTTAGAACTAATTGCTACTTGCAGCCGTAGTAGTGACCCCAGTTCGTATTTCTGTCAGGCACATTTGCATAAACCACTCTGCATAACCTGTCACATACATCGCTGCTGCGACGAGAGGCAGTGAATGCATGGACTAGTTCACTGAACAGCCATATGGAGTCCTTGAGAGAGTGAATGACTTTGTATTGCAAATAAAAAAGATGGAAATGAATGCTGAAGGAGTAGCATTTCGCACGACAGATGTCTGCTATAATTGCCGAACACCATCCCAGGAAAGCGTAACTATACACAAAAAAAGCACTACGTCTTCAGGCCACGAGTGGCCTACCGGGACCATCCGACCGCCGTGTCATCCTCGGGGGAGGATGCGGATAGGAGGGTATTCTTGACCGAAGCTTCTACTGTTCGGTCGAGTAGCTCCTCAATTGGCATCCCGAGGCTGAGTGCACCCCGAAAAATGGCAACAGCGCATGGCGGCCCGGATGGTCACCCATCCAAGTGCCGACCACGCCCGACAGCTCTTCGGTGATCTCACGGGAACCGGTGTATCCACTGCGGCAAGGCCGTTGCCAACGAAACACAAAGGCCATTGTTATTTAAAAGTCCTTGCCGAGGTACAGCAGCTGTAATGTCATCTACAAATCATACTGTACACTTCCCATCATATTCTAGGTGTAACGCCTTTGATCAGCAATCAAAACGTCCTCGGTCCCGGGTTATAACTCCGCCAATGCCTAAATTTTGAATAAAAATCGACAGCAATGGCGGCCGAAGACTTCCGGCCTTGTCAAAGACGACGGAGGAGCGGACAGAGATTCAGGGCACACACTCTTGCCCTTGGGATGGGAAACTACCCCTAAAAGGACGAAGAATCATCAATGATCAACGGCATGAGAATGTAGAAAGCAATAGCAACCGATACATTAAGGACACATAATTTGAATCCACAGGACATGTGGCCCATAAGTGAAAAGGTCATGATGGTCTTTCCATTGGCAAAAGATTCCGACTAATCCGTCATTCGCATCTCCGAGTGGAAATTGCCAAGGGGGAGTTGAACATGTGAAAAACATTGAATCACGAAGGAAAGTTGTAACGTACTATGTGTCTGGGCGTGGA
Source organism: Schistocerca cancellata (assembly GCF_023864275.1). Taxonomy (NCBI): domain Eukaryota; kingdom Metazoa; phylum Arthropoda; class Insecta; order Orthoptera; family Acrididae; genus Schistocerca; species Schistocerca cancellata. The sequence continues at coordinate 673,902,350 of NC_064628.1, read as the reverse complement.
ATGCCAGGAGTTTGAAAGTGGTGGGGAGGCTATAAATCTGAAAAGGTAAATGCTAAGGATCAGTCTAGATGTATTGGGTCTCAGTGGAGTGAAATGGAAGGAAGACAAGGATTCCTGGTCAGATGGGTATAGGGTAATATGTACAGCTGCAGAAAATGGTATAGTGGGGGTAGGATTCGTTACGAATATGAAGGCAGGGCAGAGAGTGAGGTACTGGGAACAGTTCAATGATAGGCTGGTTCTCATCAAAAGCGACAAACCACCGCGGACAGCAATAGTTCAGGTATATATTCCGTTGTCATATAGAAAGTGTATCAGAGTATTGAATGGGTAATCAGCACGTAAAGGGAGACGAAAATGTAATAGTCATGGGGGATTGGAATGTTGTTGTAGAGGAAAGAACGGATTACGGGAGAATATGGGCTTAGCAGTAGGAATGAAAGAGGAGGAAAAATAATTTTCTGCAGTAAATTTCAGATGCTAATAGCGAATGGAGAAAAGAGAGCCACTTGTATGAATATCAAGAGCTCAAATGGAAACCCCAAAAAAGGGAAATCAGAAAGGTGGAAGGAGTATATAGAGAGTCTATTCAAGGGCGATGTACTTGAGGACAATATTATGGAAATGGAAGAGGATGTAGATGAAGATGAAATGGGAGATAGGATACTGTGTGAAGAGTTTGACAGAGCACTGAAAGACCTGAGTCGAAACAAGGCCCCGGGAGAAGACAGCATTCCATTGGAACTACTGACGGCCTTGGGAGAGCCAGTCCTGACAAAACTCTACCATCTGCTGAGCAAGATGTATGAGACAGGCGAAATACCATCAGACTTAAAGAAGAATATAATAATTCCAATCCCAAAGAAAGCAGATGTTGGCAGATGTAAAAATTACCGAACTATCCGTTTAATAAGCCACAGCTGCAAAATATTAACGCGAATTCTTTACAGACGAATGGAAAAAGTGGTAGAAGCCGACCTCGGCGAAGATCAGTTTGGATTCCGCAGAAATGTTGGAACACATGAGGCAATACTGACCCTACGACTTATCTTAGAAAATAGATTAAGGAAAGGCAAACCTACATTTCTAGCACTTGTAGAGTTTGTGGCACAACTTGACAAGAAGAAGGGACCGGTTGGTAGGACATGTTCTGAGGGATCAAGGGATCACAAATTTAGCATTGGAGGGCAGCGTGGAGGGTAAAAATCGTAGAGAGAGACCAAGAGATGAATACACTAAGCAGATTCAGAAGGATGTAGGTTGCACTAAGTACTGGGAGATGAAGAAGCTTGCACAGGATAGAGTAGCATGGAGAGCTGCATCAAACCAGTCTCAGGACTGAAGACAAAAGCAACAAACAACAATAGCGAATGCTCTGTTCAAGTATCACAAGAGGAGGAGATATACTTGGAAAAGGCCCGGAGATATGGCAAGATTTCAGTTAAATTACATCACGGTAGAGCAGCGATTTCGAAATCAGGTATTAGATTGTAAGGCATACCCGGGGTCAGATATTGACTTAAATCACATTTTGGTTGAAGTTTAAGAGGCGAAACATGTCGCAAAGAAATGGGATACGGAACCACTAACGAACGAGGAGTACAGCTGAAGTTGTCTGAGACTATAGAGCTGCAATAATGAATAGCTCAGTAGGCAGATCAGTTGAAGAGGAAGTGACATCTCTAAAAAGGGCAGTCATAGAAGTTGGAGAGAAACATATAGGAACTAATTTAGCCTTCTTTACCTATTTGCAGGAATGTCGAGGAGCATGAAAGGGAAGCAGTGGTTGGGACTGTGGCGTACAAGAGCCATAGTACCTCAATTATTCCGTAGATATTCCACACAAAAAATGTATTTCTCAGCGAAAAGGAAATAATCATCGCCCTTGGCAGCGAGAACACAATAAACTTCGGCTTGCGAGAACTGTGTAGGGTACATTAATGACGGCACCTAGGCCTGGAAAAGGGTACCGTGAATTTAAACGAAACGAGAGAGCACCGGGGACACACACATTTTGTGAAGTGCACGGAAAAGCATTGTTTTTAAACAGTTACGGACTCACCTCATGCTGAAAAGCTGTTTCCATGTTGACACTGCTCTCGACGAACTGATGACGAACCTGTGACTGGGACAAGAGCTGAGCGACCGAGGATCTTCCTTTCTGGACAATGAGACGTTGCTGGCACTAATGGTTCGTCGTTCAAATTCACCTCTTAAGCACCACCGACAACAATACTTCAGTTTTTACATGCCGACCTCTCAAGCAGAAGATGAAGAGATAGAGAGAGTATATCAGGATACCCAATGGGTAATTCAGTAAGTAAACGGACTGGGATGCGGTTATAGGGGAAGGAGTAGAAGAAAGGGTTTCAGGAGAATATGGTCTTGGTAGTAAGAATGATAGAGGAGGAAGATTGAGTTCTGCAATAATTTCAAATAGTAATAGGAATACTCTGTTCAAGAATCGAAAGAGGTAACTTGCAAAACGTCGGGAGGTACGGGAATATTTGACTTAGATTACATAGTAGTCTGGCAGAGATTCCAAAATTAAATACTAAATTGTAAAGCGTTCGCAGCAGCAGATATAGACTTAGATCACAATTTAGTAATGATGAAGAGTAGGGTGAAGTTTATGAAATTAGTCAGGAAGAATCATTTCTAACATTCTGCTTGGTGTCTGTTTGTTCTAAGTCGTGTCTCCTTACCCCTTTCACGCAACGACGCTCTGAGCGTGTTTTTTAGGGAATTGACTAGTTTGAACCTGGGACCTGTTGCTGGTAAGGAGACGCCAGACCACACATGACATGTAGAGTTCGGAAGAGTTCAGTGAGACTAGCGATGATATAATCAAATACTTAATGATTTCAGCGTCAGCTCCACTGCACTCCCTGTAAAAGAATCTTAATACTAACTAAATTTAGTGGAACGGGTTCAAGGCTTTCCTATTTTTAGTTAGCTGGTAAAATAACGTCGAAAAAGCAGTTAAGTTTACCATTGGAAATTTTATTCTACTCACAAAACATTGCTTATAAATTGCACTATTGATAAAAGGAAATATTTTAATACAGGATGATAAAAACCAACTGCATTCAACAAAAATGTGAACGAATATTCCCTGAATGGGTTTCCAAGTTCTACAATGGATCGAAGGATGACCTATGCCATATCACAGCTATAATCTAGATTTAAGTTAAGTTTCATAAAAGAGAAAACTATCAAAATGGTCTACAGTGACCCTCAATTATCTTTAATTACTTATCTAACTTGTCGTAAATTACAGTGGCTGATGTGGCTTCTCAATAATTATATAACAGAAAAATAATCGCGTTTCAGATTTTAACTTACGTAGCAAATGTGAATACCATGAGCTTTAATTGACGATCGACACTAGTATTACGCAAAAAGGGGATGTAACAGATGAGACTTCTGCAGTTCTGAGTGAAGCCTTATGCGCTCAAAAATGCGGCATCGCGTGCGTTCATTACCTTGTCGGTGTTTAGGCAGCGTCAGGGGGCGGCGGCCGCGCAGCTCCTCACATCTCGCCGTCTCGGAAGCAACTCTCTCCTAACTTCTCCTTACTACAATTTACCGAAGTTGGTTTAAAAAAAGCTATCTGGCTGTGTTTTCAACTGACCAATCAGGGTCTCAATGTTAACCTTAAGCTCCGCCTACAAAAATTCTGTCTATCCAATGAGAAACGTTATACTTTTCGTGGTGGGGCAATGTTTTTAACGTTTGCAACGTAACAGAGTCGCGAAAAAGTCTCACACTAAAACTTGCAGCTGGTGTGGCCCTTTTAGTGTTATCGTAAGATCTATACTGTTCTTCTGGAGGGCTCTATCTTCTAACATGGGCTGGGGGGTGGTTCTGGCGGTCAGTTGGCGACGTGGGTGTCCGTCGCTTATCGTAGGGCCTCCTAGCCTACACGATTCGGTTCTCGGCTTCTGTTCTCGTTTCTCCCCTCAGAACTGCGTCTGTTTCACGGTGGGAAGGTATGACATGCATTTAGGCGTTCTTGTGTTAGTCTGTGGTATTCCATTTGCTCACTCGTTGATCGTATTACTTTGGTTAATTTAATGTCAGGATTTATTTGGATCTTTGTGACATACTGCCGGATTTGCTATCATGTCAGGGTTTTCATGGAAGGTGTTGGGTTTGCCTGACACCTTACACATTGCGCAAAGAAGTGATGTACGAAAATAGGAATGAAGAGATACGCTTCAAGTTCCGCGAGGCTACAGGTACCGCGATAATGAATAACTCAGTAGGCAATTCAGTGTCAAGAGAATGGACATCCCTAAAAACGGCAGTCATAGAAGTTGGAAAGAAAAAGATAGGCACAAGATTGGTAACTGTGAACAAATCATGACTAACAGAAGAAATATTTCAGTTGATCGAAGAAAGAAGAAATTGCAAAAAAGTACAGGAAAATTCAGGGATACTGAAATACAGGTCATTTAGGAACAAAATAAATAGGAAGTGTAATAAAAGGCAAAATTACTGCATGAAAAATGTGAATAAATGGGAAAAAGAGATGATTGCCGAAAAGATTGACCGAGCATATAGAAAAGTCAAAACAACTTTGCTGAAATTAAAAGCAAGGGCGGTAACATTAAGAGTCTAATGGAAATTCCACTGTTAAATGCAGAGGAGAGCGCGAATAGGTGGAAAGAGTACACTGAAGGCCTCTACGAGGGGAAAGATACACTATAGGACCAAGAGTATCCGGACACCCCCAAAAACATACGTTATTCATATTAGGTGCATTTATCTGCCACCTATTACCAGGTACTCCATATCAGCGACCTCAGTAGTCATTAGACATCGTGAAACAGCAGAATGGGGCGCTCCGCGGAACTCACGGTCTTGGAACGTGGTCAGGTGATTGGGTGTCACTTGTGTCATACGTCTGTACGCGAGATTTTCACGCTCCTAAACATTTCTAGTCCACTGTTTCCGATGTGATAGTGAAGTGGAAACTTGAAGGAACACATACAGCACAAAAGCATACAGGCCGACATCGTCTGTTGACAGACAAAGACCGCCGACAGTTGTACAGGATCGTAATGTGTAATAGACAGAAATCTATCTAGGCCATCGCACAGGAACTGCAAACTTCATCAGGAACCATTGCAAGTACTATGACAGTTAGGCGGGAGGTGAGAAAACTTTGATTTCATGGTCGAGCGGCTGCTCATAAGCCACACATCACGCCGGTAAATGACAAACGACGCCTCGCTTGGTGTAAGGAGCGTAAAAATTGATGATTGAACAGTGTGAAACGTCCCCTTAGAACAATTTATACAAGACTGTGCTTAACCTGACACACAATATTATTTTAGCGCAACGCAATCTGACTATCAAAATCCCTACAAAGGAATGGCCCTGAGTAAGATTAAACTACACCTTTCAAAAATCACTTACCTCACAAAAATCTTCATTACTCGAACTACTGCAATACAGCGAGCACCACTACTGCCAGCTAAATAAAAGATTCAAACTACGGAAGGCACTAACTACTGATAGTCTTAGCAAATGAAAGATTCTAATAGAGAACAAACAATGTATTTACCTCAATATTCATAATATATACAGCAGTTCATGACATTTTTCAAAACTCCGCCATCTCTCTCCCCACATCCACCACTGCTGGCGGCTCACCTCCAACTGCCCAACGCTACGCGCTGTTCACATCCAGCTATAACAGTTCATGACAACAATGGCAGACAACAATGCAAACTAGCCACAGACTGCACACAGCACAGCCAGTGATTTTCATACAGAGCGCTACGTGGCATTACCCATATAAAAATCTAAACAGCCTACTTACATAGCCCCCATGCTCCCCACAAAAAATTTTTACAAATGGTGTTGGGCACTGGCCAATACTGATTTGATAAAATTTTTCATAATTACACTATCAAAGATATCCAATGCACACACTTATTGATACAATGTTGGTCAACAGCTAAAATTTTCTCACAGTCCATAAAGACAGTCCTGATCATTCATCATAATAGTAATTACGGTATTCTTCACAAAGTCTCATTAGTAAAAAAATTGCACACAGAAGTAGTGGATTTCCATGCAGTCTTGAAGAAGTAGTGGTGTCCTTCCAACGGAAAGACAGTACTGACTCTTGACATGCTGACAGGTAATGGGCCACAATGGAGCAAACCCACAGCAGAGTCATTCGAAGTTCTGACGAATATTGGTAGGTAGGTCATCACAGAGCAGACCCACTGCAGTCCTGATAGAAAGTATTGGTGGGCTACCAGAGATGCAGACTCACTGTAGTCCTTGTAGAAATTGTGGACAGGCCCACTGTAGTCCTGGTAGAGAGTATGGTATTGGTGGGCCACCAGAGGTGCAGACCCACTGCAGTCCTTGTAGAAATAATGGTATTGGTGGGTCATCAGAGATGCAGACCCACTGTAGTCCTTGTAGAGATGGCCAGCAGCCATCTGTTGCGACTGTGCAGGTGCACAATCACCATCGAAGAGTCTTGCAGAGAAGATAGAAAGTCCATATACCCCCACTTGTGCACTCAGAAAGTTTGTGGAACTGTCCTTAGAACCAGCAATGCTGTTATCCAGTCCCTTGCTGAATTATTAACACACATGCAAACACTATCAGTCCCTACTTCTCACATATTGTCCATATACTATGACCAACAGAAATGTGTGCAGTGAAATGAATGCTTTCAAGTTACTTAATTTGATTAACTGGCATCAAATACAATTATATAACATAAGAATACAATTACAAAGATACAAAATACATCATTAAAAACATAACAATACGGATAACATTTGTAGTAATAGGGGCTTTACAAAAGAATAGAAATAAACATATACATCAGTGTTACAGGAATGATGACATGAGTACAAAAATAAAAGATCAGAATCACTTTTGAAACGTCAACTTCACACATGAGCATTAAAACAAAACAGAATAAATAATGTCTAAGCATCTTTACAAAGAAAATAACAGAGTATTAGAAAAATTCTACTACATAGCTCTCATCAGCTAAACACATAAAGACAGGAAAAACACAAATACACAAGGGTACACAAACATATAGCGGAATAATAGAAGGAAAGGACAGGGTTTGTTTTACTGCAGTATTTTGCAAACAAGACTTTCTTTACTTCTCGGAGATCTCCCTTCATTCATCATTATTCCCAAAAAGTCCTATCTATACCTCCTTCCTGTATTCTATTCATATTTCTTTCAAAATAATTATTTCTGATTGTACAATACTCATTGGGGCCCAAATCTTTTTCATATAACTTCGCAATGCATTCTTTACCTATTCTCCATAGTCAGTTTCTTATATAGTCTACCCCCTCTTAAGCTAACTTAAATCTACTGAGCTCAGATATATATACCAAGGGACGAGGCAATGCAGCATCACATAAAACAGTTAATATAAACAGCAATGGAAAAAACGCAGATTTGTGAAGCAAGCAGCATTAAGAAATTAGCAAAAGTCAAATTCAATAACACTATGCCTGGCAAACAGCAGCAACTTATACCTAAACATGACATAGCTCAAGCAGAAAAAATATTACAGTAAAAACAACAATGCAGACAAGGGAAATGTCTATTCACATCTTAATGTCTATGTAATTAAAGTGGAGCACCATAACAACTGATTGTAAAAAAATATTACCATGTACTTGAAAAGAAAATTATGTGTTACTGTTACTAGTTCCTTCTTATTGTTCTTTCCTTTCCAAGTGCTCCTTTTTGAAAGAATGTGGATCATAAAATAATTATTTAATAGATCTGTTGACAGAAAGTGTTCACATTAGCAAATGCATTTTATTTTATAAAAGCAATGCTGCAACACAGCTGGAAACCAGACATCAAATGAAATAAGCAATTATGAAAAGCAAAGCATAAAAATATCATTCAATAGTCATGTGGCATTTCGTAAGTCAGTAGCACTCAACTCTCGGAGAAAGGCACTTGTCATAATCAGGTGTGCAGATGTACGAATATTTCCCATCAATTCATAAGCATTTCAATAATTAGCACAAAGTGCGAGTAATCATATGTTTTTAAGTAACGAGGGTGTCGCATTAGCGATGAAAGGCACACCCTATGGCTTGTTCTCCAGGTGTTTGACACAGCTGTGTGCCCACAACGCATTACAAAAATCATATGTTTTCAAGTAACGAGCGTGTCGCATTAGCGATGCCCTCTACAAAGGAATGTCATTAGCGGGGGTATAGGCTTCCGGAAAGGCACACCCTAATGGCTAGTTCTCCAGGTGTCTGACACAGCTGTGTGCCGACGACGCACGTGCAGGTGGTCACTTTCTTACGGACATATTTACGACACCAGTTTCCGCTACAGTGACAGTCTCATATGAAAATTTCGCAGGTCGAAAATTTACGTCACAAGTGTGTAGAAACAAAATCCTATGAATATAACAGTGTCCAAAAAATTTTCGCCGGCATTGTGATACATTCACGCATTTACACACATTTCATAACTCTTAAAGTACGATTCTCGGTTTCCAACATCCTTTTTCACAAGTCAAGAGTCCCTAACTTCTATTCATTATTCATATACATATAAACACGTAATCACATTCCTCATATATGGTAGCATCATCTTATTGACATAAACATACCTCAACAGCATAATACACATCGTCGTCGTAAAAATAACATCATAACACCTCAGTCAAATCTCAAAAAAGTCGTACCTTTCTGCAATAATTTCAAAATCTAAAAAAAATTCTCTGCTCATTTAAATAGCGTCATCTACCTCAAACGTACTTTAAAATCATTCTCCCTTACCAAATACATCATTCAAAGCTCTCATAGCATCACAATGGTTCTGAAAAAATATGAACAGTTCACAAAGTACAGACAAAATACAATTTCTTAAGTGTGAAGTAATCCAACTCTGTAATTGCGTAAACATGTGTCACTGACGTAGTAAAAAAAATGTTTGTCTCTCAGTTAAATGATCAGGTAGCTGTGTAATTTATGTGTTAAAGGAATATGGTACCGATGTGTAAAGTTGTATAAGCAAATACCATATTAGCTAGGGCTCCTTGTGCTTGCCAAACACATGGTACACAAAGCAGGCGTGTACCCCCCTGAGGTTTAATGTAATTATACCCTCAGGTGTTACAGATTACAAGAATGGAATGAAATGTATCACAGAAAACTTTCATTGTAATTCAAAATTCTTTAAAAATAAATGTTTTAAGTACAAAATTAATCACTTAAATACATGTCCTGTAGCGCTAAATGTGCGTCTTGCTGTAAGATAATCTCTGTGGAAGTGTCGTAGTTATCGTGCTCCAAAAGCTAAGTTCAGCAGAAGCCAATGTACTTACCTCATGATAAACAAAAGTGAAATGCTTTGCGTATCGATATCATACTTATTACGCTTATTGCCGTGATGAAGAAAGTACTGTGCTGTAACGTATTGTTGTGCTACGAAAGAGGCTGTCTCACTGTAGCTATACCACAAAAGTTACTACTAAAACATGTTTTACTTTACAGAAGAATTCAGAAAAACTGTGCAGATATCAAACAGATACACCGCAAAAGCAACATTGTAAATTGTCGCTCATTAGTGGCGTCGTGATAAAATCGTGTAGCTGTCACATAAACTAACCACTGTCTCATCTGGTAACTCACTGAAAGTACCCTAAATCCAGAATGTATTTTCAAGTGAACCAAAATGTTGTATGAAAATCTCATTAGCAGTGCTGGTATATGTTCTAAGTACGTAAGCCATATATTCGTTACGTAATCGTGCAACTAACAAGCAAGAATGTACACACACAATAACACTGTGTCGTCTGTTCGCAATAACAATGCATTCGTAGTTTCTGTTTAAATAAGTTCTCTTGGTTCTTGACTGGATATTTAACTTCAAACATTGTTGCATGTTAACAGTTTCTCAGTGTGACAAATTGTACAAGTAGCGTGAAGGGAAAATTGCAAAGACTAAGTTAAAAAGCAGATTATCTGTCAATAAATGGTTTTACATGAGAAATGTGGTGTAAACCTTTACTCTTCCTAGTACGCAGAGTTTCAACTTCAACGCAATTATCATGTGGTATACGTCGGATTCTGTAAGGTCCATTGTAAACTAGAAAGAATTTGTGACTCAAGTGTTTCTTCTTATGTGACAATGAATGAGCTTTAATGAGAACTTTCTGACCAATACGTAATTTCTTTGCATTTGCTTTACCGTGTAGTTTTCTCCTTTTGTCTGCTGCAGATTTTATATTTTTAAGAGCCAAATCAATTATGTCTTTGTGGCGAAGTTTACGTGTATTCGGGAAAGGTACAAGCTCTCTGATTCTGTTCGGAGTTTCTACATTCTTCAGTACAAGAGTAGGTGGTAAAGCAGTGGAATCATGAGGCATTTCATTCAGCACATTTTGAAATAAGTGTAAATATCTGTCCCAATGCTGATGCTTTCTGTGACAATAAAGTCTGCAAAGCTTATTGATTTCTTTCATAATCCGTTCAGACGGGTTACAATGTGGTGAATACAATTAAATAAAAACAGGTTTGATTTTATGATTCCGAAGCATGCGTGACCAAACAGCAGATCTGAATTGCGGTCCGTTATCTGAAATGACTTTACTAACGTGTCCAACTTCACGTAAGAAATTTTTAACAAAGGCGTTGGATACAGACCGTCCAGTGGCTTTACGTAACGGAGTGAAAGAAACAAATTTTGAAGTGAGTTCAACAGCGACTAGAACGTACGCAAATCCATTCGATGTTCTGACAAGCGGTCCCAAGAGATCAACAGCAGCAAATTCTTTTAATTTAGAAGGAATGATAGGAAACAGCGGAGCACGATGGGAGACAGTAGATGGTTTCGCCTTTTGACAAAGTTTACAAATAGACAAGACTCTTCGAATTCGCTTTTCCATATTGTTAAAATAACCAGTCGTTCGAAGAATATGATAACATTTTCGTGGGCCAAAATGTGCGTAGCTGAAATGAATGTACCAAATGAGCTTATTAACAAAATCGTCTGGAATGCAAAGTACCCATAGCTTGTCATCAACAGTGCAGCGTTTGAAGAGTATGTTGTTTCTAACCAGGTAATAATGCCAAATCTGAGTGTGTGTCCTTTCATGCCATTTACTTTTGATGTCTTTCCAAATCGGATCTTTATCTTGTTCATGAGCAATGTCCTTTAAAGATGTGGTGATGAAGTTTTCAAAGGCGACTTTCTGAATGTAAAGAATACTGAAATTTTTCTCGAGGTTGCCTTCTGTGTTACTTTTCTCAAGCCCAGCCGGTGCGCGTGACAGCGCGTCCGCAACAATGTTCTCCTTGCCGGGAATATAGACTATTGTGAAGCGGAATTCTTGCAGAAACAATGCCCAACGTTTTAACCTATCATGATTTAATTTTGAAGACATAAGAAATTGTAATGCACGATGATCACTGTATACTTTTACGTGCTTACCAGAAAGAACGAAACGGAATTTGTTAAATGCCCAAACGATAGCTAAAGCTTCTAATTCAGTAACGGAATAATTTTTTTCAGATTTTGTTAGCACTCGGCTAGCAAAAGCAATGGTTTCTGAACAGTAGTGTCATTTTCTATGGCTTCTTGAAATAAGTGGGCACCAACACCGACTTGAGAAGAATCCGTGCTAAGGCAGAAATCTTGTGACAGATCTGGATGAGCTAGTATTGGCGCGTGAAGTAACGCTTCTTTCATAGAATTGAATTCCAACTGTGCTTGTTCGTCCCAGTTCCAAATAGTATTTTTTCCAGTGAGAGAACAAAGTTTTGGTGTAACTAGAATTTGCATATTCAGAAAACGACGGTAAAAATTTACGAGACCTAGAAAACTGCGGACTTGTCTTTTTGTGGATGGAACTGGAATGGCTCTGATTGCTTCTAACTTTTCAGTATCCGGCTGAATGCCTTCAGAAGAAATAATATGTCCCAAAAACTTCACCTTTGACCTACCGAATTCAGACTTTTCCAAGTTAACTGTAATTCCAGATTCTGCAAAAATACGTAACAAACTGTTGAGGATGCCGTTATGTTGTTCCCATGAAGCTTCTGCTATTAGAATATCGTCCACATATAAGGTGATGTGACGTTTTAAGAACTCAGGTAATATGGAATTTAACCCACGAATGAATGCTGCCGAAGAAATGTTCAAACCAAAAGGAAGTTTCCGAAACTGATAACAAACGCCGAAACAAAGGAAAGCTGTGTATTTTCTGCATTCTGGATGAAGTTCGATCTGATAAAAGCTGGATCTGAGATCAATGGAAGACAACACTTTTACACCATTAAAATTTTGAAGAAGTTCTTCCATCGTCTGCGGCCTGTCTGTTTCAGGAAAAATGATAGTATTGATTTGTCTCGAATCTAAGACAAGCCTGATCGATCCATTTTTCTTCTCAACAACATGTAATGGGTTGTTGTATGAGCTTACTGCAAGCTCAATAATGCCCTCATTAAGCATAGATTGTATTTCTGTTCTAACACGGTCCCTATAATGCGCCGGAATTGCGTATGGTCTAACACAAAATTTAGTATGCTCACGAACACGAAATTGGTATTGAAATCCCGTGATTGCTCCTGTTTTGTGAGTAAAAACTGTGGAATGTGCTTGTAAAATCTCAAAAAGGTCCTGCCTATCGGTGTCATTACAATTCTCAATTGTTTGAATTTTATTCTGAATTAACTCATTAATTTCAAATATGTCGTCGATATCATCCCTGTCAGTACTTGCAGAGTGATTGTTAGTGTCTAGTTCCGTAGAAAATTCCGAACTGTTGTCTAACAGAAGGTATAGCCGATGAATTTCCTCGTCATGGTTTGAGAGCCAATCTTCAAATTTCAAAGCTATTGACTTACCTTCTTTCTCTAAACTTATTTCAGCATCGTGAAAGCTTAAGATTGCTTTGTATTCATTCAAAAAGTCTACTCCCAGTATAATTTCCGTCGACAATAATGGAACAATAAGAAAGTTCATAGAGAAGCTGTGGCTTTGGCAAAAGAATTCTAAATTGGTTTGTTGGCGTACATCTACACTTTTTCCAAAGATTGCACCTTGTAATTTAATCTTACGTAACGGAAGTGTGGGGCAATCGTTCGATTTGTTGCATTTGCTAAAAGCTGTTTCACTAATTACTGAAATGGGACTGCCAGAGTCAAGTAATGCCGTAAATTTTACGTCATTTACAGTAATGTGAATCACAGGATATGCAATGTTGTTATGTTTTACGTCGTGTTCCTGGAGTAAGATGTCCCTAATGTCTTCCATTTTTACGTAATTACTAGCTACGGCAGCTGCGTCGTCAGTTTCATAAGTACGTATTGTGGCTGACAGCGGAGTGAGTCATTGCCTATTGTCTCTTTGTTGGCGCGCGTCGTTATTGGGATTTGGAGACCTAACTTCTACAAATTCACGTTGCCCAGAGGGCCCAGCTCTGTTAGAAACCCGGCAGTTCTGATGAAATTCACGTCTGTCGTTTTGTCGGTAGTTTCGATAGTTTCTTTCTTGTCGGTCATGTGGTGGAGAATTTCTCCCTGAATCGTAACTGCGCGCTGGACCATTGCGTCTAAAGTTATTCTGTCTCCCTTGATAATAATTATTTTGGTTCCCATAGTGTCTGTTTCTCTGATTGTCTCTGTGATAGTCATTATTGCGGAGAGGTGATCTTTCCCTGTAATTATTACTACTCTGCCAACGGTTGTCATACGGGTGGTGTCTATTTTGGTCACGATTTATGTGGTGAGAATAGCCTTGTCGCGTCCAGTTATCGTTTCTGTCGTCACGGAATTGTGACGGATGTGACCTGTAGTGATTGTTTTCCTGTTTTCGCATCCCGCGACTGTCTGTGTCAATTTCTAATTCTTGTAACAGTCCCTGAAAAGCTTCAATGTCGTCTTTGCAACGTCCTGCCAAAATAATATGCCGTAAATGTTCAGGTAATTTGATTAAGCAAATGCGGATGAGTTCTGAGGGGCTGTATGGGTTTGACAGGTACTGATTCTTGTGCAACATGTCTTCAAAATATTTGACAAGATTGGAAAATTCAGATTGTTCAAAGTGTTTCATCATCATGATGCTATGTTTTACACGGTCTTGTGTAGCTTGAGACCAATATGCTGAGAGGAACGCATGGTAAAATTCTCCTTCACTGTGACAATCGTGAATGACCGATCGCATTCTTACAGCTGGTTCATTCTCCAAGTAGCCACACATAAATTCTAACCTGTGCTCCAATGACCAGTTGGGAGGAAAACAATGAAAGAATTGATGGAGCCATGCTTGTGGATGAATGTCGTTGCCAGAATTCTTAAATGTTTTGAATTTACGTGTAGTAATGAACAGCTTATAGCCAAATTCATCATGTCGGCGAGTCACATATCGGTCATTGTTACGTCGTGTCGGCGGTTCCATCTCAAAATTCGGTGCACCTTGCCAATTCCTTTCATAATTACCGAAATGCCCTGTGTTATTATATTGTGGCTTTTCCGCATTTCTATGTCCCTCTTCCAGTATTGGGGCGCGAGTGTCCTCTGAAATACGTAATTCTTGTATTACCTGTGTCAGCTGTTCTTGTACTTCCCGGATTTCTCTTTGGTGTTGCGTATTAATTTGATTCAGATTTTGTTTCAGTTTCCTAATTTGTTCGCACTCTTCTGTGTCATTAAAGACTACCGGTTTTGTGTCATTCAGATTATCATCTACCTTTGTAGATAAGTTAGTGACCTGATCCGAAAGTTCGGCTACTTTCTCTGATAATGAACTAATTTCCTCCATGTGTCTTTCTGAACCAATTTTCAGAGTATCTACTGTGTCCTTTAAGTTTTCCTGAGTTTTTGCAAGTTGCGTAACCGAATCGGTAGATGCAACTGAGTCCATTTTAGCTTGCAAGGTCTCATGATTTTCATGAACAATAGTTTGCAGTTCTTTTATGGCTGCTTCGTGATTCTGTAATGCATTTTCATGACGTGAAAAAATAGGTTGGAAATGCTCACAAATTTGTGTATTTACGTCATTACACACTTTCTGACATTTCGATTCAATGTTATGTAACTCAGCAGTTAAATCTTCACGTGTTTGTTCGAGACTTTGTTCCAATGAGTCTAACTTTTGAAGCTTTTGCTGTGTTTGTCTCTGATTTTGTTCCATTATGTGTAACTGTTGCTGTGTTTGTCTCTGGTGTTGTTCCATTGTGTCTAACTTTTGAAGATTTTGTTCCATTGTGTCTAACTTTAGAAGATTCTGTTCCATGGTGTCTAACTTTTGAAGATTTTGTCCCATTTGTCTCTGATTTTGTTCCATTTGTTGCATTAATTGCAATAATAATGTATTAGTGTCTGGAATCTGTTTCTCTATGCTTTTTGGCAGTGCATTTTCACCGGCAACATACACATTTTGACAAGCAGAAAATGTGTCTTGACTCATTTGAGAAAACGATGAGGACGCAAAACCTGAATCTACAGTATTTGCAAAATTGTGTCCTATCATTTCGGATTCCTGAGGCGAGCTGTTGCCGACCGATCGATCGATAATGCTTCCCTGTTCACTACCTGTTTGACTGTCTACATCATTATTTGCCGCCCGCTCCATTTCCCTATGCGCAATTACCAAATTACTACTTCGAATGTCTGTTAATTCACTACCCAGTGGTGCTGATAAGCTACGCTCGTCGTCACTATTATTTCTCAATTTAGTTTGGAGCCTAGTGTTACGTTTTTCACACGCCATTATTGTTACAATATTTCACACGATAACACAGAAAAGCACAATTTGAATAGCAAAAATAAGAGAACACATTAACATAGCACTAAAAATAATATCTAGTTAATTGCAAGCGTAGCTGCGAAATACTTGGTGCAAATCTATATGCATGCCACAACTGTTTTCTGTACAACAATGAAAGGCTACAACTACAAAGGAGATTCTCTCTACAATTACGCGCTAGCAATAAACAAAAGCTACACTAAATACACAAACTACAAGAAAAAATCAGAAGATTCCAGTGAGGTATCCTAGGCTAAGGGTCGACATATGAAACGTCCCCTTAGAACAATTTATACAAGACTGTGCTTAACCTGACACACAATATTATTTTAGCGCAACGCAATCTGACTATCAAAATCCCTACAAAATCCCCTGAGTAACATTAAACTACACCTTTCAAAAATCACTTACCTCACAAAAATCTTCATTACTCGAACTACTGCAATACAGCGAGCACCACTACTGCCAGCTAAATAAAAGATTCAAACTACGGAAGGCACTAACTACTGATAGTCTTAGCAAATGAAAGATTCTAATAGAGAACAAACAATGTATTTACCTCAATATTCATAATATATACAGCAGTTCATGACATTTTTCAAAACTCCGCCATCTCTCTCCCCACATCCACCACTGCTGGCGGCTCACCTCCAACTGCCCAACGCTACGCGCTGTTCACATCCAGCTATAGCAGTTCATGACAACAATGGCAGACAACAATGCAAACTAGCCACAGACTGCACACAGCACAGCCAGTGATTTTCATACAGAGCGCTACGTGGCATTACCCATATAAAAATCTAAACAGCCTACTTACAAGTGGTAAAACGTTGTGTGGAGTGACGAATCACTGTATGCAATGTGGCGATCCGACGGCAGGGTGTGGGTATGGCGAATGCCCAGTGAACGTCATGTGCCAGCGTGTGTAGTGCCGACAGTAAAATTCGGAGGCGGTAGTGTTATGGTTTGGTCGTGTTTTTCATGGAGGGGGCTTGCACCCTTTGTTGTTTTGCATGGTGCTATCAGAACACAGTCCTACATTGATGTTTTAAGCACCTTCTTGCTTTCCACTGTTGAAGAGCAATTCGAGGATGGCGACTGCATCTTTCAACACGATCGATCATCTGTTCATAATTTACGGCCTGTGGCGGAGTGGTTACACGACAATAACATCCCTGTAATGGACTGACCTGCACAGAGTCCTGACCTGAATCCTACAAAACACCTTTGGGATGTTTTGGAACGCCGACTTCGTGCCAGGCCTCAACGACCTACATCGATACTTTTCCTCAGTGCAGCACTGTCATTCCCCAAGAAACCTTCCAGCACGTGATTGAACGTATGCCTGCGAGAGTGGAAGCTGTCATCAAGGTTAAGGGTGGGCCAACACCACACTGAATTCCAGCGTTACCGATGAAGGGCGCCACGAACTTGTAAGCCATTTTCAGCCAGTTGTTCGGATACTTTTGATCACATATTGTATGTCTGACGATATGATAAAAGACAAAACAGGAGTCGATAGGGAAGAGACCAGGGATTCAGTATTGTAGGTAGAATCAGAATTTAAAAGTGGTCTGGAAGATCAAATAAGGCGGCAGGGATGGAAAAAACTCCATCGGAATTTCTAAAATAATTGGGGCATGTGGCAAAACAACGACTATTCATGTTGGTGTGTAAAATGTATGAGACCGTCAATTTACTATCAGACTTTTGGAAAACATCAGCCACACAATTCCCAAGATTGCTAGATGAGACAAGTGCTAGAATTATCCTACAGTCAGCTTCCAAATTGCTGAGAACAACGGTTTACAGAAGAATGCAAAAAAGAACCACTGAGGATCTGTTAGATGACGATCAGTTTGACTTTAAGAAAGGTAAAGGCACCAGAGAGGCATTTCTGATGCTGTGGTTGATAATAAACACAAGACTGAATAAATATCCAGACATTTTCATAGGATTTGTCGACCTGGAAAAGCGTTCGACATTGTCAAATGGCAAAGGATGTTCAAATTTCTGAGAATAATAGGTATGAGCTATAGCGAAAACTGGGTGATATACAATATGTAGAAGAACGAACAGGGAATAATAAGAGTGGAACAGCAAGAACGAAGCGATCGGATTAAAAACACTACTGGCCTATAAAATTGCTACACCAAAAATAAATGCAGATGATAAATGGGTATTCATTGGACAAATATATTATACTAGAGCTGACATGTGATTACATTTTCACGCAGTTTGGGTGCATAGATCCTGAGAAATCAGTACCCAGAACAACCACCTCTGGTCGTAATAACGGCCTTGATACGCCTGGGCATTGAGTCAGAGCTTGGATGGAGTGTACAGGTACAGCTGCCCATGCAGCTTCATCACGATACCACAGTTCATAAAGAGTGGTGACTGGTGCATTGTGACGAGCCAGCCACCATTGACCAGACGTTTTCAATTGGTGAGAGATATGCAGAAGGTGATGGCCAGGGCAGCAGTCGAACATTTTCTGTATCCAGAAAGGCCCGTACAGGACCTGCAACATGCGGTCGTGCATTAACCTGCTGAAATGTAGGGTTTCGCAGGGATCGAATGAAGGATAGAGCCACGGGTCGTAACACATCTGAAATGTAATGTCCACTGTTCAGACTGCCGTCAATGCGAACAAGAAGTAACCGAGACGTGTAACCAATGGTACCCCATACCATCACGCTGGGTGATACGCCAGTATAGCGATGACGAATACACGCTTCCAATGTGCGTTCACCGCGATGTCGCCAAACACGGATGCGACCATCATGATGCTGTAAACAGAACCTGGATTCATCCGAAAAAATGAAGTTTTGCTATTCGTGCACCCAGGTTCGTCGTTGAGTACACCATCGCAGGCGCTCCTGTCTGTGAAGCAGCGTCAGGGAAACCGCAGCCATGGTCTCCACCCGCTGATAGTCCATGCTGCTGCAAACGTCGTCGAACTGTTCGTGCAGATGGTTGTTGTCTTGGAAACGTCCCGATCTGTTGACTCAGGGATCGAGACGTGGCTGCACGATCCGTTACAGCCATGCGGATAAGATGCCTGTCATCTCGACTGCCAGTGATACGAGGCCGTTGGGATCCAGCACGTCGTTCCGTATTACCCTCCTGAACCCAGCGATTCCATATTCTGCTAACAGTCATTGGATCTCGACCAACACGAGCAGCAATGTCGCGATACGATAAACCGCAATTGCGATAGGCTACAATCCGACCTTTATCAAAGTCGGAAACGTGATGGTACGCATTTCTCCTCCTTACACGAGGCATGACAACAACGTTTCACCAGGCAACGCCGGTCAATTGCTCTTTGTGTATGAGAAATCGGTTGGAAACTTTCCTCATGTCAACACGTTGTAGATGTCGCCACCGGCGCCAACGTTGTGTGAATGCTCCGAAAAGTTAATCATTTGCATATCACAGCATCTTCTTCCTGTCGGTTAAATTTCACGTCTGTAGCACGTCGTCTTCGTGGTGTAGCAATTTTAATGGCCAGTAGTGTAGATTGTAAGATATTGATGTAGTCTTTCATCACTACAGTTCAGTCTAAACATTGAAGCAAATAAAAGAAAGTTTCAACAGTGAGATTAAAAATGCAGGGTTAAAGGATATCAGCGATAAGATTCGCTAATGGTGTCGTTATCATCACAGAAAGTGTAGAAGAATTACAGGATGTGCTGAATGGAATGAACAGGATAATGAGTACAGAATATGGATTGAGAGTAGACCGAGAAAGTCTAAAGTAATGATAAGTGTCAAAAATGAGAGAAGCGAGAAACTTAACATCTAAATTAGTGATGACAAAGTAGATGAAGTTAAGGAATTCTGCTATCTAGGCAGCGAAATATTACAGTATGGACGAAGCAAGGAGCACATAAATGCAGACCAGCACTGACAAGAAGTGCATTCCTGTCTCAGATAAGTCTACTAGTATCAAACATCAGCCTTAATTTGAAGAAGAAATTTCTGAGAATGTACGTTTGGAACACAGCATTGTATGGTAGTAAACACGGACTGTAGGATGAAGAAAAGGGAAGGGAATCAAAGCATTTGAGATGTTGTGCTACAGAAGAATGTTAAAAATTAGGTGGACTTATAAGGTAAGGAATGAGGATGTATTCTGTAAAATCGGAGAGGGAAGGAATATATGGAAAACACTGACAAGAGGAAGGGACAGGATGATAGACATGTGTCGAGACATCTAGGTATAACTTCCATGATACCAGAGGGAGCTATAGAGACTAAAATCTATAGAGGAATACAGAGCAAATAATTGAGGACATCGGTTGCAAGTTCTACTCTGAGGCACAGAAGAGGAATTCGTGGCTGGTCGCACTAAACCAGTCAGAAGACTGATGACTCAAAACAAAATTTCTTGGCGTGATCGCCCGAAAAGTGTGCGGGATATTGAATTGAAATCATATGAACTCAAGATAATGGGGGCATATTTTTCATGATTGAGAGTTTTATCTGAATCAGAAGAGAATTTTTCCGTATGAGAGCAGCGAATCGTTTTTATTGAAAGTTCACCTATCCACAATAGAAAAGTTTAAAAGTTTATTAACAACCGAAATAATAATAGTAGATGAGTACCAAAAATATTTCAATGTATAGAATGTATTCAAGTGCAAACGACTTGGAGATTTTTCCGATTTATATTTAAAAAATGACGTGCTGCTGTTTGCTAAAGTTTGAAAACTTTTGCGGTGTTTGTTTTAAGACACACGAACTGGACTGTGTGCATTACATTACTTCACCTGGCTCGGCGTTGGATGCTCTGCTGATAATTATTGAAGTGGAATTGCAGCTTATAACCAATACTGCACAGCTACAGTTTGCTGAGAGAGGCATTAGAGTCGGTATTTTCCATTGCTCTTGCAGACGTGCAGTTCCAAACAACAGATTCATAGTTAATTATGACGAAAAAATTGACGAATCTTACGTTATCTTGATGTGAATAGCTTATACAGCTGGGCGACCTTGTAGTAACTTCTAGTGTTCAGTTTTCTATGAACTCCTCCTGAGAGAGTTAAACTTTCGTAGTGGAAAACATACCAGACTGTTCAAACACACAGTACCTTTTAGAAGTGGTTCTTGAATGTCCCGAGAGTATTCACGATTTCCATTCATATTGCCCTTATGTCCTGAAGGAATGTCACCATTCGGTTGTAAGAACAAAATAAATTGATTTCGATCTTGTAAGATAAGAAAAATTAAATTAGTCATTACAGAAATTTCAAACAATGTTCGTAACATATACGGGTTTTAAAAAGAGACTGATTTTCTTATTTAGGAAAGGTTCCTATATGATGCCATACGCTGAGATTAACACACAAAAATGCAACGATTTTAAGAAGATTTTTTTCAAACTGATGAATGTTTGTAAAAACCATGCAGCTATCAATAAATATTAGTTTAAGAGCAGCGTGAATTACTGCTCCGCTGATGGGAAGAGGTTAAACTCCATGCAACATGTGTGTACTGCTTACTGGCTCTGACTCGTAACAGGGGTGATATATAACACTTAAACACAGCTTGAATGCAGTAAAATACGTGACAGATGCGGAACGTAATACTAGCGACACACTGGGCACGCAGAAATAGAGCAGCTCCTTAAACTACTAATCAAACTTTCAAAGTAATGTTATCTTTAACGAAAATCTAGTTATTACTAGACTGAGCAGGCTTAACGTAGTCTTCTAAAAGCCCAATGCAGCAGGAATGGCCGTTTTGGGTAGTTCGAAAACCCTTTTTTCCTACTTTCATTGTGGATATATGTTAAACAAATTTCCAGGATATCAAGTAACATTATGCTACACAGACACTTATAGCTTCATTTATCACATTACAACTTCAAACTTCTTTGATGGTATCAGGGACGATGTTCAACCTACAACAGAAGTCGATGGTCTACGAGTAAAAATGTATGCATTTGAGACCGAGTCTAGATATGTAATGTATAGAACAAAGGATCTAAACAATCTCTTGGTAATAGGTTAACCTTTCATGATTATAAGAATGTGTACTGTATTCAGAAGTGAAAACGCCTGTGAAGTGTGGAATTCAATCAGACAAACATACAGTTTCTACTATTAAGCAATATAAACTGGATTTATCTGCATTGGTTGATAAAAGTTTTATACTTCTGGAAAAGGTAAACACATTGGTTTCAAGTCGCAGCCGTCTAATAAATGATGAGGATGATTGATTTTATGTAAATACATGAAAATGTAAATACCTGAAAAATGTAAATAACTTACATATCTGAAAATGAAAATAATTTAAAATGAGTGTGTGTGTGTGTGTGTGTGTGTGTGTGTGTGTGTGTGTGTTTGTGTGAAAATTAGATTGTAGATTGTAATTATAAATTGCCGTAGTGATGGTAAATTGTGTCTTGAGGTCACTACCACCTTTGTAACTGATGTGAATTCACTTACTCCTTTCTGATCGTTTCTATTAAACTCCAGGAAAATATGTTCTCAATAACTGAAATTCATCCAATTTGAAGTATGAAGTATACTTTTCAATCTCTCGGAAATTTATATAATTTAGCTTGCTCCCGTATGTTTGCGATCAAGAAATGTCCATAGCAATTACTCAAGTAGTGAATGTGGGTAAAATGTAAGAACATTGAACGTAAAAACATTGTACAATTCAAACTCTGAATATCTCTCTTCGTGGGTGCAATGTATGTAATAGGCTGTGTTGAACAATTTACGTAAATGTACGCGGTCTGCCTGGAATGTAATTTTTTTACATCTACATTTTATGTAGTGGAGAAATGTAAAAACTTTGTATGTATGAAAATGGAAAAATGCTGTACAGTTTTCATTATCCTGATTTAATCTGATCTCAAGTATGATGTATAATCCTGGATAAATCGAAAATTTGTATAATATATTTGTTTGCACATGTTTGTGACCAAGAAACATCAATCCTATTTGCTCAGATAATGAATGTGTGAAAATTGTAAAAACATTGAATATCGAAAATTGTTTAGTA
Source organism: Schistocerca cancellata (assembly GCF_023864275.1). NCBI lineage: Eukaryota > Metazoa > Arthropoda > Insecta > Orthoptera > Acrididae > Schistocerca > Schistocerca cancellata. Next base: position 673,879,541 of record NC_064628.1, on the reverse strand, counting down.
GTTGATTATGGAAAGGAAAAGATATACAATGGCTCTGAGCACTATGGGACTTAACATCTATGGTCATCAGTCCCCTAGAACTTAGAACTACTTAAACCTAACTAACCTAAGGACAGCACACAACACCCAGCCATCACGAGGCAGAGAAAATCCCTGACCCCGCCGGGAATCGAACCCGGGAACCCGGGCGTGGGAAGCGAGAACGCTACCGCACGACCACGAGATGCGGGCTTATATACAATATGTAAACGTTTTTTGAAGGCCTTGCACCATAGTTCTCATCGGTAAACGTCATAACCTTCTCTAAAATTCGTTTTTGTAGAACCCATAGAAAATAAAGTAAGTTCAAAAGTGATAAAAAAGCTATATTATCCAGTCAATAATGTCAATTACATTTCTTAGCGGTGGCCGAGCGGTTCTAGGCGCTACTCCTGGAACCGCGCGACCGCTACGGTCGCAGGTTCGAATCCTGCCTCGGGCATGGATGTGTGTGATGTCCTTAGGCTAGTTAGGTTTAATTAGTTCTAAGTTCTAGGGGACTGATGACCTCAGCAGTTAAGTCCCATAGTGCACAGAGCCATTTCTTAGTGTTAAGACAGATGCATTATCCCCTCCTCCTTCCTCCCCCCCTCCTAAAATGGTCATTGGTCAGGTAATGAAAGTTAGTTTTTGTACTGCCATTTACAAAGCCTCAGGTAGGCCTAGGAGTAACTGTCGAATATTACTGTCTTGCCTACTTACAATATTTTTGACCCACGGTTTATGTTCTATTATAGAACAATCATAGCGACAATTTAGACGTGGAACTGACGTTGTGCCATTTAATTCGAGAGTCGACACTCGTAATTTAGGCGTAAAGTGCATCTTAGCCTACAAGTTACACCAGTAGCGTCATTCTCTTTACGTATTGTTTGAAACATAATAGACACATTTCAGACGAGGGCATAAGGTTGTGACTCTTAATTTGACGGATACATTATATTTTGTGGATTGTGGGTTCAAATATCGAACTATAATTGCATTTGGGCACCAAGTAAGGTACAGAAAATTTTGGAGTACTTTTTTTGTTTTTGTGTCACAGAAGTACTACCACGTCGTGGCTGGACTTCTTCGGTGTAAAAGATGAACCTGCTATTTCCTGTATTTCCGCGTGAGGAGGGTCGCGGGCACTAGATCCTTTGACCCTCCTAAGATGTTGGTTACTTTATTACATTTCATTTAAGGTTACATTTTGATCCAGTTAACTTTAAATTTCTGTCACACAACGTTACATTATTTTTTCTCCTGTCTTTTATAAACATATATTACCTGTTATGTCATTCGGGTGACTCGATGATGGCTTGGGGAACTCTGATGCGATGCCACCTCTCAGGGGCAACAGAACCCACATAATCAACATTTCTCGTGGTGGGCCTTAGTTCAGCAAGCTGTTTGTGTGTGGATGATGTGATTACTATGCTGATGATCTCCATGTAGCGCTCCTGGTGGAGATCCCTGATCTTTGCCCTTCCAGATGCTTCAAGCATTAACCGCAGGCATCGGTTTTGTAGGGTTTGCAGCGATCTGAGATTGCTGTTGAAGGTGATCCCAACAGTAGGAGGGTCCGTTTAAGAGTGACGGCAGGATAGTTGCTGGTAAAGGCCGTCATGTTCAGATGTTGACTCGACGCCAGTGGGTATAATTGGGAAAACAGGTACACGTTACTCTTGCGTTTCCCCACTACGTTCCCTGAAGAGGAGCTTTCGGTCCAATGTCACTTCCACGTATTCTACCTGATCTGTCCATCTAACTGCGATGCTGTGCAGTATGAGATGTTACCTGCGTTCGGGCTGACAGCGAGTAAACATAATGGCTTGCGTCTTCTCTGCACTTAGGGTAATATGGCTCGCTGCTATATACAGCTGAATCAGTGTAAGCTGACGTTGGAGTCGCCGTGCCGTTGCATCGACTCTGAGGCAGTTGGTAAGGCTCTCTGTATCACCCACGAATTGCGCAAGAACGACTTGTGGAAGTAACAGGAGGCCTTTCACGTTCAAGATGAATAGAACAGGGGACAGATCAGAGCGTTGAGGGATGCCCTCCGGCAGTTCTCGAATGCTGGGCCTCTGGCCGTCAGTTCGGACAAAGCAGCACCTGTCTCGTAGAAAGCTGTCGCAAATCTTCGTGCAGTAGTCCTTGATGCTGGGGACGTCATGAAGTTTGTCGAGCGGCTTATTTTTCCACACTCGATCACATGCCTTTCCAACATCGAGAAGGGCCGCCGCTGTATAGTTCCCAAGGTTCATATGACACGCTACATACTACATCTACATCTACACTTATACTCCACAAGCCATCCAACGGTGTGTGGCAAAGGGCACTTTACGTGCCACTGTCATTACCTCCCTTTCCTGTTCCAGTCGCGTATGGTTCGCGGGAAGAACGACTGCGGGGAAAGCCACCGTGCGCGCTCGAATCTCTCTGATTTTACATTCGTGATCTCCTCGGGAGGTATAAGTAGGGGGAAGCAATATATTCGATACCTCATCCAGAAACGCACCCTCTCGAAACCTGGGCAGCAAGCTACGCCGCGATGCAGAGCGCCTCTCTTGCAGAGTCTGCCACTTGAGTTTCCTAAACATCTACGTAACGTTATCACGCTTACCAAATAATCCTGTGACGAAAAGCGCCGCTCGTCCTGGGATCTTCTCCATCTCCTCCGTCAACCCGACCTGGTATGGATCCTACACTGATGAGCAATACTCAAGTATAGGTCGAACGACTGTTTTGTAAGCCACCTCCTTTGTTGATGGACTACATTTTCTAAGGACTCTCCCAATGAATCTCAACCTGGTACCCGCCTTACCAACAATTAATGTTATATGATCAGTCCACTTCAAATCGTTCCGCACGCATACTCCTAGATATATTACACAAGTAACTGCTGCCAGTGTTTGTTCCGCTATTATATAATCATACAATAAAGGATCCTTCTTTCTATGTATTCGCAATACATTACATTTGTCTATGTTAGGGGTCAGTTGCCACTTTTTGCACCAAGTGCCTATCCGCTGCAGATCTTCCTGCATCCGGTCTGTGCTGCTTGTCACTGTGTAGAGTAAATCCGCAGTGCCTCCTGAAATTTGGGGCATCCTCTCCATGTAGTGGGATGTTCGCCTCCACAGTTTACGCATTTGGCCTTCTGTTCTGCAGATTTTTAGCAATCCTTTGGCGGATCCTGATCCATGTACTTCGCACACCGAGGTGGCGGATGGCAATAATTGGCCATATCGAAGAAGTGTTGACATCTTCTACATTGTGGAGGCCCCTCTTTTGATCGGAATGTTTCAATTACCGTGTCGAGAAGATGTCTGACGTGATATATTGAATCCCAGGCTGGGCCTGTCGGCAGCATACACTGGCTGTGGTATTAATTTGCTGGTTTTCACGTCTCCCGATTTAAATTGATGGACCAAGGTTTGTTGAAAACTAATGTTGTAAAGAGCTTGTGCTGTCCCCTCTTCTGTGATTTCCGGGGAGGGGGGAGAGGGGGTACTTGGAGACGACTTTGAAAGACTTGCCTGTTGGCGATTTGTGTGTAAAAAATGGAATATTTGAATTCTTGCAAAACCGTGGGCTCTCACTCTGGTCTGCCAATGATGTATCACCCTTACAGATCGCCCTTATGGGTCCTTCGACGTGTTTCTTCAGTTCATTGTTTAGGAGTGGGTATTGTCACGAGTATTGGATGGTAATAGGTGGTATCCTAGCTTGTGGTATTGGAAGGTTTTGCGTCGGTGCGGGGTTTGAGTCGTTGCTGGTGCCAGCCGCGATCCGTCTGTTGACACCTCCATCTGATCATCATCAGGCTGTAGCAGTGCGTATTTTTCTGAGGTGGGCACACGGTGGTATCGTTTCGCGATGTCCTCCATTTCATCCAACGTTGATGGACAACAGGTTGAAAGTCTTGGTCCTAGTACTGGTACTGGTACTGGTATTGGTGGTTGAGCATCGTCGTTGTCCGACATCTTCGGTGGTTCAGAAGCTGACGAAGTTCGCAACTCTGTAGATTGCGTCGCAGTAAGTGTGATGTCCTTTCCGTTAGGGATGTTATGTAGCATTATTTCACGTCTGGCGGCGAGTCTTTTAGAACTTTCATTTCGAAGTGTTCGGTCCTGGGCGGTGATTCGGTGATCATGAAGTGTCGTCCATAGCCCTTGATTCTGTCTAGGAAGCAGAAGTGTGTGATTCTAGTGTAACGATTCTGATTGATTTCGCCTGCCAGGTTCCCGACCGCGGCCTGTGTTAGAGGACAAGGGCTGACCTTCCTAAAGTGAGGCCCCGATACTACACTACTGGCCATTAAAATTGCTACACCACGAAGATGACGTCCTACAGACGCGAAATTTAACCGACAGGAAGAAGATGCTGTGATATGCAAATGATTAGCTTTTCAGAGCATTCACACAAGGTTGGCGCCGGTGGCGACACCTACAATGTGATGACTTTAGGCAAGTTTCCAACCGATTTCCCATACACAAACAGCTGTTGACCTGCGTTGCCTGGAGAAACATTGTTGTGATGCCTCGTGTAAGGAGGAGAAATGCTACCATCACGTTTCCGACTTTGATAAAGATCGGATTGTAGCCTATCGGAATTGCCGTTTATCGTATCGCGACATTGCTGCTGGCGTTGGTCGAGATCCAATGACTGTTAGCAGAATATGGAATCGCTGGGTTCAGGAGGGTAATACGGAACGACGTGCTGGATCCCAACGGCCTCGTATCACTAGCAGTCGTGATGACAGGCATCATATCCGCATGGCTGTAACGGATCGTGCAGCCACGTCTCGATCCCTGAGTCAACAGATGGGGACGTTTGCAAGACAACAACCACCTGCACGAACAGTTCGACGACGTTTGCAGCAGCATAGACTATCAGCTCGGAGACCATGGCTGCGGCTACCCTTGACGCTGCATCACAGATAGAAGCGCCTGCGATGGTGTACTCAAAGACGAACATGGGTGCACGAATGGCAAAACGTCATTTTTTCGGATGAATCCAGGTTCTGTTTACAGCAACATGTTGGTCGCATCCGTGTTTGGCGACATCGCGGTGAACGCACATTGGAAGCATGTATTCGTCATCGCCATACTGGCGTATCACCCGGCGTGATCGTGTGGGGTGTCATTGGTTACACGTCTCAGGCACCTCTTGTTCGCATTGACGGCACTCTGAACACTGGACTTTACATTGCAGATGTGTTACGACCCGTGGCTCTACCCTTCATTTGATCCCTGCGAAACCCTACATTTCAGCAGGATAATGCACGACCTCATGTTGCAGGTCCTGTACGGGCCTTTCTGAATACAGAAAATGTTTGACAGCTGACCTGGCCAGTACATTCTCCAGATCTCTCACCAATTGAAAACGCCTCGTCAATGGTGTCTGAGCAACTGGTTCGTCACAATACGCCAATCACTACTCTTGATGAACTGCGGTATCGTCTTGAAGCTGCATGGACCGGTACACGCCATCCAAACTCTGTTTGACTCAATGCCCAGGCGTATAAAGGCCGTTATTACGGCCAGAGGAGGTTGTTCTGGGTACTGATTTCTCAGTATGTATGCACCCAAATTGAGTGGAAATGTAATCACATGTTCTAGTATAATTGTCCAATGAATACCCATTTATCATCTGCAATTCTTCTTGGTGTAGCAATTTTAATGGCCAGTAGTGTACATTGTCCTGTCTGAGAGGTACGCATTCGTGTGCCGTGTCCGTTGCCTGGTTCGTCATAAGCCGTTGCCCGTTCGCCGTCGCCGGGATCGTCGTAAACGAAGCGGCCGGTTAGGCCGTGAGGGGGGGGGGGGGGGAGGGGACAGCAATCGACCAATTCCTGTGCGATCGACGCGGCTGTGTCGGCCGCGTGCGCACCTCTGTGCGTCCTGCGTGACATGACGCATTCGACTGTTTGGGATACATACTGATTGGCTGTTTCTGTGATGATGCCTGTGGTTGGCGCCTTTCGATGCAGCCACCAACCACGCAGTATAGTAATGCGGTTGCAGCCCTTCCAGGCGCTTGCAAACTTCAACGCAGCACATCAAGCAAGCGTAGCCGTTGTGGTATCTGGTAGCGCCACATTCACCGGATACGACGCTGTTACCGCCACCAATAGCTCACCACCGTGAGCCACGTGACACTGGTACGATTATCTGATATATTTACTATTAGTAAATATCAATGGCACAGATCACTGAAGAGAAAAGTAAATTTAATAAATGTCGCTGCTTACCAGTGCATTGCAAAGAAGGACTGCGTTGTGCACAAATCCAATCAACTCGATTAAATATAGAAAGTGGTACGTTCTCACTCTTGTATACTCTGGACTCCTTAACTGTAGACTGTGTGGTCAATTCCTCATAGCTTGTGGACTTGGAACTGCCAACATGTCCTGAGACTTTGTTTCTAGACTCCTGGTGCATTGGCGTGGGTAAGTGAACTTGATCGGACTGCAGCCGGTTCCATTCACAGCTGGTTGTAGTCATTACAGCCGTAGTAAGTAGGTACTGGGGTCATGGCTGATGGAGCTCGTGCAGTAGTGGATGTGGTGCGGGAATGGTAAATGGTTCAATAATAAGAAGTGGGTTGTTGGCCGAATATTTGAACTGGTGCTTCCTGTACTAAATTTATCTAAAACTCTGAACCAAAGGGGCGGCTTGAAAGTGATACATTAGTCTTTATTCTCTAATTTAAAATATTACTTCTTGTTGTTATTAATTATACCGACAGGTTATACGATATATGATGTTGACTTGGGGGTTTGAAAGTTAAGCAAACCTCCACACGTCAGTTATTTTATGTAGTGTTGTTATAAGTTGTTTTCCTACTCTACACCACTTCCAATTTAAACTCTGAGCTAGGAGGGTATCGCTTAAAGTCATCTTTTTCTGTACGTGCTAATAATTTTATAAAGTATTATTTAATTGTTCCCTAGCGCGTTGGGGGGAGGGGGCTACGTTACAGTATATTAAGCAAGGTCTGAAGGACGAACCTCGAACTAGAGCTGGCGCCTAGGCAAATTGTGTGAATCGATTAATTCATTTTGAAAAAAAATTAATTGGGCTGAAATTAATACTCAGCTAATGGCGCCATTTGTACGTGCACCGTTCGAAATTTACGTGCAAAAAAAGCGTTATTCTGTGAGGTTTTTGAAGCGCGCTACTTTTATACTTTAAACTTGTACTAATTGGTTCAAACTTGTCATGAAGATAGATAGGGAAATAAAATCATTTTTCTTCATCCAATAATTTTCATCCGTTGTCGAAGTACGATGGTTTAAAGTCGAGCCAAATGTAACAAGCAAAATTCTTTTTACGTGAATTTAATGCGTGGAAACGGTTTAAATGGAATCAGAGAAGTAAAAAGTGCATTATTACGATAAAATTGTAAACTCGCATTCAGAAATCTAGCTTTGTTCGGATTTTACGTGCAAACAAACGTTTTTTGTGAGTATTTTTACGCATGCCACTTCTGTGTTTCATACTTGTGCGAATGAGTTCAAATTATATAATAGAGTAGACAGATACATGTAATTAATGATCGTCGTGTTGCTTTTATCCACTGCCTCGAATAGCGGTCGAAAGCTGCACTTAAAATGCATGTAAAATCCGATTTTTCGCAAATCGCACGTGCTGAAATAGTTTAAACTGATACAGAGGACAATAAAAATATTCTTACGATAATTATAAGAAGTATTTGCAAAAATCATTCATAACTGGAGTTTTACGCGCGAAATGTCACGCGGTTACTCATGAAACTGAGTTTCGTTGAAATGTCTTCCATTTTAGTGCTACATTTCGATATAATTTTAAATAACTGGTTATTACAATTGATTATCATTTCAAATTAGCTTTCACTTCGCTGCTGAGTGATGATTTCCTTCTATCATTTCGTCGTTTATGTATTAAAAATTTTGCCGATCGGTCTAAGGCGCTGCAGTCATGGACTGTGAGGCTGGTCCCGGCGGAGGTTCGAGTCCTCCCTCGGTCATGTGTTTGTCCTTAGGATAATTTAGGTTAAGTAGTGTGTAAGCTTAGGGACTGATGACCTTAGCAGTTAAGTCCCATAAGATTACACACACATTTGAACATTTTGTTAAAGATTTTATTTACCACTGGCTTAAAATCATCGAAAAATTTTTCGACGTCTAAAACAAGAGTGCCAAAATGATACAGAATTATACACTGTTTGATCGTGCATTTAAGGCATTTTCGGTGACAACGCGGAATATTAAACTAACCCAAAAATTGCTGTAAAAGTAATTGTCAGAAAAAGACCACCTTATTTCTAACCAACAGTAAATGTTTACCGCGTTTTCTTCCAAAACTACTGTGCTATCTAATAATTAACTTAGGACAAAACAACCGTAATTTCGTCAGTTTCAGTACAGGACTGAAAAACTGATAGTATTTTTTCGTGCTTACATTGTTTTGCAGTTATCTGCTTATTACAGCCAATTATACTCATACTTAATTAGGAGAGGTTATCGCAATATTTCGCGCCAAAACTATTCACGTGACTTATTCGAGCGGCAGTTCCTTAATTTTAAGTTTTTATTGTTGCATACTTTAAATAAATAATGACAGGAATTTTAATATGAGAGATAATAACAAGATGCATGCTTTCCAATAGTTTACTATTTTTGCGCGAGTTGTTCAGCTTGCAATATAGTAAGCTTTTAAGTAAGTTTATCTATGTAACATGGTCGTTTAGTAAGTATGCCTAGATAATATAAACTATTTACGGATGTTACTATCAAAAACATCGCACAGTATCTAATATTTTGTTCGCCACGGCATTTATGTCAGCTGGTATTTATGGTTATTTTCATATGTTTGCGTACACAGTCTCATGCGTATATGAATAAAATGTGTGTAAATACAAAACAAAAAAGGACAGCAATAAAACAATTAACATTTAAAATATGAAACAAAATAAAAAATTAAAAATAAAACAGAAACCTCCCGCGGGCATATGACGTTGACGTGGTTGTGAGGCTTGTGCACTCTGAGGACACAGTAGGCTATACTGGACAGTTTCAACCATACCAGGCAGGCAACCGTGGAAGAGCCAGGCTAACGGTGCCCATCTAAAGCATCATGGCCCGAGTCAACAAAAATCTCTGTTGGTTGCCAAGTCACGGCTATCTATAGTCAGAATCTTGGTAGAGTAAAAGTTGAGAACAGAATGAAAAATGCTCCTATCACAGCACAAAAAAACTAATATGTCCTGGGCAGAGTTAGAGATGTAAAAGAAGGGAACTAGCTTTTCGACTAATCTGGCAGCTTCATATATACACCAAAATATCTTGATATATTTGTGCTTCTTTACGAATTAACCCTACTTCTCCAGTACTGTGAGCTATATTGGCTGCAAGATGTTGGCACAGCTGCATCTTGCAATTTACAGGCTGAAGTCCCTGATCCTTTGCCCAAAATCCAGAAGATTCGCCAGCCATAGCAAACAATGTAGAGTGATTCTTATTAAGGTTTAAAAACCTCGAAGCGATTTAGATTACACTAAGACAAGTAATTTAATGTAAGACACATGGGGTCGCATATGTCGGAAAATACCTCAAAAGTGGATGACAAATGTTGAACAATGGACGTCGCCGATGACATACCTCGCCGCACAAGCAGCGATTGAACCTACAGGTCTGTCGCATCTGATCGTCCCAAAACAAGTCAAGTATTTACGTCGGTGTTGGTTCTGGTCTCACGTGCACACCTTTAGCAAGTGGAGCTTAGGTGTCGAGTCTTGCGTCTGGCAGGAAGTACTTTTTTCATTGTGTTAAACAATTATGTGCTTACATTATGTTTTATTATTTTCTTTACCGATCTTGCAGTTTAAGATGGATTGTAAAATTGGGCAGAACAACAAACATCTACCGTATTGCATCACAAGTAAATAAGCTTCCGAACTGCGTCGTTACCAGTAAACGAACTACGTCTTTTTTACTAAATAGTGTCTATAGCGAGGACAATAATTTTGTGGCTTCTACGTTTACTAATTTTGTAGCTTCTACGTTTACAAAAGATCGCATTTACAAAAGGTGTTCGAAATTTCCACGTTTGCTCGAATGCAAGTATCGCATCGCTTATCATCCCCTCACGCCCACGTCATCTGGTGACGTCACACGTTCAACGTTTCTCATCCAGTTTTGGGGTACTTCCAGAAATTTGCGACCCTATGTGTCTTGCATGCAATTACTTGTCTCAGAGTCATCTACGTCGGTTCGAGGGTTTTTAAATGTTAATAAGAATCACTGTGTATAAATAATATCGTATGGATGAAGAGCATATACGTAATAGCCAAAAACGTTTTTATGGGAGAATAAAATTTCTAAGGTTGAATTTGTTCCTGGAGGATGCTAAAATAATTTTTTTTTTGTTTCTGGGTGGTGGGGGTTGATTTTTTTCCCCCAGGGGACCATTTCTCCCGCCCCCCCCCCCCCAAATACACCCACTATTTACACATATGGTGAGGGCTGAAAGAAAAAATAGACACAAATTTATGTGCTTCTAGAGAGTGTGACGAATGTACAATAGGGCATATCCGAGTGGGGGTATATGCATCTTAAACTTATAATGAAACATTGTGTCATATTGGACGACACGACAAATGCCATGTTGGATGACGTGATGGCATATGCCACGTTATACGATTTGGAATCATGTATCGTATTACTTTACTTGACATAAAACATTACATTACATGACATTACATTAGATAACAAGTGAAAAAAGCACGCATATTACAAGATGTTTTAATTTATGTGTGTTTGAAGCTGCCAGGCAAGTCGAAAATAAATTTCCTTATTTTACATCCCTATCTCTGCCCTGGACATATGAGCCTTTTTTGTGCTACTATAGGAACATTTTTCATTCTTGTTAAGATATGAACTATCTTAATTATGTGGGTAGAAGGAATTTTACTGTCACACATGTGAGGGCTTAGTGGGTCTACGGAGTGTATCATTTTGCCTTAGTCAAATCCTAATGTGGTTTATTTTGCTTATCATCATAGTATCCATTGTATACAACATTTTTTGAGTGGTTGCGAACGAACATAGGTATTGCCTGACTGTAATCAGTAATGGAATATTCTTTCAAACGAGTAAAACAAGCCATTCATAGTAAACTGTCTAATGATGAATTGTTGTGACGGACAATTATTTTAATTTTGATTTTTTGCCACTGTAATATTTTGAATTTTATTAATCCAGTTGTATTCTCCCACTTGGGACCTACAGTACAACATGTTTAACAAACATTGTTAAGAAATATAGGACACATGAAAATTAAATTGTGTTTTTGTAGATATACACAAGCAGTAATAATGGCTCTGAGCACTAGGGGACTTAACATCTATGGTCATCAGTCCCCTAGAACTTAGAACTACTTAAACCATCACACAACACCCAGTCATCACGAGGCAGAGAAAATCCCTGGCCCCGCCGGGAATCGAACCCGGGAACCGAAGCGTGGGAAGCGAGAACGCTACCGCACGACCACGAGCTGCGGACAAGCAGTAATAATAATGATGTTGCTGCTGTGGTATGGATAATATTTTACTTATGGTGCATGAAAGTGACTGTGTTTGCGTGCTTCACTGCCGCCCCATCAAAGTGCAGCAAGCAACTAACTGTTATGGAAGGAGGAAGATCAAGGTGGTAAGAAACGAAAGGATACGTGAGATGGAAGAAAGGATACACCTCAGGAAAAACTTCATCATTAGGTCGTGGGAGTCTGTTGTTGTTCCGAAGGGGGAGGATGTACAAGGCGTAGAGTTGCACGGAAGATGGAATAGAAATGTAGTGGCGCTTTGAGTTCGTGGGCTGGTGATATGTGGTTAGCATATTAAAGATCTGGGTTTTCTGATTAGAGTATCAGAAGGCGCTACAAGAAGGGAAGAAGGTATGGGAAATGGATGAGTTGGTATCGTGTCATTTGTTAATGGAGAGGAGTGTTAATAAAACTATGGGTAGCGCAAGTAGCTTTCATGTATAGTGCAAGAGTCTCGAGTAATATTTCTTGTAGTACTGTTGTCTGATACAAACAGAAAAAAGTTTTATGGTAGAGGAGGCGTATGTTTTGCTATTTGCGAAGTGTGGAAAATAAGCTCGTGGTGAGATAGAGATATTTACTCGACGACACTGTAGGAGGCAGGCGTTCTGGGGATGAAAATTTCTGCCATTAGAAATACATTGAGCTGTATAGGATATATCGTGTCGGGTAGTGCAGCAACTCGACATGGCATGGACTCAACAAGTAAGATGTTTCCTGCAGAAATATTGAGCCAAGCTCCCTCTATACCCGTCCATAGTTAAGTTACCAGTGCAGGGCTTTGTGCATGAACTGTCCTCTCGATTAAGTGCGACATATGTTCGATGAGATTCATGTCGGGCGATCTGGAGGACCAAACCATTCGGCCGAACTGTCCAAAATGTTCTTCAAACCAATGACGAGCAATTGTGGCCCAGTGGCATGGCGCATTGTCATCCGTAAAAATTCCATCGTTGTTTGGGAACATGAAGTCCATAAATGGAATAGCCGCATATGGTCTCCAAGTAGCCGAACATAACCAATTCCAGTCAATGATCGGTTCCACTATCAGTTTGCAAAGTGCCTTGTTGACAACTTGGGTCCATGGCTTCGTGGGGTCTGCGACACACTCGAACCCAACCATCAGCTCTAATCATCTGGAATAGGGTCTCGTCTGACCAGGCCACCGTTTTCCAGTCCCAGTCGTCTAGGGTCCAACCGATACGGTCAAGAGCCCAGGAGAGGCACTGCAGTCCATGTAGTGTTAGGTGAGGCACACGCTTCGGCCACCTGCAGCCATAGGCCATTAAAGCCAAATTTCACTGCACTGTCCTAATGGATGCGCAGATTTCTGCGGTTATGTCACGCAGTGTTGCTTGTCTGTTAGCACTGACTACTCTAGGCAAACGCCGTTGCTGTCGGTCGTTAAGTGAAGGCTGTTGGCCACTGCATTGTCTGTGGTGAGAGAAAATGCCTAAAATTTGATATTACGGCATAGTCGTGACCAGTGGATCTCGGAATTATAAATTCCCTAACGATTTCCGACGTGAAATGTCTCTTGCGTATAGTGCCGACTACCGTTCTGCGTCCAATGTCTGTTAATTTCGATACGATATTGCAGTGTCCGTGTTATTCTGATTACGATGCAAAGTTCCTTTGGACATGCCTGCATGTAGACGCTTGGTTGAGGACATATGGAAGTTTGGGTCTGGCTGTGAGTGTGTACGAATAGCCAAATGGTAAGGCGACCGCTCTCACTCGTTCGATTCCCGGTTCGGCACAAATTTTCATTGTCGTCATTCCATTCTACATCTGATGGTAGACCTTATTCGCAATTGCGAATTCATGTGATCTGTTAATTTCCGTCGTGCGGCCATAATCACGTCGAAAGCCATTTCACATGATTCGCTTGAGTACAAATGACAGCTCCGCTAATACCCTGCCGTTGTGTAAGCGATGCTACCGTCTTGTGTGCATGTGCATATCGCTATACCATGACTTCTGTCACCTGATTCTATTCAGACTGGGTACCAACATTGAAGATAAGCTCATAAGGTGCCCATGCCCGCCTTGTACTGCTGCTTTTGGTACGGTCTGCACAACGAACAAACAACCGTAACGAAAAAATGGCTCTGAGCACTATGGCACTTAGTATCTGAGGTCATCAGTCCGCTAGACTTAGAACTACTTAAACCTAACTAACCTAAGGACATCACACACATCCATGCCCAGGATTCGAACTTGCGACCGCAGCAGCAGCGCGGTTCCGAACTGAAGTGCCTAGAACCGCTCGGCCACAGTGAAACAACCGAAACGGTTACAGTAGAGTTGGCTCCGTTGCTCACAGGTGTGCCACATACAATCATCTGCATGGCATCGCCTCGCTGTTGCCCTAACACAATGGAAGCTGACAACAGGGCTATCAATTGTCACGCCCTTCTTTCGCTGCATGAACTATAGTGAGCGTTAAAAAATTACTAACCTACTCAGCGAGATATTGTCGTTTGTTAATGGAAAGCAGTATTTACAGCCCTACAGATGGTCGCTCAACAAGTGTTCTGGCGCCGTGCAAGAGTCTGCAAGTAGTGTTTCATGTAGGGCTGCCGTTGCACGCAAACGGGACACGGTTGGTGGTAGACGAGGCGTGTATTCTGGCGAGTGTTTGCTGCGCCACGGAGAAAATAAGACGAAAACTTGTGGTGGGGCAGACAGAGAGAGATTCATTCCGCAGCGCCGGCGTCCAGGGAGGCGAGGTCCCATTCGACGGTGGCGGCCGACAGGGAGCTCAACAAGTGTTCGCGCGATCAATAGCGCCACTAGCACAGTTACAGTGGGCGACGGCGGCGGCAGCGGGGGGGTGGCACAATCGTTATTGCAATAGGTCATGGGGAGGACGCGGCCGGGGGGGGCGCGGTGACGTCAGGCGGCCGCCATGTTGCCTCCAGCTGCGGCCGGGTCGGAGCGGCGAGGGGAGGGGAGGGGAGCGATAACGGGCAGCGAGCGCCGACCGCGCGCTCTGCCGTGCGCCCGACCGGCCTTCGTTCTCCTTACTACCGCCGCCCTGCGCGAAGGGCCGAGCGAGCCACTGCGCAAGCGCACCGGAGCGTCGCGTGGGCGTCGTCCCCGGGCTTTAACAAAGGGCGCGCGCCCCGGCAGCGTCGCCCGCGCACTCTCGCTCCGTCTCGATCCCGCAGCCGCTGACCGCGTCCGACCGTCTCTGTCGACGTGCGCGCGCGCCTCCGCAGGCAGGTAGCTCGGCCATTATCGATCGGTGCGGGCCGTCCGGGGGCCGGAGTGCCGCCCACGCCGGCGGAGGGCGCTCGGGGTACCTGTTGGCAGCGTCGGCGTCGGCGCAGACGGCGCGCGGGGCTGCAGCCGCCGCCACAGCGTGGCGGTGCGCGCCGGCTGGCCGCGGGGCGCTGAGTCCTGCTCGGCACGCCGGCGGCAGGCACACCATGGCGGCTCAGCGGCGCGTCCTCGCGCTCTTGGTCGCGCTCGCGCTGTTCGCGGCCACCTGCGAGGCCCGCGGCTTCATCGGTGAGTACCGGCGGCCCGCCAGCACGCCGCCGCCCGGCACGCTCGCCGCTCGATAACGCACGGGGCAGCACGCAGCTCGAGCCAGCACGCCCGTTCGCTAACATCTGTTTCGCCTCTGCTTCGTTCAGAGCTTGTTTTCGTAACAATTTCATTACTAAAGTAACATTATGAGTAAGCCATCGTTGACAACTGTAAGATACTTGAGTAACTTGAAAAATTTCATAGTCTGTTCAACAGCTGAACATTTTTCTTTTTTGTTATTAGACAACCGATTGCGGTCTATAAGCTCAGCTGTTCATGTTTATGTTGCCCAAGGACTGTAGACTGGAATCGGTTGCTGAACAATAAACAAAAAACAAGTGCAGTTGTCCTACGTTAACTAAAATTCCTTAAAGAGTAAAGCTATTGCAGCAATCATGTATCTTTATTCACATTTTCCAGTGTTCCAGTTTTTTCAGACACGATTTTCTCTCTCTCTCTCTCTCTCTCTCTCTCTCTCTGTGTGTGTGTGTGTGTGTGTGTGTGTGTGTGTGTGTGCGTGTGTGTGCTTGTGCTTGCGTGCGCGTGTGCTGTTATGCGTTTTCTTCCTTCGCAGTCGTCTTTTTATATGGTCCAGATATTGTACCTCGTACATCAGTCAGAATTTCGCACACAGATGCAACGTATCAGGACGGGATTCGAACCCTGTTCCTTCGGAATGCGATTTGAGTGTCTCAACCACAGCGTCACCTCATCCGCATTAAAGTGCCCATCAGACACACGCATTACGACCGCATGCCCTCACTCCATGAAATCCTGCGGAATGCTTTGAAATTTATTAATTTTGTTAGTCATTTATGGCCATGGTCTTTGGGGAAATGTATTTCTTCGTGTATAAACTGTGGCCGGCCGAAGTGGCCGAGTCGTTCTAGGCGCTACAGTCTGGAACCGCGCGACCGCTACGGTCGCAGGTTCGAATCCTGCCTCGGGCATGGATGTGTGTCATGTCCTTAGGTTAGTTAGGTTTAAGTAGTTCTAAATTCTAGGGGACTGATGACCTCAGAAGTTAAGTCCCATAGCGCTCAGAGCCATTTGAACCAAGCAAAGGGCGTTTGAAAACAGTTACAAACTTCAACACAGCGCTTAATGAAGTGAGGGCGTATGGCACTGTTGACGGTAATTCCTCACTCGGATGGATCCGTTACGCTCCACGACGTAACACTGTGGCTGAGGTACTGGATTTGAACCCCGTCCGGACACGTTGCATTTGTCTCTGAAATTTTGCTTGACGGAGGAGGCACAACACCGTAGCAACGTAAAAAGACAACTGTAAGGAAAGTGACAGAACAACAAAGACGCATACATCGCATCCAAAACTTGTGTCAACCCCGAAAAACTCTAATGTGGAAATAAATTCTCACAACATGATATGGCACTCGTGAGGTAACGTTACAGGTGCAGTAAATTCGACTTAAGACGTGGAGCAGCACTCTACACGAAACGCTTGCGCTTTGTATGCAGTCTACTACTCGACGAAATTCCCTTCACTGACCTCTGTCCCCTGCAACTTAAAACATATTGTAATAATCTATGACCCCTGATTGCTGTTCTTGTCGAAAGATGCCAGCCGCGTAAGTAAGAGAAGTACGAACTCACTGTGGCACCGTCTTAGCTATAAGAAATACAATAGCCCTCCGGCAGTGTGTCTTTCATCAAACGCCATCATATTCGCAGGGTTAAGCCTCCTTCTTCAGGCTGTTAACTCATTCTGTGCGATGTAGTTGTAATTCAGATGCACGAAGACCGAGGATTAATCCTCCAAAATATTATGACATAGGTAGTATTGTAGTTACTGTGTATTAGCTTATACTGTCTTAAAGTTTAATCTTATGGGGAGTCTTTCCACTTTACACTGCGGGCGGAATTTGTTGCCATTCTCTCGGATGTATGGTAACTAGTTGTGGCTGGATTTATCGGTGGGTAAGTCTAGCACACAATCGACTACTTCTCAACCTCGGTGATTTGCAGGTAAGGGATTTGAGCACGCCAGAACAACAAAAAATCATATTTTACAACGACCTCCCAGGTAATCATATTTGCTTTTACAAAGGAGAATTATGATGTCTGAATATGAAATATTGTAGTATATTAAAAATGGCATAAACACATGTGTTCACTTAGCCAGCAACATGAACCAATGTGCAGAGATCCAAACCAAGACAAACTACTTCAGGTCATATATGAGCTCCACCCAAATCTACTGTTGTCATAACATTACAAGGTAATATCGTTCGATATGCGTCTTTAACATTTTCCCGCTGCTACTTTCGTACTGAGTCGCGTACAATTAAACGTCACTCCATACAAGATTATCTAGATCAATCACAGCTGTTTGCAACACTTTAAAATGCGTCGTATACTCATTTTTGTGACCAGTACTTTCTGGATACCATGTTAAGGCATTTTATATATGTTTATACACCATGACGTCACACAGAGAAAGACATTTCGTTTAATAGTGTACTAGCGCAGGATGTTAGGAAATGTACCTGACCAATACCTAGGACTCGTAGAGGACGCCAAGTGGATAATGCGTCGAACGTGCATCCACGTCTGATACTTTTACGTGCAACAAAAAATCACTTTGTGCAACAATGTATTACACTGAACTACCGCAGCAGCAACGTATTTGCGATATACCTGCTCTTGATTATGTGTGGTTTACTGGATGCACCATCAAATCAATAATATTTGCCGATACACTTCAAACATAATTGTGTTTTTGTCTTACAGAGACATATGTCGAGATGTTCCCATCCCTGTTACGGATGTAAGGCAGCCTGTCTAGATCCTCGATAGTAACGTCTCTGTACTTTCCTGTCCTCTCAGTCGATAAGACAGATCTATTGGGGTTTATATGCAGCCGTCTCCTTACGGAGATCGTAAATCGTTGTCGATCGTGAAAAACTGGAGAAAGAAGAAACTATTTACTTCTGTTTTGACGGTGAAACACCTTGGATATAAAAACAAAACTCATTTCTGTACTCGGTATGTTTATGTGATCCCAGAATCGAGAAGGCTGAAGACAAGGAATCATCTAAGTCAGTAATATAACTGACGCAATTGTCTTTATTTAAATACCATTATGTTATTACCTCAATTTTAGAGGATTGTGAGGTGGCCGAGCGGTTCTAGGCGCTGCAGTCTGGAACCGCGCGACCGCTACGGTCGCAGGTGCGAATCGTGCCTCGGGCATGGATGTGTGTGATGTCCTTAGGTTAGTTAGGTTTAAGTAGTTCTAAGTTCTAGGGAACTGATGACCTCAGCAGTTAAGTCCCATAGTGCTCAGAGCCATTTGAACCATTTGACTTAGAGGATTGTCAGTTGCCGCCGATTTCCTGAGAACGATTAATTTCCAGTCGATCATAAGGGAAGGTAAAGATTTTGAGTGGCCGTTTGGGATGCTGGAACCTCTTTTCTTCTCCATTTTCATATTATTCAGAGATTAACGCTCAGTAAAAATATGGAATTTTTTCTTTTCTTTCATTAATACTAGCAGAATACCATCCTATTTACACATCCATCTAATACGTTATGCGCTATTCACATGAAATAAAGTATCAACAAAAATTAAATCGAACATTCAGCATAAAAAATCATCGTGTCACAGTTACTTGCACAATTCGTATTGAGTAAACAAATAATTTATGCAAGAGGTGTTCAATAAGTAATGCAAAACGTTTTTGCTAAAGCAGGTTGGATTCCAATATACCACATCATTCCTCACTCTTTTGACTACAAAACCCTGTTTTTCAACATGATCTCAATCTAATGCGAGGACCTTAGGCCACCAACTGGGAGGGCCTGGATGTCCTCATGGTACTACTTTACCGGTCGACGTGGGAGCCAACATCTTGTTGCATCAATAACATTCCATCGTT
This sequence comes from Schistocerca cancellata, assembly GCF_023864275.1. Classification (NCBI taxonomy): domain Eukaryota; kingdom Metazoa; phylum Arthropoda; class Insecta; order Orthoptera; family Acrididae; genus Schistocerca; species Schistocerca cancellata. The sequence goes on along the minus strand of NC_064628.1, from coordinate 673,860,496 downwards.
CACGTACTGCTTCCCGCAGAGTGCAGTCTTGGGCCAAACAGATGGAAGTCGGAAGATGCGAAATCCGGGCTGTAGAATGGCTGAGGAAGAACTGAGACGTCCAACGACTCGTCGTGCTTTTGTTCACTACCATGTTTACGTAGACATTCTACAACGCCTGTGAACATCTTCGATGATCTGCTTTTCCGCCGAAAGGAACTCAGCGACAGCTCTCTACTTGGAACGTTCGTCTGTTACAGACGCCATTTTGAAGGCTGTGTATAGCGCTGCCACCTATCGCAAATTCATGACACTGTAGGGGCTGAAGACGGACTAATCCACGAAGTCCCGCAACAAATTCTGCATTTCTCCTTTTCAACCAAAATTAGCCCAGAAAAAAAGTGTTACGTTACTCACTGAACGCCCCACGTTAATTGCTCTTCATTGACCGTGAGCGTGATAGATACATCGAACCGTTACAATTATTCCTGGATCCTGCCCTCAAACCTTATTCGTGTAATTTTCAACTTTTTAAGAGATTTTACGCATCTTTTCTGACTCAATAAAGAAAAAAAAGTTTTAAGTTCCACAATTTTCCGCTCTTTTACCATTTAAGTCACCGATTTTATAGCCTGCTTTTATTATTTATTATCTTCATCTTTTTAAAACAAATTCTGTAGGCTGAAGAGCGGCGTACTAAGCTGCTGACAGCCCGCCCCCATTGGGGGAAATCGAAACTCGATAAAGAAAACAAAAAAAGTCTTTTCTGAAATCATCTGAGCTCCATGTTGGATCTGACTCGAATATAAAAGAAGCTTTAAAAACTGTAAATTTTATATTTCTTTTTTCTGATCATTAGTGTTTTTTCGGTTCGTCTTCAGCAAGTTAAAATACCGGGTGACCAAAAAGTCAATATAAATTTGAAAACTTAAAAAACCACGGAATAATGTAGATAGAGAAGTAAAAATTGACACACATGCTTGGAATGACATAGGGTTTTATTAGAACCGAAAACAAAAAGAAAAAAAAAACAAAGTTCACACACTGGACAGCAAAACATCAGTGACTGCGCTTGACAATCGTGTATAAGAGGAGCTGTAATGAGAGAGAGAATCAGATGCGCCAGCAGTCGCAGCATGTTGACGTTACCTGAAAAGGCGCTTTTAGTGAAGCTGTATTATCAGAATGGGGAAGTGCTAGTTCAGCGTTGCGATCCTATCGCCATAGGAAGGGGATTCGAATGGGTAAAGGTCCGTTGACAAATGCAGCTGTGGCGAGAATGATTTCGAAGTTCGAAGCCACGGATTGTTTAGACGATAGACCCCGTAGTGGCCGACCGAGCACAAGGCGTAATGCTGCTGAGACAGATCAGGAAGAAATGGAGACTGTAGCGGGTTCGTCTATGCACGGGGAAGTCAGCGCTCGTGCAGTCGCACGTCGCACCGGCATTCCATACACTACTGTTTGGTTGGCACTGAGGCGTACCCTCCGATGCTATCCGTACAAAATCCATCGGCATCATGAACTGTTACCTGGCAATTTAGTGAAGCGGAGGGCATTTGAGGTGTGGGCGTTTCAAAAGATGGCGGAAGGTGACGATTGGTTGAGTAACGTGTTGTGGACCGACGAAGCTCATTTCTCGTTCCGAGGGTCTGTCAACGCCCACAACTGCAGAATTTGGGCTACCGAAAATCCTAGAACTGTCGTGGAAACTCCATTGCACGACGAGAAAGTCACGGTATGGGTTGGATTTACCACATCTACCGTTATTGGGCCTTTTTTCTTCGAGGAAATACGTGATTCTGGTTTTGTAACTGCTACCGTGACGGGTGAGAGGTACGCCGATATGTTACAGAATCGCATCATCCCCAGCCTGGCTGATAAACACCTGCTGGAACGTACGATGTTTATGTAGGATGGCGCTCCACCCCATATTGCTAGACGCGTGAAAGATCTCTTGCGCGCGTCATTTGGTAATGATCGTGTGCTCAGCCGCCACTTTCGTCATGCTTGGCCTCCCAGATCCCCAGACCTCAGTCCGTGCAATTATTGGCTTTGGGGTTACCTGACGTCGCAAGTGTATCGTGATCGACCGACATCTCTAGGGATGCTGAAAGACAACATCCGACGCCAATGCCTCACCATAACTCCGGACATGCTTTACAGTACTCTTTACAACATTATTCCTCGACTACAGCTATTGTTGAGGAATGAGGTGGACATATTGAGCATTTCCTGTAAAGAGCATCATCTTTGCTTTGTCTTACTTTGTTATGCTAATTATTGCTATTCTGATCAGATGAAGCGCCATCTGTCGGACATTTTTTGAACTTTTGTATTTTTTTTGTTATAATAAAACCTCATGTTATTTTAAGCATTTGTGTCAATTTGTACCTCTCTATCTACATTATTCCGTGATTTATTCAGTTTTCAAATTTATACTGACTTCCAGAATGACATTTTCACTCTGCAGCGGAGTGTGCGCTGATATGAAACTTCCTGGCAGATTAAAACTGTGTGTCCGACCGAGACTCGAACTCGGGACCTTTGCCTTTCGCGGGCAAGTGCTCTACCATCTGAGCTACCGAAGCACGACTCACGCCCGGACCTCACAGCTTTACTTCTGCCAGTATCTCGTCTCCTACCTTCCAAACTTTACAGAAGCTCTCCTGCGAATCTTACAGAACTAGCACTCCTGTAAGAAAGGATATAGCGGAGACGTGGCTTAGCCACAGCCTGGGGGATGTTTCCAGAATGAGATTTTCACTCTGCAGCGGAGTGTGCGCTGATATGAAACTTCCTGGCAGATTAAAACTGTGTGCCCGACCGAGACTCGAAATCGGGACCTTTGCCTTTCGCGGGCAAGTGCTCTACCATCTGAGCTACCGAAGCACGACTCACGCCCGGTACTCACAGCTTTACTTCTGCTAGTATCTCGTCTCCTACCTTCCAAACTTTCGCAGGAGAGCTTCTGTAAAGTTTGGAAGGTAGGAGACGAGATACTGGCTGTGAGTACCGGGCGTGAGTCGTGCGCAGTCGGCTTTCAGCCGTGATACCGTGCGGACGGGCTCGGCGCGCCGGGCAGTGCTCCGCAGGTGTTGTTGTTTACCCGCTAGCGCGCGGTCGCGTCGTTGTATTGCCGTATAGTACCTGTACCGCCCCGACATGGCGTTCTCATATCGAAAAGCTACAATCCATCACATGTTTTCGTTGGTGGCTGCCGCGCAATTGTTATATATGATGGACAACCGAGGACCTGCTCGGGCTGCGGCCAGGAAGGCCATGTTAGAACTGAGTGTCTGCAGCGCCGCCTCGTTCAGGTGCCCCGCAATGAACTTCCCCAACGATCCACTATGACCTCTCTCCCGCTAACATACGTGGAGGCGGCACGACATGATGTGATGGATGATCAAAACCTGCTACCTCCGCAAGCCGCTGCCAGCTCCGTTGGAGAGTCAGCGCCGTCGACGACGCCGCAGCCCAACGGTGCAGAGGTTCCTACAGCCTCTGCCCACCGCAGCGTCGTGGGCACCCAGCCACCGTCACTGTCGGAATCGGACACAGGGGTTCCTAGCGACCGAGACTGTGTCAAGCCCCGCCCTCCAGTGGATGTCGAATCTGGGACCCGAAAGCAAAAATCACCCAAGCGACACAAGAAGAGGCGATTGTCAGTTGAAGAACAGGACAGGGATGTGAAGCCAGCGGAAGACATCGACTTCGTTGACTCGTCCACAACTGCAACGGACTCCAGTGGCATCATTCACCAAAAGGTGCCTGAAGACAAGGAACACACTCCTAAATTTGGTGGCCCAGAAAACGCGGCGCATTGCGTCGACTCCCAAAATGTGGGCTCCTGTGAAAACGACCAGCCACCAATGACATCAGAATCGTCTCTTGGTGGTTGGGCAGACGATATGGAGGCAGATGATGCACAGCAAACATCGATATCTCCACCAGAGCCCATGGCTGACATTGAGCCCGGAGGGCTCTGCCAGTCAGGGACTCATACGACACAGTAATGCACAGCATGCAGATGGATGGCTATGTGGTGTGTGAGATCACTGTGGGCTTGCACCAGCACACTGCCTCCGCCACTTGATATGTCTCAGTCATACCGTGTGGGAACAGTCAATGTAAATGGTGTCCACTCCACTGTCAAGACCCGCATGTTACACGACATGATCAGAGCGGCAGACTTGGACATTGCCCTTCTCCAGGAGGTCCGTCCCGAGCTGCGTTTAGACCTATATGGCTACACCACCTACAGCCTACCCTTAGGTGATGGTGCAGGAGGAACGGCCATCCTTCTCCGAGATGGCATAGACGCGACGGACGCGACGTACTTGCCGAACGGGCGAGGCATCGCACTAACACTTGGCGCAGTCCGCCTCATTAACGCCTACGCTCCCTCCGGTAATTCGCACCGTGGTGACAGGCATGTCTTCTATTCGGAGGAGGTAGCCTCACTTTTGCAAGGAAATATGGACCATTACATAGCGGGCGGCGATTTTAACAGTGTTCTGCGGCCCGAGGACCAGATACCGCATTACGTCCCTTGCCCGGCTCTACAAGCATTGATACGTGACCTCGCGATCCACGACACATGGCTCTTACATCATGGGACCCAGAGTGGATATACGCACTTTACCAGCCATTCTGCCAGTCGTCTGGACCGGATATACGTCTCGCGTGCCCTCCGCACAGCAATCCGTGATGCAGAACTCTGGCCGACGGCCTTCACGGACCATCTCGCGTACATCTGCACTGTCACCTTACCCCGACAACTCACAAGACGCAGCAGGGGCCCGTGGACGCTGAACGTCTCCCTCCTTCACGAGGAAGCGTGTTGGCGAGCAGTCACTGACACGTGGCGTCGATGTATCAGGCGCCTGCCCATGTATGCTTCCACGTTGCTGTGGTGGCTGGGATGTGTCAAACCTGCACTCCGAAAGACCTTGATGGCCTACGGGCGTGACAGATCGAACTGGCAAAGGGCAACATCGGAATTTTTCTATACAGCGTTACGTGAGCTGGCGACGCAACCGCCGTCACCCGAACGTCAGATGTCCGTACAACGCATCAAAGCTCGTCTACTTCGCATCAGGACCGAGCAGCTCGAAGTGTCCGCATCCGTGCGCGAGTGCAAGACTATATCCCCAAAAAAACAGCGTCCGTGTATCACATTGTGCGCGAGAGGCGCCACCGCAAACGTCAGCTCATTACGGCGGTAAACAAGGAGGAGGGCGGCCGCGCAGTGACACAAACGGACATTGCGCACACGTTCGCCAGACACTATGGGACCTTGTACATGGAACATCCGCGAAATGTACGTGATTATGACGAGCTGTTGCACGATTTTCCCGCCCCTCGGGACGTGGCACCCGATGATAGTCTGTTGTTGCCCATTACACCCGACGAGCTGACATCGGCCTTGGCACGTGGAGCACCGAACAAGTCGCCTGGACCGGACGGTTTACCCCTGGAATTCTACCGCACTTTTTACCACCTTATGGGTGACAAGTGGCTCCAAATGTTTCAAGACCTGATCCGCCCTGATTTCACTGTCCCCACAGAATTCACAGAAGGCATCTTGATCCCAGTACCGAAACCGAATGGTGGTTGTAGGTGGCAGGACTTTCGCCCAGTCACACTCCTCAACAACGACTACAAGATCTTCGCCCGTATCCTCCGCGCGCGTCTCCACACCGCTATCGGGAAAGCCACATTCATACGGCGCTAGGAGCATACCGCGACGTAATTGCTTTGACGGCGGCCTGCAAAATACGCGGCGCCCTTGTCGCCGTAGATTTTGACCACGCATTCGACCGCGTCGACCACGGCTTCTTATGCGCAGTTTTGCAACACATGGGCCTCTCTCCGGAGTCTGCACAGGTGGTCCTTCGACTGGTCCACGGAGCGCGCTCCCGCATGATGGTCAACGGTTAGCAGTCTGGTCACATTGTTGTTGGACGGTCAGTGCGACAAGGGTGCCCCCTGTCGGGTATATTATTTGCTGCAGCGCTTGAACCAGCTTTACATGGTCTACGACAGCGATTAACTGGTATCTCCTTGCGGGACGTGACCTTTCGTTGTGGTGCATTCGCCGATGACGTGGTGTTCCTGACCAGATCAGAGGATGAAATGCATATGGCGCTACAGTGGCTACGCCAGTACGGGTCGGTCGCTGGGAGCGTCATCAACGTGAAGAAGACAAAATACATGGATGTCGGAGGGGGGCTTTCCCACACAACGGCGGTGCCCTTTGACAAGGTGCCCGTACTCAAGTGTTTAGGAGTGCAATTCTATAGCAATGTCCGCCGCACGGCGGCGGCTACGTACCGCCGGCTCCTACACCAGACACGTGCTCTGCTGCAGGACAACAAACTGCGTCGCTTGGATATGCTTCTCAGAACACGTTATGTCAACACCTATCTTGTCTCAAAACTGAACTATTTTGCGCATATCCTGCCCTTGACGTCTACGATGGCCGACAGATTTCAAGCAGCATATGGACATTTCGTAAGCACCGGTCTGGTTTTTAAAGTCCGATACGCCACCCTGACGCTGCCGCAGCGGGCTGGCGGTATCGGTTTAATTCATGTATATAACCGCGCGCGATCGCTTTATCTCAACACTATGCGTCGCACGTGGACCTCTGCCCACGCCACTCTGACGGGCACCCTGATAGCGGAAGTGGCACCACACTCTCTGCATCCCCCGGTTTCTGTAGGACACATTTCACCGGCACTCACCCACATCAGAGAGTTCTTGATTGACTTCAGCTACTTACGGTCAGAACTTCCGACGACACGGAAGCCCAGCACAAAAGACTATTATCGCCTCTATCAACAGCAGCAACCTGTAAATACGGTCACCCACAGACATCCTGAAGTTGCCTGGAACACGGTGTGGCGAGCGGTACACACGCCTTTTCTACCTACGACGGTGCGTTTATTGTGGTACGTGGTTGTGAATGGGAAGTTCGCTACTCGTCAGAGGCTACATTCCATACATCTGACGGACGACCCCTTGTGTCCGACATGCTCAGTCACTGACTCGGACGCACACCGTCTGACGTGTGCCGCGACCAGCGAGTGCTGGCTACTGACGCAGCGCATGCTGACGTTACTCTTGCAGCGATTGCCGGAGTCTATCTCCCCTGATGAAGTATTGCGCCCCGACAGCGTATACTTTCCATCAACCAGAACGAACGCCGTTAACTGGCTAAAAGGCATGGCCGTTTACTACATATTTTGCGATGCTTCCAAAGGCACACTCGACTTTTGGTCCCTACTGATGACGACACATGCAGCTTTCAGCCGCCACCCGAAGTACAGAACTCGTTTCGCAAATTATTTAGGTTCATTATTTGCGGATCCTCCTGCTCACTGGGGCATTCCGGGTATGAGACGCTGAAAATGAAGAAGAATCCTGGAGCATATGGATCCTCTACGGACGGAATAGGGGGGAACTCCTCCCAACAGACGAGAAGACGACTCGGACGCACGGCTACGGCAGTTGTAGGATCTTTCTTTGTAATGAAACAAAAATAAATCTATAAAGAAAAAAAATGTTATAAAAATTAAAGAAATAAATAAATAAAACAACATCGACAAACCCACTACATCATCTTCCTGATCCTTCGATCCTCGAACTCGAACACGTTGCTTGGGCGTGGCGGCGGGATGGCCAGGCTTCGGGTGTCGACCCCTGCCCTACCCGTCGTCCTGCTCCTGCAGCGGTTCATTAGACTTTTTAAAAAAAAAAAAAAAAAAAAAAAAAAAGGTAGAGCACTTGCCCGCGAAAGGCAAAGGTCCCGAGTTCGAGTCTCGGTTGGGCACACAGTTTTAATCTGACAGGAAGTTTTATACTGACTTGTTGATCACCCGGTATATGGAAGCGTAACAAAATGTCTGCATCGCAGCCAGCTGTATTAGAAATTAGAAATTTGTTCCTTTTGTTGTTATGGACCCCACTATCCTCTATCTTTCGCCCCCTCCCCGCAAGAAAAACAATAAACCAAATTCTCACTCCTAGGAAGAAAGGCTGTAGCGTACTGATTGATGTATTGTTACCGTCCGGGTCTGCCGAGCACTGTTGGCAATGAGGGTCCACTCAGCCCTTGAGAGGCCAATTGAGGAGCTGCTTGATTGAGAAGTAGCGGCTCCAGTCACGAAAGATGACAACAGCCAGGAGAGCGATGTGTTGACCATATGCCCCTCCATATCCGTATCCAGTGACGCCTATGGCCTGAGATAGAGACGGGGCTCTGTCAGTGTCGTCGGACCTTCCGAGGTCTGTTAGGAAAGACTTCAGTTTTAGGCGGAACAACTTGCGGTAATGACGGTAGTCCTAAATACAGTGAAGCGCCAAAAAAAAAAAAAAATAAATAAATAAAAATAAAAATCTGACATTGGCATGTTTATTCAAATATAGAGAAGTGTAAACAGGTAGGGTGCGCGGCTATGGTCGAGCGTCTTATGTGGGACAACAAATGTCTGGCGCAATTGTTGGATCAATTGCTGCTGCTAAAATGGCAGGTTATCAAGATTTAAGTGAATTTGATGGGACGCAGCATGTCCGAGGTAGTGATGAAGTGGGATTTTCCCGTACGACCATTTCACGAGTGCGCTGTGAATATCAGGAATCCGGCAAAACATCATATTTCCGATATCGCTGTGCCCGGAAAAAGATGCTGCAAATACGGGATCAATGACGACTGAAGAGAATCGTGCATCGTGACAAAAGTGCAGCCCTTCCGCAAACTGCTGAAAATTTCAATGCTGGGCCATCAACAAGGGTCAGCGTACAAACCATTTAACCAAACACCATCGATGTGTGCCGTTGACGACTGCACGACACAAAGCTTTACGCCTCGCCTGTGCCCATCAACACTGACATTGGACTGTTGATGACTGGGAACTTGTTGCCTGGTCTCGTTCCAAATTCTATCGAGCGGATGGACGTGTACGGATATTGAGACAACCTCATGAATCCATGGACCCTGTATGTCAGCAGGGAGCTGAAGCAGGCTCTGTAATGGTGTGAGGCGTGTGCAGTTAGAGTGATATGGGACCCCTGAAACAACTAGATACGATTCTCTAACGTGTGTCACGCACTCAAGTATCCTGTCTGATCACCTGCATCGATTCATATTCACTACGAACTACCATGGACTTGAGAAATCCCAGCAGGACAATGCAACACCCCACACGTCCATAATTGCTACGGAGTGGCTCTAGGAACACTGTTCTGAGTTTAAACACTTCCACTGGTCACCAAACTCCCCAGACATGAACATATTGAGCATATCTGGGATGCTTGAAACGTGCTGTTTAGAAGAGGTCTCCACCCCCTTGTACTCTACGGATTTATGGACAGCCGTGCAGGATTCATGGCGTCAAATCCCTCCTGCACTATTTCAGACATTAGCCGAGTCCATTCCACGTCATGCTGCGGCACTTCTGTGTGCTCAGGAGGCCCTACACGATATTAGCCAGGTGTACCAGTTTATTTGGCTCTTCAGTGTATATTTCAGTTACTTTTTCATCTATCAACTGCAAAAATTGTTAAATTAAATGTCTTTAATTACAATGTATTGCGAGCTGTGGTACATGATGTTCATGTATTGCATGCAGTTAGAGAACAAGAAACATAATTAATGCCCAACCTAATACGAAGACCATTGTTGATGAGAAGCTGTTATTGTTTGGATGCTGCGCTTTGTACTGCTTTTCCAAATGTTGCTGTTGCAGTGATTGGTGAATTATTGGTACGTTATTGGGACGCTGAAAAGTTTTTCAGTAAATCATTATACAAGACATTTATCTTCTTATTTATGCAGTGCTTAAACGTGAGTTTCCAATGCGTTTCTGCTTACAGCGCAGATGAAATTACGTTGGCACAGGCTACAGAAAGGCGTAAAGGCGTAAAAAGCAATTATTCATTCCACGCTCCATGTACGAATGGCATTATAAAACACAGAAGTGATGAAGGAAAAACTATCCCTTTCCAGACGTCGTTTAAGTAAGATGTAGATGTTGTAAATTTATCAAGTATAACATCGTTACATACACGAAACGTATTTCGTTCTTCACTTACATAACTCCACGACTTATCCATATCTAAGTTATCTCACTCGTGATCACAAAACACAACTGTATCTTGCACTCTGCAAGATTTATGCTTACAGTTACGCTGTCATCGGTATAACCTGAGACTTGCACCTCTTAAATTAGCTTCACACAAATATAATTTCCTTATCTTGCGTTCTAATTTTCAGTTGTTTCACCTAGACTGTATAATGCTAATGAAACACATGAAAGCCGGCCGCGGTGGTCTAGCGGTTCTGGCGCTGCAGTCCGGAACCGCGGGACTGCTACGGTCGCAGGTTCGAATCCTGCCTCGGGCATGGGTGTGTGTGATGTCCTTAGGTTAGTTAGGTTTAAGTAGTTCTAAGTTCTAGGGGACTTATGACCTAAGATGTTAAGTCCCGTAGTGCTCAGAGCCATTTGAACCACTTGAAACACATGAAAATCTCTAACTTCCGTATCTTATTCTAGAACCTATTACTAAAGAAGAAACTTATTCTCATGAAGAGTTAATGATTCGCCTCGAAAGTGGAATTCAATTGCGGATTTTTGCATTCAGGATGTATAAATTAAAGTTCTTGAGAAATAACTCACATAAGATAACCAAATATAACACGTTTGATGATGCATTACGAATATGATTTGTAGCAGTGCAACGTAGTCATTCTGTAGCCGTTGAGAACGAAATTAGAATTACATTAATATCTTCAGCTGCTGATGGGAGTTGATATATATCAACGGGGACAGGTGAAAAATGTGTGCCGCGACCGGTACTCGAACACGGGATCTCCTGCTTACATGACAGACGCTCTATCCATCTTTTTTTTTACGATCTCATTTTGTTCTATATTGTTCGTTGAATTTGTCGTGGCCGACGTCCGATAACACCTGTTAAGGTTCTTTGTTGATCCGTTCACTAAGTTTTTTATTGAAATTCTAATTTCGTTCTCTTCGGCTGCAGGTCATCAATGGTGTCTGTTCTTTCGGACATGTCCGAAAGAACAGACACCATTCCCATATAAGTATACAGTTGTAGCAATACCGGCCAAGACCTTCTTCTTCTGTGCGGATGCACACATATTCCCCGAAATCTTACGGGACTTGGTAAGAATGTCTTCCACGAGTAATGAGTGTGTTGGGGTGGGACACTACGAGTGTAGTGTGTGGACATACAAGGTGAGAATGTGGGTCTCGTGGGAGGCGTGCGCGAATTAGTCCCTGCAGTCGCACTACCCCTGTGCCCACGGTGGCTCAGATGGATGGCACAGAAAATAAAGTTGCCGGCACGGTAGCTCAGCGTGTTCGGTCAGAGGGTTAGCTGCTCTTTGTGATAAAAAAAATCAGTTAACCGGTCAACGACGAACTTAAACGGGTGTCTCACGATGTCCGCCCCGAGCAGATGCAACGAACGAAAGCGAAAAATATGAGGTTTTAAAAAAAAAATGGATAGAGCGTCTGCCATGTAAGCAGGAGATCCCGGGTTCGAGTCCCGGTCGGGGATCACATTTTCACCTGTCCCCGTTGGTATATATCAACGCCCATCAGCAGCTGAAGGTATTAATATAATTCTAATTTGATTTAGATTTAGAGAACGATGGCGGGCAGATGTCAACAAACATATATCTCGCTGTAAACTTTTCCTTTCCAAGTAGCCTCAGGAGTATACAAAGAAGGCACTATACGTCCGAAGCACTTCTAAAAATCTGAAACGGAAGTGCATTTTGAGGTCTTATTAGGAAGTCAAAGCTTCCAAGTTTGCTGCAGTAGTAATTTAATCTCAAGTCGTCGTTATCTTTAATGGCATAGAAAATAAAATACACAATTTTGATTGTCACAGTCGACTGCTAAATCCGAATTTGACGTTGTTTCATGTAATCAAGAAATAACTCCATTTTCTTACATTTTTAAGACATCACTGAAGCTAATTTTCCTTGCTGTTCTATGAATCACCGACACTCTACTGTACCATAGAATACCCGCAAGCTCAACAATATAAAACATCCCTATAGTAATGTTTTCTTTTAATAAAATGTTACGTTCAATCTTTTGTAACGATAGGTACTAAATACGGTCCACTTACATTACTGATTTTTATCTTTAGTCACGTAAAACGCAATCTCAGATTTTCATCCACCGATTATGGTATTATTTAAAAGGTAAGGTAACAATAGCTATAACTAAGAAAATATTCAGAAGCTGCACAGTAACACATTTCCAATGACGCTGCTCATTGTATTTCAACGTAGTCACGATGCTTCTGCAAGAATTTGTTCAACCGATACGTCAGCATTGGTAGTCGCCTGCCTCTCAAGTGCTTCTCCTCTGATCTGAGGAGACGAGTGGCAGATCGGCTCTCATCAGTCATCAGTAGACCTGATTTGCTGCAGTACTCGAAGATACTGGACCATCCTCTCTACAGCTCCGACCAAGTACCAAGTAAGTTTCATCTCTTTCAGCTGAGAAGACTTTTGGGTAGAAGACAATTCTCCTCCTATAGGGACGTCCATCATACGGCCATGACGAGACAACAAGTTCCTTTTATGCAAGTATCGATGTACTGTTTGTCAGTGGAACAGATCATTGGAAAGAAATGCGCACTGAAGACGTTTAAAAACAGTCAGCACCAGCGGTCACCAGTGTGTCGATAACTGCCTAAGTAATATACTTTCCGAACAGATCTTGTGTTAATGTACTTCCTGAATCGTCTTTGTTATGCAGCAGAGGCTTGATCGTACCGACTTGTAAGCGTACAGATACGTTGGTTAATATTTCATGGGTTTTGTGAAAAATCTGTACTTTTAGCAGTTAGTATAATTGAGTAATCGTTCATAATTGGCGTTCAGTTACGTTTACGCAGCATTATTATCGTCAGTTAAGGTACTGAGACGATTCAGGGATTGTTGGGAGTTTGGTTTTTATGTTCGACGTGCACCTGGGGCGTCGTGCGGCGGCGAAAGACACCCTTTTGATGAGTTTCAATCATCGCAAGTAGTCGCTCAGTGTCTTTCAGCGCCGTACGTCGCTTCATGGAGCTCCTACCTGGCGAATTTCCATGCTTTTTGTCAACTCAGATCTTTAGAATGTAGAACGAAGAAAAGAGAAGACTCTGACGACAGAAATTTGTCAGAGGAGATGTTCTTGTGAAACGACTGAATTGTAATTTGAGTTGCAAACTGCGCTTGAGGTTTGATCAACAAAGCAGGTTGTGTCCAGGGTTCATAGCCATTTGTTCTTCATAGTAAAAGTAGCTTTACATGAAGAACGACTGGAAGAAGTGGATATTCCGTTTTATACAAGATAAAAGCATACTTCAAGACAGGGGAAAAACTGGCAAACTATTATGAACGCATACGGGTTTTTCGTACGCAAATGTACATCTATTGAAACTTAAGTTTAGGCATGAAAAATCGGAAACGTGTATTTCGTCTGAATTTTTATGATGATATTGGGCTTCTTTTCCAGTTTTGCTATAGGTGGATACAATACAATGAAGAAATGTTAAATGACAAGTTTAACGACTGCCTTAAAAAACAGCCTTCGTACTAAACGCCAATGAACTTACAAAAGCATGGTAGCAACGACAAACCTTCCACTTCCTTGTGAATGAAATTTCCCACTGATGTTTTTATCAGGCCCCCGATAAACGTTACGAAATGCAACTTCATCGTTAGGGCTACAACATGCTTGTCAGACAACTTCGTTGCTGAAGTAAGTGAAGAATCGACGATGAAACTATAGTATAAAATACACAATATCTTTTAATAAAGAAGCTGTCATTAAGACAGTAAAAGCAAAGTGTCTCAAACATTTCAGTCACTTCACCCCCTATGGCTGCGAATAAAATCTACTATCTGACATCAGTATGTATTTTTATTTGAAAATACTATCTTTCTCAAAGTGCTCGTACGTACGAAAAGAAGTAATAAGATACCTACCCTCCCACAAACTTACATCACACTCGGCTGGCCCCGGCGGAGGTTCGAGTCCTCCCGCGGGCATGGGTGTCTATGTTTGTCCTTAGGATAATTTAGGTTAAGTAGTGTGTAAGTTTAGGGACTGATGACCTTACCAGTTATATCCCATAAGATTTCACAGACTTTTTTTTTACATCACACTGTGAGATATGTGTCACTATCCTCGCAGCGATATGGATTACGCAACCTGTAACAGCAACAAAGCTGATATGGGTCGAACTGTATATCCCTGAATATTCGCCAGCCGCTGTGGCCGAGCGGTCCTAGGCGCTTCAGTCCGGAACCGCGCTGCTGCTACGGTGGCAGGTTCGAATCGTGCCTCGGGCATGGATGTGTATGATGTCCTTAGGTTAGTTAGGTTTAGATAGTTATAAGTCTAGGGGACTGATGACCTTAGATGTTAAGTCCCATAGCGCCTAGAGCCATTTTTGAACCTGAATATTCAACGCTTTTCATTCTAAGAACACATGTGTGAATACCTCACCGCATTAACATTAAACTGCGTAATATCGTATATTCAGACGTTAGGTTCTACTATGCCTTTTTTACTTACGTTATTACATCTACATGATTACTATGCAATTCACATTGAAGTGCTTGGCAGAGGGTTCATGGATCAACAATTATACTATCTCTCTACCATTCCACTCCCGAACAGCGCGCGGGAAAAACGAACACCTAAACCTTTTTGTTCGAGCTCTGATTTCTCTTATTTTATTTTGATGATCATTCCTACCTATGTAGGTTGGGCTCAACAAATTTTTTTCACATTCGGAAGAGAAAGTTGGTGACTGAAATTTCGTAAATAGATCTCGCCGCGACGAAAAACGTCTTTGCTTTAATGACTTCCATCCCAAATCGCGTATCATATCTGCCACACTCTCTCCCCTATTACGTGATAATACAAAACGAACTGCCCTTTTTTGCACCCTTTCGATGTCCTCCGTCAATCCCACCTGGTAAGGATCCCACACCGCGCAGCAATATTCTAACAGAGGACGAACGAGTGTAGTGTAAGCTGTCTCTTTAGTGGACTTGTTGCATCTTCTAAATGTCCTGCCAATGAAACGCAACCTTTGGCTCACCTTCCCCACAGTATTATGTATGTTGTCTTTCCAACTGAAGTTGTTCGTAATTTTAACACCCAGGTACTTAGTTGAATTGACAGCCTTGAGAATTGTACTATTTATCGAGTAATCAAATTCCAACGGATTTCATTTGGAACTCATGTGGATCACCTCACACTTTTCGTTATTTAGAGTCAACTGCCACCTGCCACACCATACAGCAATCTTTTCTACATCGCTTTGCAACTGATACTGGTCTTCGGATGACCTTACTAAAAAAATGGCTCTGAGCACTATGGGACTTAACATCAATGGTCATCAGTCCCCTAGAACTTAGAACTACTTAAACCTAACTAACCTAAGGACAGCACACAACACCCAGCCATCACGAGGCAGAGAAAATCCCTGACCCCGCCGGGAATCGAACCCGGGAACCCGGGCGTGGGAAGCGAGAACGCTACCGCACGACCACGAGATGCGGGCTGACCTTACTAGACGGTAAATTACAGCATCATCTGCGAACAACCTAAGAGAACTGCTCAGATTGTCACCCAGGTCATTTATATAGATCAGGCACAGCAGAGGTCCCAGGACGCTTCCCTGGGGAACACCTGTATCACTTCAGTTTTACTCGATGATTTGCCGTCTATTACTACGAACTGTGACCTTCCTGACAGGAAATCACGAATCCAGTCGCACAACTGAGACGATTTCCCATAGGCCCGCAGTTTGATTAGAAGTCGCTTGTGAGGAACGGTGTCAAAAGCTTTCCGGAAATCTAGAAATACGGAATCAACTTGAGATCCCCTGACGATAGCGGCCATTACTTCGTGCGAATAAAGAGCTAGCTGCGTTGCACAAGAACGATGTTTTCTGAAACCATGCTGATTACGTATCAATAGATCGTTCCCTTCGAGGTGATTCATAATGTTTGAATACAGTATATGCTCCAAAACCCTAGTGCAAACCGACGTCAATGATATAGGTTTGTAGTTCGATGGATTACTCCTATTACCCTTCTTAAACACTGGTGCGACCTGCGCAATTTTCCAATCTGTAGCTACAGATCTATCGGTGAGCGATCGGTTGTATATGATTGCTAAGTAGGGAGCTATTGTATCAGCGTAATCTGAAAGGAACCTAATCGGTATACAATCTGGACCTGAAGACTTGCCAGTATCAAGCGATTTGAGCTGCTTCGCAACCCCTAAGGCATCTACTTCGAAGAAACTCATGCTAGCAGCTGTTCGTGTTTCAAATTCTGAAATATTCCATTCGTCTTCCCTGGTGAAGGAATTTCGGAAAACTGCGTTCAATAACTCCGCTTAGCGGCACAGTCGTCGGTAACAGTACCATCGGCACTGCGCAGCGAAGGTATTGACTGCGTATTTGCCGCTTGTGTACTTTACATACGACCAGAATTTCTTCGGATTTTCTACCAAATTTCGAGACAATGTTTCGTTGTGGAACCTATTAAAGACATCTCGCATTGAAGTCTGTGCCAAATTTCGCGCATCTGTAAATTTTATCCAATCTTTGGGATTTCGCGTTCTTCTGAACTTCGCATGCTTTTTCCGTTGCCTCTGCAACAGCGTTCGGACCTGTTTTGTGTACCATGGGGGATCAGTTCCATCTCTTACCAATTTATGAGGTATGAATCTCTCAATTGCTGTTGCTACTATATCTTTGAATTTGAGCCACATCTCGTCTACATTTTCATAGTCAGTTCGGAAGGAATGGAGATTGTCTCTTAGGAAGGCTTCTAGTGACACTTTATCCGCTTTATTAAATAAAATTATTTTGCGTTTGTTTCTGGTGGATTTGGAAGAAACGGCACTGAGCCTAGCTACAATGACCTTGTGATCACGAATCCCTGTATCAGTCATGATGCTCTCTATTAGCTCTGGATTGTTTGTGGCTAAGAGGTCAAGTGTGTTTTCGCAACCATTTACAATTCACGTGGGTTCGTGGACTAACTGCTCGAAATAATTTTCGGAGAAAGCATTTAGGGCAATCTCGGAAGATGTTTTCTGCCTATCACCGGTTTTGAACAAGTATTTTTGCCAAAATATCGAGGGAAGGTTGAAGTCCCCACCAACCATAGCCGTATGAGTGGGGTATTTATTTGTTACGAGACTCAAATTTTCTCTGAACTGTTCAGCAACTATATCATCGGAGTCTGGGGGTCGGTAGAAGGAGCCAATCATTAACTTAGTTCGGCTGTTAAGTATAACCTCCACTCATACCAATTCGCACGGAGTATCTACTTCGACTTCACTACAAGATAAACCACTACTGACAGACACAAACACTCCACCACCAATTCTGCCTAATCTATGTTTCCTGAACACCGTCTGAGACTTCGTAAAAATTTCTGCAGAACTTATTACAAGATGGTATATTTGACACTGCTCTGTGGATCGTGGCATGCGACTGAGATACTGATGGATACAACAGATTTTTTAGTGGAGCAAAAGAAACTGTGACAAGCATTTAATAATTTGTGTTTGAATGTAAGTAAGACGACCTGCTTCAAGGCATGTATATTATGATCTTACCAATAACGTTTGTTTGTGTTTTCAACACCAAGCTGGTTAAAATGAAAGTTAACTAATTGCGAATGAAATAAAGTATTTATTTAAACAAAGGTTGATACAGGAAAAAAGCTTTGTGTAAGAAATCTAATGTGGATAATGATCCGGATATGAAGTAGAGAATCTACCATCATTCCGTATGGTTTACATTTACGCATTGTGACGTGTTTGGAGAAAGAAAATATCCCTTGTAAAAATCATCATGGCTTCCAAAAAAGGAAATATTTCGAGAATCAGTTCGCTTTGTTCGTACGTGATACCCAAACAACCGTAGAGAACGGCATCCACATGGTGGTTCGTATCTTGACTTGCAGAATGTATTCGATGTACAGTTCCGCACAACCGTTAGCGCACAAAACAGATTTGTGACTGGAATTCTCAGAAGATAGACCTCAGTACGTTGTTCTCAATGGAATGAAATCAACGGATGTAAAGGTAATTTTAGTGGTTCTCCGTGGTTTCGGGAGCTCCATGAGGCTGTTTGTAGACGGAGTTGTCTATAAAAATATTGATCTGCTAGAATACGGTAGCGAAATGCAAGAAAGTCTGCAGAGCATTGGAGACTGATACAGGAACTGGTAGATGATGCTGAACGTGAATAAATGTAACATACTGCACATAAACAGACGCAGAGATCCATTAATGTTCATTACGCTACTGGCGATAAATAATTAGCAACAGTAACTACAATAGAATGCCTAGGAGTATTCTTCTAGAGCTATCAAAAGTAGAATAAACACTTAAAACTGTTAGTAGGAATCTTATGGGAATATAACTCATCCACGAAAGAGGTTGGTTACCTAACTGTTCGTTCGCCCGTTTCTTGAGTACTGCTCATCAGTGTGGGACCCTTACGAGGTTGGGGTAATAGATAAGAGAGAGTAGACCAAACGAAAAGCTTTCGCCAAGGGATTGTTTAGAAATTGCGATAACGTTGCGCAGTCACTCGGCAATTTGCAGTGGCAACAAGAGAAGCCTTGTGCATTACGGAGAGGTTTACTGTGGGAATACCGAGCGAGGGGGCGCTGTGGTTAGCACATTGGATACGCATTCGGGAGGACGACGGTTTAAATTCGCGTCCGCCCATCCTTATTTAGGAAATGGCTTCAGGGAAATGCCGGGATGGTGCCTCGGAAAGGACACGGGCGATTTCCTTGCCCACCCTTCCCTACTTGTGCTCCGTCTACAATATCCCCGTTGTCAGAGAGACGTTAAACACTGTATTTTTAGAAGAGCATGTAATAATAACGACGAGAAAACCTGAAAAATTAGAGTTCATACGGAAACCTATCAACAAGCGTCCGCTGCAGGCAGCTTTCGCGAACAAAACAGGGAACAGAGATAAGATTATGATGCCACAACTGCCTTCTGACAAAGACCGTAAGGAAGCTTACGGAGAACAGATGTAGATAGATATAGGTGTAGAGTACAGAAAAATACTTCAAAAAGTAAGTAACACACGCCGTCCTCCGCTAAGACCATAGCGCAACAACGGCGGCGCGTTACCAGAAGAAAGTACATGTTCTGCATATCCCGCAGTTCTGCCGCGGTACATGTGTCAGGTGACACATATCTGCTCCGATATGGATAACAGATGCATCATATTATGCGAGTGAAATGGCACGGCATCTGGAAACGTAGTCCTAATTCGGAGTAGGCGGTAAAGAAGTCTGAATTGCACACAGATTCACCGTGAAATTTTTTCGGTATGGATCAAACGAAATGCCGAGTACAGCCGTTGTGAAACGATGACAAAAATTTGACGAACGCCGCAACAGACCTGGGTGGTGATGATCAGGAAAAAGACCATCGACGTCGACCGCAGATGATAATGTTCAGGCAATCTAGGAAGTGATTCGCAGATTTTCCAACGATGAGGAAGTTCAGTTACTGGTTCTCGTATGGTTTCGCGACCAAGGAGCAGCTTCCTACCGGCTAGTTATTGAACGGTTAGTTGTACTTTCCGACCGTTGTTTAAAGAGACTTAGTGACTATGCCGAAAAATAGTGTCACGTATCTCTGATACTTAAAGTGTAATGTACCACTGAATAAAAATTTCTTGGCTTATCATAATGTGTAACTTCCTTTTCGTGATGCCGGCCGCGGTGGCCGTGCGGTTCTGGCGCTGCAGTCCGGAACCGCAGGACTGCTACGGTCGCAGGTTCGAATCCTGCTTCGGGCATGGGTGTGTGTGATGTCCTTAGGATAGTTAGGTTTAAGTAGTTCTAAGTTCTAGGGGACTTATGACCTAAGATGTTGAGTCCCATAGTGCTCAGAGCCATTTGAACCATATTTTTGAACCTTTTCGAGGTATCCTGGTATAAAATATGTCAAAGAGGATATCTGGAGCTAACAACAGAGCTGGGAAGGATATCAGTGCCCGGTGAACAACTACAGAAAAATGACTCTTTAGATATGGAAAGCGAAGGGGAGAATATGCGCCAATTAGGCGGTCGGTCAAACAGCTTAGGCAAAAGTTGAAACCGTACAGGGTGACAATTATTGAACTATATTGAAAAAAGCGTAAATTAGTTACCAACTACAGCGTGCACAAACTTGTTTCAACATGTAAACGTCACTACAGATATTCGGATTTAGGTTATGGCACGTTCGATATGCCTGCCATCATTGCCCATGATGTGGCGCAGACGAATAGCGGAATTCTGCATGAGTCGCTAAAGTGTCGGAACATCGATGCTGTCGATGAGCTCCTGAATGGCTGTTTTCAGCACAGAAATGGTTTTGGGGGTTATTGCTGTACATCTTGTCTTCAATATAGACCCACAAAAAGGAGTCGCATGTGTTCAGATTCGGAGAATATGGCGGCCAATCGAAGCCCATGTTAGTGGCATCTGGGTATCCCAGAGCCAGAATGCGGTTCCCAAAGTGCTCCTCCTCGCTGTCAAACACTCTCCGCTTCGATGAGATCGAGCTCCGTCTTGCATGAACCACATCTTGTCGAAATCAGGGTCACTTTGGATGATGGATATGAAATCATCTTCCAGAATTTCATGTACCGTTCGGTAGTCACCGTGCCATCAAGGAAAATTGCACCGATTACTCCGTGACTGGACATTGCACACCATACAGTCACCCGTTGAGTGTGAAGAGACTTCTCCATGGCGAAATGCGGGTTCTCAGTCCCCCAGATGCGCAATTTTTCCTTATTGATGAACCCATCCAAATGAAAGTGCGTAAACCAAACCATACTAATTTCCATCATGCCCCGCGGCCAACTCTGCAGTTTGAACGTCCTAACGCAAACCGTTGACAAATTACGACGATTTTATTTCATATAGTTCAATAACTGTCTCCCTGTAAGTGAACGATACAGTGGACAACGGATAGAACTGAGGCGTTTGCTACCAGGGCGAATATCGAAGCTTGTGATGAAAATGCTTTTTTTCCGACACCAGGGCGTTAGTGAGTGGTTCGTACGGTGAAATGCTGCAACGGCGCCTGCAGGTTTCGAGGCAGTAATGAATTTTTCGGTGTCCACCTGTGACTGGCCGGTAGTGGCCGGTCTGCGGCCTCACCACTTCCGCAGGACGGAAGCGGACGCCTGCCGTGTTTGCTCTTACTCAATACCGACGCCACGCTACCTGCCACAGGACAATCGCTACAGAGCTCGGAAGTGTGTTCGAACTCGAGAATCCCAATTGACTTATCCCACGAAATACTTATGACACCCACTGCGCCAAAGGAACCTAGATTAGGACGATGCCAACTGGCTGAGGTGCCGGACCAAATCTTATGGTGACCTGACCAGATGTCTTGTTCTTACTACCACCGGGCTTCACTAACTCGCACTATAATTCAGCTTATACATTTCCATTTTTGAATTCTCTAACATACCTATCTGATTAAAGGATCCTACACTCCGGTAGAGCCGGCCGGGATGGCCGAGCTGTTCTAGGCGCTACAGTTTAGAACCGCTTGATTGCTACGGTCGCAGGTTCGAATCCTGCCTCGGGCATGGATGTGTGTAATGTCCTTGGTTAGTTAGGTTTAAGTAGTTCTAAGTTCTAGGGTACTGATGACCTCAGAAGTTTTGTCTCACAGTGCTCAGAGCCATTTGAACCATTTGAACTCCCGTAGAATGGCAGTTTGTTTTCTCCTGGTGGCGTCGTCCTGAATAGTCCCCCCTGGAGATACGAACGGTGAACTATTTTTTCTCCGGAATATTGTACCCGAGACTATTCCAGTATCATTTACTTGTACAGCAGAACTGCATACCTTCGGAAAAATAACGGCTTAGTTTTGCGGACAGACCCAAAATATCGGTTAACTGTGTAACTGACAAATTAGCACTTCATAGTTTAGAGACGTTCCACGCTATAAATGCTTTGTATAACGAATTTTAAGGAACGATTGTCTGAAACAGTACACTTGCTCTGTAAATATTTCTACAAAATTAAACATTTGGCTTTCGTTTACTTACAGGGTCACTTTTAAGCAGCTGAATTAGACTCATACTTCCCCATTGCTCCTCTAGCCGTTTATTTTCTTCCCTTTTTTATGTTAAATGTTTTCCATTGGAAACTCACCACTTCTTAATTTTTTCTGTGCTTTATTGTGGTTTGAATTTCTTTTTTGCTTTATGCAGTTTCGCCTAGATCTTCGAGCACATTCCTAAGCGAGTTCTGATGTGTTTTAATTTCTCAAAACGTACAATATCTGTTGCAGTTAGCTATTACTCATTCTTTGAAGCACTCACACAACATTAGCCGTCTTTTTCTAATATAATTTCTATCTTTTTCCTGCGTGTTTTAAACTTCTGTGTTTCTTGTTAATTTTAATTAATCAGAATTAACACAGAAGTTCGACGTGTGTAGAGAAATTTGCAAATGAAACTAGGAAAAGTTTAAAATCTTTGGTCTTGGTGAATTTTGTAAACGAATTTCTTCGAATATCCTTGTTCAGGGGCATTTTGTACATTTTGTTTCTGAATAACTGAACAAGGTAGCTTTGTGCTGCACAATGCCATTTCAGGCTTTGGATGACCTACCTCATAAATCTGCGGAGTTGTTTTCAACCAGATTTTGGTGGGCAACCTCTTTAGAACTTCACATTATATTGTCTATCGTTGCCTTCGCGTCCGTCGCGTTCTGAGACCCTTGAATTGTCGGAAATACCTCCAGATTACCTCTGCATCACACGCCCACAGCCAACGATATGGTATTAAGCAAAGTCGGAAAAACAGGTGGGTACGACCTGACATTCTTAATTTCCCATCAAACTATTTTGCCCATCGTTCCCGTTTGACACTGTGCAAAAGAGTAAGGAACGGAAAAGAAAAATTGAACCTTAATAAATTATTTTCCCTAAATACCAAACTTTTGCCATCGGTATTGGAAAGGATTTCTCCGTGCTTGGAATAGGTACGTGATTTAAAGATGACGGAATGTTTTGTCGGACTCGTGTTTGCAGTTTGTACGAGGAGCGCTCAACAAGTAATGCAATGCATTTTTTTCCTCGGTCAAATTGGGTAGAAAAAATGCAGAATTATTTGTGGGTCGTCGTGGAATATTCCCGCTTCAGCCGCTGTAGTTTCACTAAGTTTCGATACATGGCGGCGCTATACGTCTGTCAAGGAGGTGCGTTCCAAGCAGAGAGTTTGTTTGGCGGAAAACCAGAACATTGGAGATATTCATAGGCGCTTGCAGAATGTCTACGGAGACCTGGCAGTGAACAAAAGTACGGTGAGTCGTTGGGCTAGGCGTCTGTCATCGTCGCAGCTTAATCGTTCTTCATCCAACCATAGCCCGGGTCTCACACCTTCCGATTTTCATCTTTTGCTCAATGAAGGATGCACTCAGATGGTACACGGATAATGGGGAGGTTTTCGATACGGCAAGATGTTGGTTGCGACGTCGACAGTGGAATGGTACCATGCAGGCATACAACCCCCTCCCCCCCCCCCCCCCCCCCCCCCGCCCACAGCATGGTGACGTAAGGCCATTCCATTGAAAGGAGATTTTGTTGAAAAATAGGTTTTTGCAACCAAAAGGATGAGGAGTTCTATGGTATATTTGAATTCTAAATGAAACCAACTTGCTTCCAGAAAAAAAAAGTTGTGCATTACTGATTGAACGCTCCTCCTAACTTAAATCGTCTGTCAAACTCCGCAGACAGTTCGCAGACATTGATATACGAGTGGCTGCTGCGATATTTCGGGCTTGTAGCGCTGTGGCTGTCATGAATAACGGCGTGCAGCGGATTCTGTTTATAGCGACTGGCTGCCGGCATCGATTCCTTCAGCTGTCGTAGCGGCGTCTTAATTTAGCCTCAGACGTCGAGTATCCTCTCAGCGGAAAATTGAATATGACATCTCCACAAAGAAATCTCTCAATCCTCATCTGTCAACCATTTACCGTGATCAGTGATCGCATTGGTGTTTGTCGACCTAGAAATACCGGGACCAATGATTGAGGGAAGACATTTTGTGCACGTAGGTCGAAAACATAGTTGACCCAAGATAAAATATTGTACACAAAGTACGTTTATAAGTCTTCTTCTTCTTTCTTCCTAGCCTAAAGGCTGTTTCCTTCAGTGTTCCTGAGGTTGTCACTCCATTTTTTCCTTTGACGGGATTTTTTTTTCCTTAATCAGCCGGTGATTTACTTCTTACGATTTTCACAATCTTCTGTTCATCTATCCTGTGTATGTGTTCGTTCCTTTCATGATTTCTCTTATGTACCCACTAATTAATGGAGTCTACTTTACATCCTTTCCTAATTCTTTCACTTCCCTCTTTATCTCCCAGTGTCTTCTCTGTAATCCTTCGAAGAATTTTCATTTCCGTGGTCTCCGAAAGTCTTATAGTTTTTTATGTTTCAGGTCTTGTCTCATCCGTGTACGTCATAACTGGTCTCACTATTTTTCGTATACATCTTTTCGTATGCATATTTTCCTATATGTTTGTTTTTCCAAATAGTATCATTTAAATATCCTGCCACTGTGTTTGCTTTTACTACTTGTTCTCTAACTTACTTTTCTCAACTTCCACATCTGGACAGTTCAATAAATAGATATTTAAGTGTCATTATCTGTTTGCGTCTAACTGGTTCCACAGATGTAGTCATACATTTTGCTTTGTGTGTGACTATGAGCATATTTAGGTTCAAATGGCTCTGAGCATTATTGGACTTAACTTCTGAGGTCATCAGTCCCCTAGAACTTAGAACTACTTAAACCTAACTAACCTAAGGACATCACACACATCCATGCCCGAGGCAGGATTCAGACCTGCGACCGTAGCGGTCGCGCGGTTGCAGACTGAAGCGCCTAGAACCGCTCGGCCACACCGGCCGGCGAGCATATTTAGGTTTTTGGTGCCGGCCCTAGGGGCCGAGCGGTTCTAGGCGCTTCAGTCCGGAACCACGAGGCTGCTACGGTCGCAGGTTCGAATCCTGCCGCGGGCATGGATGTGCGTGATGTCCTTAGGTTTATGTAGTTCTAGGTCTAGGGGACTTATGACCTCAGATGTTAAGTCCCATAGTGCTTAGAGCCATTTTTGAGGTTTTTGGTTGTCATGCTTGTAAATCACTAGGTTCCGTCTTTTGTCATTACCACCGTTCACCACCATCATCATCGGTAGCAGCAGCAACAGCATTCCCATCGCCAGGATAGGTTTAAGGCCCAAGTGACACAAGCTTCCAGGGGTGTCAAAGGTGCCACAACCGTAATTATCATAATGAGTAGCGGCCGAAATGTAAGACGTGTACAATGCCTATCACAATTAGTTGTGAATACTAACAGGGCTGAAGGCTACGCGGGAAAAATGGGGAGGTGGGAAATGATTAGCAGCTTGTGTGGAAAAATGTTCTTATACCGTCCTCTGTGTATGGTGATCATGATGGTCAACATTATTAAGGATCAGCTGACATCCATTGCTCAATGTGGGCCATCTCTGGACTTTTCTATCCCCTAGCGTCTTCAGTCATGAGCTTCCATGATGCTCCAGAGTATCTTCTTTGGTTGTGTGCCTGTACTCTTGTAGACTGAAGCAACAGTCTTTCATGTCTCTTAGAATCCAGCAACGAAATTCCTTTGTCAATCAATCATCTATCTACCTCACCGTTCCCCCCCTCACCCTCCAGCCGCCACGTCGTCTTTATTAAAGTTGTAATTTCTTCCACTTCAGAGTTTTCCCTTAACAATTACTTAGCCTGTCTCATCTAGCAAATCCCAGCATGCATTTTTCGGCGTCTCGCTAAGGAAAGTCAATTTCTTCTCGCATTCAGATGTCATGTCTCAGTGCCATAGTTCAAAATTCACATGTATTGTAAGCTTTCCTTTCCAGATATGTCGGAAGCTCTGTCTCGAAATCACTTTTTCTATGCGATGTGTTGATTACGCATTATTTTATTGTAATATGATTTTCAGAAGTACTCTCATACATGTTCTATTACAGTCTACCACCATATGTTCAAGAGTATCTACATTTGAGGTAATAGTTATTTTTGTAACGTTGTTAAGAATGGTTTAGATATTACAGAACCTTTTTGTCTGATTATTTCAGTTCTGAATTTTCCGGTACCTGAAGAGGGTGTAACGGAATCTGTTGGATCAAAGCGTATGTTCACGAGGATATTAACAGGGATTGGTGCAGTATCTTGTTTCTCAAGGGCTGATATAGTTTTGGACTTAATTTGAACAAACTCTATAAAAATTTGAACACGATGTACAGTAACTATATCAATATAAAGAAATAGGTTTACAAGGGTCTAGGTTTGTAGTCAAGCTATTGTTTCCTTATTACACGATGTTTCAACAGCTTCCTCAGTTACCTTCGTCAGATGTCAGGCGTAGATTTCGTTGCTCGCTTTTCAGACTCCAGAGAAATTCTCAGTGCACACACGCTACACGTCGCCCTAGCGACTGTCTTCCGAAGCTGTTAACAAATAAAAGTCGACAGGAACACAAATCCAACAGAAATGTTACGCCGAAACTAAAAAAATGTCTGGGTAAAAGCACCGTTCATTAAAAAACATCTTAATAAGCATTTACCTACCAGCAGATAGAAAGAGACAGAGAGAGATAAAACATTGGCATGTTTTCTGAAGTGGTTTCAGTATGATACCGTAACCCGGACTTTACTTCAGCTAAATGTCCTGTCCCTCTTGATTAAATTATCCGCCACTCTAACCTCGATTGTTCTTTTATTAAAGCGTCACAGAAATTCATCGCCTGCAACGCAGTGGTGCTATCTTAACATTTCATTTGATGCTGACAGGTGAGGCACAATTCGACGATAGCTGTTTTATTGGCTCTCTGAGTTGAGCGCAACGCTTGCGTTCTTTAAACCTCGGTTACAGAGTTCTCAGAAAACGTTCCACATATGAAGAACCACATCTGCACGGTACGTGAATACATGCAGTTTTGGGAGTCCCGGATCTTCCACTACATAGTAGACCTTCCAGTTTGGTTACAGCGATAAAATGGAGGCATATTTTGAAAGTATTCTCCTGACTTTAGTGGAAATGAATTACAAGTTTTGGAGTTTGCAGCCAAGTTGCCATTTTATCTGCATACGACATTTCGGCATCTGTCCTGATTCTCTTCATCAGGTGTCGAGCGCAGATTTCGTTTCTCGCTGTTTGACTGCAGCCAAACACACTTTTCCTGCAACAGCACTGTTTTCCGACATCACAAATGAGTTATTTAGTGACCAAAAATAAGATATCTCACTGGTACCGGCAATAACTTTATGTAATGCATTTTTATGCAAAGTTTCATTCGGACATTCACTTTCAAATCGTTACACGGTAAGCGATTACGTTGTGTTTTACGTCTTGAAGGTATTAGTGGCATGCCTATGTACAGTGATTGTATGCAGTCACAGTACGGCATATTCAGTGCACAAAGTATCGTATTTCAAACATATTTCAAGCAAACAATATATTTTGTGGTCTTACAATTATTTAATAGACACTGCTGAGCAACATTACACGACACTCGAGGATTCGTCAAGGGACAGTTTTCTTCCGTGCCTGTGCTTACATAAAATATGGTCGGCTGTCTTTATTGCGCTACAATTCGTCTACTACAGAGTACTGTTGAGGACTGGGGGGGGGGGGGGGGGGGGAAGTAGTAATCACGTACGTAACAGAGTCAAGGGCAGGAGAGTGGCTTATTTATAGCCGACGAGTGCACGCTTCCCGCACTGTCCGGCCGACCGACTGCCCATGAATGGCCACGGCGGTCATTGAACAGCGCTGGAAGCATCGGCAAGTAGCAACTGAGTGTTAAGCCTCGCAAATACCGCACGCGGTGGTCGGCAGCGCAACAGATAAGCCCCACCACAGGGGGCAAGCCTTCCTCACTCAGCGAGCGCACAGTTCCGATAATGACAAAAAGCCGCAGTTCTCCCCCCTACCAAAGCGCGTTCGTTAGTAGTAGTGATTTACAGGGTCCGCCAGTGAAATGGGAAGATTTTGGGTGATGGTGAGACATACGAGGTGCATTCAAGTTCTAAGGCCTCCGATTTTTTTTCTCCGGACTGGAAAGAGATAGAAACATGCGCATTGTTTTAAAATGAAGCCGCGTTCATTGTCAATACGTCCCAGAGATGGCAGCACCGTACGACAGATGGAATTTTACCGCCAGCGGCGAGAATGAGAACTGTTTTAAATACTTAAAATGGCGACGTTTTCCTTACTTGAACAGCGTGCAATCATTCGTTTTCTGAATTTGCGTGGTGTGAAACCAATTGTAATTCATCGACAGTTGAAGGAGACATGTGGTGATGGAGTTACGCACGTGTCGAAAGTGCGTTCGTGGGTGCGACAGTTTAATGAAGGCAGCACATCGTGTGACAACAAACCGAAACAACCTCGGGTTCGCACAAGCCGGTCTGACGACATGATCGAGAAAGCGGAGAGAATTGTTTTGGGGAATCGCCGAATGACTGTTGAACAGATCGCCTCCAAAGTTGGCATTTCTGTGGGTTCTGTGCAAACGATCCTGCATAACGACTGAAAATGCGAAAAGTGTCATCCAGGTGGGTGCCACGAATTCTGACGGACGACCACATGGCTGCCCTTGTGGCATGTTGCCGAGCAATTTTGACGCGCAATGACAGCATGAATGGGACTTTCTTTTCATCGGTTGTGGCAATGGATGAGACGTGGATGCCATTTTTCAATCCAGAAACAAAGCGCCACTCAGCTCAATGGAAGCACACAGATTCACCGCCACCAAAAAAATTTCGGGTAACCGCCAGTGCTGAAAAAATGATGGTGTCCATGTTTTGGGACAGCGCGGGCGTAATCCTTACCCATTGCGTTCGAAAGGGCACTACGGTAGCAGGTGCATCCTACGAAAATGTTTTGAAGAACAAATTCCTTCCTGCACTGCAACAAAAACGTCCGGGAAAGGCTGCGCGTGTGCTGTTTCACCAAGACAACGCACCCGCACATCGAGCTAACGTTACGCAACAATTTCTTCGTGATAAAAACTTTGAAGTGATTCCTCATGCTCCCTACTCACCTGACATGGCTCCTAGTGACTTTTGGCTTTTTCCAACAATGAAAGACACTCTCCGTGGCCGCACATTCACCAGCTGTGCTGCTATTGCCTCAGCGATTTTCCAGTGGTCAAAACAGACTCCTAAAGAAGCCGTCGCCGCTGCCATGGAATCATGGCGTCAGCGTTGTGAAAAATGTGTACGTCTGCAGGGCGATTACGTCGACAAGTAACGCCAGTTTCATCGATTTCAGGTGAGTAGTTAATTAGAAAAAAAATCGGAGGCCTTAGAACTTGAATGCACCTCGTAGTAAGGAGGTGATGGGGATTAATGTTGCTAGTCCCCACCATCTGCACGGCCTACGATTTAGTGGCAATCGGTCGTGCACAGAAGAACGACGAGGTGAATACGTATTATCTAAATGGGTGAAATTCCAACCCACTTCTCGATGTCATCTAAGTATAGCGCGTAGCAAACGTGTTCGATCAGATAAACCGGTTCGGTTGGTTTGTTGATCTGGGGGACGGAAGAAACAGCGAGGTCATCGGTTCCATCGAATTGGGGAACGAAGTGGACCATGCACTTTCAGTGGCACCATCCCGGCATTTGCCTGATACGATTTAAGGAAATCACGCAAAACCTAAATCAGAATGGCCGGACTCGGGTTTGAACCGTCGTCCTCCCGAATGCGAGTCCAGTGCGCTAACCACTGCGCCAAATCTCTCGGTAAAGCGATTGGAACGTGAGTATCTAGCCTCCTAACCGAACTGTCACCGTAAAAAAGCTGTAAGAACTGTTCGGATCCCTGAAAACACCGCAGCCGTTCATCAGGCGATGCTTAGAAGTTCGTGCCGATTAGGCCATACGACATGCTTTACCCCTTAGAATAACTTGCATGTCATAGAAGAGGATTCTCCACTAAGACTTTGATTTACACCTTTACAAACTCCACATTGTGTAATGCGTTAACCCGGGAGACTATCAGCAACGAACCTGATTCTGCGAGAATATGCTCAGAGTTCTTGAAGAAAATAAGGCAAATGAACGAAACGTGGCGCGCTTCCATCTCTCTGGTGTTTCCAGTAAACAAGCTTTCAAGTGCAGGGAGGAGAAAGCCCACGTTGACATCATGATGAGACTCTTCATGTTCAGAAAAGTACAATGTGGTCCTCAAGTTAGACTAATAGGATGATGGTCCAGTTTTTTGGGTACAGAAAATGGTAATGCAGTAGTTGTTAATTCTAAGCGATGCGCTGAAATGATTCATAATTTTGTCAATCTACAAATAACCCTTTTTCAAGTGAATAATCACGCTCTTAAAATAAAAAGAAAGAAAACAGGCTACAAGCAACATTGAAAGAATCTCTACTTCCGCTTTGCTTCACGCTGTTCTTCGGCAGCTGGGTTGTGTAGGGTTTACTCTGGAGCATTTCCTACTTCTCTCTGGGGGGGTGGGTTTGTGTGTAACATCTTTATTTGCTTGTGTGTCTTGGGTGTGGGCGGGCACGAATTATCTCCTGTCTTTGGTGCAGATTCCGTCTTATTTCCAATTATTTACATTACCGTTCCAGCATGGCAATGGGTCGCGCGTAGCGTTCCCTTGGCTGATACGGCGCTCCAAGATTTCGTATCAGGGGATTGGCGGAAGTTCCAGTCCTGGTGTAGAATCTTCGTGCTATCTGTTGATGTCGTTGTGACACTTCCAGTTCATCTGCGGCCTCATGGATGTGCCGGCGCGGGAACTGCGGGGGAACGTGGAAAACACGACGAAGTACCTTATTTTGCAGCGATTGAAGGCGCTGAAGATGTGTCTTTGCCATGTTGCCCCATACCTCGCAGGCGTAGTCAAAAATGGGGCGAATGTACATTCTGAATATCAGTAGACCGTTTGCTATCGAGAGGTCCGAACCTTCGTTTATGAAGGGATAAAGTGCCCCTATCCTTTGAGACACTTTGACGCGGATGTCGTCGACGTGGAGCCTCCATGTAAGCTGCTTGTCCATAGTCACTCCGAGGTATTTAACGGAGTCCCACTGCAGTTCGGTTCCATAGAGCTGAAGTTTCCGAAGATGACGAAGGCGGCGATAACCAGGTCGCCTCTTGGTGAAGATGATAGTTTGCGTTTTCTGCGGATTAAACCGGATACGCCACTTCGCCGCCCAGTCTTCTAAGGCGTAGCAGGCACTCTGCAGGCGTGGAACAAGTACTTCGAGCCATTTTTCCCTGGTGTAAAGCATTGTGTCATCAGCGTAAATGGCTTTTTCGACGCGTGGTGGTGAGGGGAGGTCCGAGATGAAGACGGAATCTTGATGATTGTTTTGTGCAGCGCTGTTGTCGTTTCTCGCAACGGGGCTATCCATCCGTCCTCTCGCTCTTCCATATTGACTTCCTGTGCTGTTGTTCTTTTTTATCGGGGTACCTAAAAACAAAAGTGTTTAACGCTGATGCACCCACAAAAATCAGAACTGCGAGAGTCATGTTAAACGTCAAGGCCAGGCTCCAGGAGTGCCT
Organism: Schistocerca cancellata; assembly: GCF_023864275.1. Lineage (NCBI taxonomy): Eukaryota > Metazoa > Arthropoda > Insecta > Orthoptera > Acrididae > Schistocerca > Schistocerca cancellata. The sequence continues at coordinate 673,828,810 of NC_064628.1, read as the reverse complement.
TACTTGCAGCAAAGGAATTATGTCAAACCCAGTATGCACCTTCACTGGCCATTTTTGTACTTTCAACTTTTGTGTATAAAAGATTAAAAAGAAATTCTTCAACAGCTAATTGTATTTTTTTTTCTTAAAAGACATCATAGTCGCCGTTGACTGTTTAAAATATTTATTGTTACTATTGCAATTTCGACTTTACGGCCATTTTCAAGTAACACTGCAAAGTCACATTCTGTCAGCATGGACTATCAGCTCGGAGACCAAATGGTTCAAATGGCCCTGAGCACTATGGGACTTAACATCTATGGTCATAGGTCCCCTAGAACTTAGAACTACTTAAACCTAACTAACCTAAGGACATCACACAACACCCAGTCATCACGAGGCAGAGAAAATCCCTGACCCGCTCGGAGACCATGGCTGCGGTTACCCTTGACGCTGCATCACAGACAGGAGCGCCTGCGATGGTGTACTCAACGGCGAACCTGGGTGCACGAATGGCAAAACGTAATTCTTTAGGATGAATCCAGGTTCTGTTTACAGCATCATGATGGTCGCATCCGTGTTTGGCGACATCGCGGTGATCGCACATTGGAAGCGGGTATTCGTCATCGCCATACTGGCGTATTACCCGGCGTGATGGTATGTGGTGCCATTGGTTACACGTCTCGGTCACCTCTTGTTAGCATCGACGGAACTTTGAACAGTGGACGTTACATTTCAGATGTATTACGACCCGTGGCTCTACTCTTGATTCGATCCCTGCGAAACCCTACATTTCAGCAGGATAATCCACGACCGCGTGTTGCAGGTCCTGTACGGGCCTTTCTGGATACAGAAAATGTTCGATTGCTGCCCTGGCCAGCACGTTCTCCAGATCTCTCACTAATTGAAAACGTCTGGTCAATGGTGGCCGAGCAACCGGCTCGTCACAATACACCAGTCACTACTTTTGATGAACTGTGGTATCGTGTTGAAGCTGCGTGGGCAGCTGTACCTGTACACGCCATCTAAGCTCTGTTTGACTCAATGCCCAGGCGTATCAAGGCCGTTATTACGGCCAGAGGTGGTTGTTCTGCGTTCTGATTTCTTAGGATCTATGCACCCAAATCGCATGAAAATGTAATCACATGTCAGTTCTAGTATAATATATTTGTCCAATGAATACCCGTTTATCATCTGCATTTCTTCTGGGTGTAGCAATTTTAATGGCCAGTAGCGTATGTGTAGCATATACGCTATGTCATACCGTCAGTACACTGGGCAAACTGTAAAGGAAGCTAAGAAGAAATGTGAAAAAATAATTAAAGTTCACGGTCTATAAATAAAATTTTAAGGTTTGCCGACGATGTTGTAATTCTACCTGAGACTGCAAAGCACTTGAGAGATCAGTTGAAAGAAGTATACAGTATGTTCAGAAGAGGTTATAGGTGAACATCAACAAAAGCAAAAACAGAGTAAGTAGAAGACCAGGAGCTATTTGGGCAGCAAAAACACCGACGATGGTAGAGGTGTTGAGGGTATAAAATTCGGACGGACAACAGCAAGAAAGCCGGCCGAAGTGGCCGTGCGGTTAAAGGCGCTGCAGTCTGGAACCGCAAGACCGCTACGGTCGCAGGTTCGAATCCTGCCTCGGGCATGGATGTTTGTGATGTCCTTAGGTTAGTTAGGTTTAACTAGTTCTAAGTTCTAGGGGACTAATAACCTCAGCAGTTGAGTCCCATAGTGCTCAGAGCCATTTGAACCATTTGAACAGCAACAAAAACCTTTCAGAATAAGAGAAATTTGTCAATATCTAATAAAAATTTAAGTTAGGAAGTCCTTTCTAAAATATCTGTATGTAAGCAATCGCCATAGACTGTGGCCAAGCTGTTTTTCAGCAATGTCCTTTCTTCCAGGAGGGGTGGTGGAAATGGAAATGAGCGTTTGGCGTCATTGGCCGGGAGGCCCCTCGCGGGGCAGGTCCGGCCGCCTTGGCGCAGGTCTTATTACATTCGGCGCCACATTGGGCGACCTGCACGCCGGATGGGGATGAAATGAGGATGAACACAACACAACACCCAGCCCCTGAGCGGAGAAAATCTCCGACCCAGCCGGGAATCGAACCCGGGCCCGGAGGACGGCAATCCGTCACGCTGACCACTCAGCTACTGGGGCGGACGGAGGGGTGGTTACGGAGGTACACAGAAATATTTCTGTGAAACTTGGCAAATAGAAGACAGGGGTAACCCTATCGACAGAATTGAACCTGTCAGGACAGGTAGCTCAGCCAGTAAGGCAAGATTTCAGGATCGAGTCCTGTCCAATACACAGTTTTAACCTACCAGGAAATTTCAAAGAAACTCAGACTCCTCTCCAGACTGAAATATCACTGTCACAGACTGGTTATCTGGTTATAACCCGATAGTAAGCTTCCATATTTTCAACAGGAACGATCACATAGAAAAAACCTAGTAAACACAGGTCCTAAACTGCATACCTTAAGAGCTGTGAGTTTTTTTCACAGTAGCGACAACGAACTGCTCATAGCTCTTAGGGTATGCACTTTAGAGCCTATGTTTACTGGATTTTTCTCTTGTTTTGGTCCATACTACCATTTCTCAAAATGTTGACAGCAAAGAGAATGCAACAAAAGAATTTTGTTTCACAGCATCGAAGGTAAAGAAGTGATCCTAGCGCTTAAGGTATGTATTTCAGAGCCAATATTCATTACACTATTTTGCTTCGAATGATCGGTCCCGTCATATCCTTGAATACTGACCATTCCTCTTGGGACGCGGTGTATTTTCAAGTTCCTGAAGATGGTCATCTAGACCGAAACCAGTAGCGAATAAAGTGGTTGAACTCAGCAGCTGAAGGTGTTCGGCATAATGACATTCCTTCAGTATGGTATAGAACCGACCAGTTTGCGTTTTATGTTTTCCCACGGCTGTTTAGAGTACCACGAGTGTTTCCGAAGCTTGAAACCACAGCGTAGAAACAGTTAAAACAGAAAAGAGTCTGCATGCATCAGATCCTCTTTGATAAGCATTAAAGTGGTTTTGTAGTGCGAGAAACGAAGCTGGCTGCGGAGCCAAATTTCAAATCTGCGATGTGCAGAGATTCATAAGTTGCTGAGCTTACAGTGAAAGCAGAAAAACGTAGGAAAAATGATAAAGTGAGATCTACATGAACAATAGTGAAAATGCAAGAGATGCAAATGAAGCCACCATCGGAAACTCTGCTGGATTACATCCAAAACAACGCACTAGATCTTTTCTTCGAGTGAATAGACCAAACGAGGTGACTCGACTGTTATATGGTTCAAATGGCTCTGAGCACTATGGGACTTAACATCTGAGGTCATCAGTCCCCCAGAACTTAGAACTACTTAAACCTAACTAACCTAAGGACATTACACACATCCCTGCCCAAGGCAGGATTCGAACCTGCGACCGTAGCGGTCGCGCGGTTCCAGTCTCAAGTACCTAGAACCGCTCGGCCACCAAGGCCGGCCATCTGTTATAGCACTGTACCCGAAACCGGAAAGAGTCACGTTATATGAGGTGACAGGAGTGGTGGCATAGCGATATGCACATACACCTATGAGCCAAAACGCTATGACCACTTGAGTAATAGCGTTTTAATAGCGTGTTGTTCCACTTTCCGGGCACACAATAACAGAGTTTCTGCTTGGCATGGATTCTACAAGTTCTTGACAGGATTCCAGAGGTTTGCGGCACCTGATGTCTACGCAAAGGTAAGCAATTCCCGCAAATTACGGGATGGTGGTTGACGGGCACGCAGCTCGTGCCCGGTATGTGTTCCAAGGGATACAGCTCAGGCACATTTGATGGCCGAGAGATCAATATGAGTTCACTATAATGCTCCTCAAACTACTGTAGGGCGATTCTGGCCATACAGCACGTCTGATACCATACGACCTGCTTGTTGTTTCACCATCTTTCGACCACTTTCCGTAGGTACTCATGGCAATAGACGCCAACAGGCGACCAGATTCGCCGTTTCAGAGTTTCACGTTTGCGACAGCAGCGTTACATCAATGTGCCCTTTGTCACAACTGCTTATTCGCTACGTGTATCTTCGCCATAATGGCCGCCCATTCGTCTCTCTTCCGCTTACATTTTTTCCTTACTGCTTCACATGCGCCTGCACAACAAGGAGGCATTCAACCTCGCGGCGGGAAATGGTCGTAATGTTTTCGCTCATCAGTGCATACAGATGGCGAGATAATCGCATACCCGAGGTATAAAAGGGCAGTGCTGTCATTTGTACTCGGGTGATTCATGTGAAATAGCTTCCGACGTCATTATGGTAGCACGACGCGAATTAACAGACTTAGAACGCAGAATGGTAGTTGAAGCTAGACACTTGGGACATTACATTTCGGATATCGTTTGGGGCTTTAATATTCCGAGATCCACAGTATTAAGACTGAGCACCAAATTTCAGGTATTATCTCCGACCACGGACAAAGCAGTGGCCAATGCCTTCATTTGACGGCCGACAGTAGAGCCGTTTCCGTAGAGTTATCTGTGCTAACAGACAAGTAACACTGCGTGAAATAATCACAGAAATCAATGAGGGACGTACGACGAACTTATCCGTTAGGACAGTACAGTGAAATTTGGCGTTGATGGGCTATGGCGGCAGACGACCGACGTGAGTGCTTTGCTAACAGCATGACATCACCTACGACACCTCTCCTCGGTTCGTGACAGTATAGATTGGACTCTAGACGACTGGAAAACCGTGGCCTGGTCGGATCAGTCTCAGTTTCATTTGGAGGTTTCGAGTGTGGTACAGACCACAAGGAGCCATCAGCCACGTTGTCAGCAAGCTGGTGGTTGGCCCATAATGGTGTGGGCTGCGTCTACATGGAATGGACTGAGTCGTCTGGCCTTGCTGAACCGATCATTGACTGGAAATGGTTATGTTAAGCTACGTCGAGACCATATGCAGCCAGTCATGGACTTCATGTTCCCAAACCATGATGGAATTTTTATGGATGACATCGCACCGTGCCACAATTGTTCGCGACTGGTTTAAAGAACATTCCGACAGCTCTAATGTATGAATCGCCAACCGCCCCCCCCCCCCCCCCCCCCGCAGATCTCCAGACATGAATCCCATTGAACATTTATGGGACATAATCTAGAGGTAAGTTCGTGCACAAAATCCCGCACTGGCAACAGTTCCGCAATTATGAACGTCTATAGAGGCAGTCCCCCCATGAACCATGAACCTTACCGTCGCTGAGGTTGCTTGCACGCCTCAGCGGTACAGGTAATCTACCGTAGGTGCAACTACCATGGAGAGATATCTGTTGAGAGGCCAGACAAACTCGTGATTCCTGAAGAGGGGTCACAGCCTTTTCGATAGTTTCGGGGACAATAGTCTGAATGATTGACTGATCTGGCCTTGTAACATCAGCCAAAACGGTCTTGCTGTGCTATTATTGCGAAAGGCTGAAAGCAAGGGGAAACTACAGCCGTAATTTTTCCCGAGGGCATGCCGTTCTACTGTGCGGTTAAATGATGATATCGTCCTCTTGGGTAAAATATTTAGGAGGTAAAGTAATTTCCCATTTGAATCTCCCGGCGGGAACTACTCAGGAGGTTGCCGTCATCAGGAAATTAAAAAAAAAAAAGAACAGGCATTCTAGGGATCGTAGCGTGGAATTTATGATTCCTTAATCGGGCAGGTAGGTAACAAAATTTAAAAAGGCGAGTGGATAGGTATGTTAGTTATAGTGGGGATCGTTGAAGTTCGGTGGCAGGAAGAATAGAACTTCTGGTCGGATGAATAAAGAGTTATAAATACAAAGTCAAATAGGAGTAATGCAGGAGTGGGTTTAATAATGAATAAGAAAATAGGAATGCAGGTAAGCTACTATGAACAGCATAGTGAACGCATTGTGGTAGGCAAGACAGACACGAATCCCACACCTACCACGGTGCTACAAGTTTACATGCCAACTAACTCCGCAGAAGATGACGAGAGTGCAGAAATGTATGGCGAGGTAAAAGAAATTATTCAGATAGTTAAAGGAGACGAAAATTTAATTGTGATAGGAACTGGAATTCGACAGTAGAAAAAGGAAGAGAAGGAAAAATAGTAGGTGAATATGGATTGGGGGGAAAGGGATGAAACAGGAAAGCGCCTGGTAGAATTTTGCTCACAGTATAATTTAATCATCACTACATTTGGTTTAAGAATTGTAAAAGAAGGTAGTATACGTGGAAGAGATATAGAGACACCGGAAGGTTTCCATTGGTTGTAAATGGTTAGACAGTAATTTACGAACCAGCTTTTGTAAGACGTTCCCAGGGGCAGATGTGAACACTGACCACAATTTATTGCTTATGAAACGTAGATTAAAACAGAATAAATTGGAAAAAGGCAGGAACTGAAGAGGATGGACCTGGATAAGTTGAAAGAACCAGATGTTGTTGAGAGCTTTAGAGGGAGCATCAGGCAACGTTTGACTAGAACAGGGGAAAGGAATACAGTGGAAGACGAATGGGTAGCATAAGAGATGAAATAGTGAAGGCAGCAGAGCATCCAATAGGTAAAAAAGGCATGGCTTAGCAGGTATCCTTGGATAAAAAAGAGATATCGAATTTAACTGATGAAAGGAGAAAATTTAAAAATGCTGCAAATGAAGCAGGCGAAAGGGCACACAAAGGTCTAAAAAATGAGACAAATTTAAGAATTTAGAATTATGTTTCACTGGGGGAAAGATAGGTAATCCTACAGGAAAGATTTAAGAGGCCTGCGGGGAAAAGAGCAGCAGCTGTATGAATATCAAGATTTAAGATGCTAAATCACTCCTAAGCAAAGAAGGGAAAGCTGAAAGGTGAAAGGAGTATATGGACAGTCTATAAAAGGGAGATGAATCCAGAATGAAAATTTCACTCTCCAGCGGAGTGTGCGCTGATTTGAAACTTCCTGGGAGATTAAAACTGTGTGCAGGACCGAGACTCGAACTCGGGACCTTTGCCTTCCGCGGGAAAGTGCTCTACCACCAAGCTACCCAAGCACGACCCATCCTCACCATAGGAGAGCTTTTTTGAAGTTTGGGAGGTAGGAGACGAGGTACTGGCGGAAGTAAAATTGTGAGGTCGGTGCTTGGGTAGCTAGGTGGTAGAGCACTTGCCGGCGAAAGACAATGGTCCCGAATTCGAGTCTCGGTCCGGCACTCAGTTTTAATCTGACAGGAAATTTCAAGAGAAATGAACTTTAAACAGTATCATAGTAAGGGAAGTGGATGTAGATAAAGATGAGATGGGAGATAGATACTGCGAGAAGAACTTGACAAAGCTCTGAAAGATCTAAGTCGAAACAAGGTTCCGGGAGTAGATTACATTTTTTCAGAACTACTGATAGCCTTGGGAGAGCAAGCCGTGACACAACTCGTACATCTGCTGTGCAAGATGTATGAAACAGGAGAAATACCGACTTCAAGAAGGATGCAGTAATTCCAATTCCAAAAACAGCTGTTGCAGTGTGAAAATTACCGAACTGTCGGTTTAATAAGTCATGGTTGCAAGATATTAACTCGAATTCTTCACAGAAGAATGGAAAAACTGGTAGAAGCCGACCTCCGGGAAGATCAGTTTGGATTCCGGAGAAATGTAGGAATAAGCGAGGCAATACTGACCCTAACGACTTATCTTAGAAGATAGGTTAACAAAAGGCAAACCATAGTTTATAGCATTTGTATACTTAGAAAAAACTTTTGACGATGTTGAGTAGAATACTGTCTTTGAAATCCTAAAGGTAGCAGGAGTAAAGTACAGGGAGCGAAACGCTTTCTTCAACTTGTACAAGAACCAAACGGTAGTAACAAGAGTCAAAGCGAGTGAAAGTGAAGCAGTGGTTGAAAAGGCGTGAGGCAGGGTTGTAGCCTATCCTCGATGTTATTCAGTCTGTACAATAAACAAGCAGTAAAGGAAACAAAAGAAAAAATTTGCTGTAGGAACTAAAATTCAGGGAGAAGAAATAAAAACTTTGAGATTTGCCGATGACATTGTAATCCTGTCAGAGACAGCAGAGGACTTGGAGGAGTAGTTGAACGGAATGGACAGTATTTTGAAAAGAGCACATAAGATGAACATCAACAAAAGCAAAACAAGGAGAATGGAATGTAGTCGAATTAAATCGGGTGATGCTAAAGAAATCAGATTACAAAACGAGATACATAAATTAGTAGATGAGATTTGCTATTTGGGCAGCAGACTAACTGTTGACGGCCGATGTAGAGAGGATATAAAATGGCAATGGCCATGGGTAGAAAAACGTTCCTGAAGAGGAGAAATTTGTTGAGATCAAATATAGACCTAAGAGGTAGAAAGTCTATTCTGAAGGTATTTGTCTTGAGCGTAGCCATGTACGAAAGGGCAACATGGATGACAAACAGTTGAGACAAGAAGCTTTCGAAATTTGCTGCCCTGAAGAATGCTGATGATCAGATGGGTCGATCACTTAACGAATGAGGAAGTACTGAATAGAATTGGGGAGACGAGAGATTTGTGGCACAACTCGACCAAAAGGAGGAATCGGTTGATAGGACGCATTTTGGGATATCAAGGGATCACCAACTTCGTATTTGAGGGACGTGTGTTTGTGTGATGGAGGGGGGGGGGGGGTACAAATCATAGAGGGGGAACAAGTAAGCAGATTCAGAAAGATGTAGGTTGCAGTAGTTATTCGGAGATCAAGAGAGAAGCACGGAGTGTTGCATCATCAGTCTTGGGACTGAAGACTGGAATAACATAGAGGCAACGCGGCTCAATATTTCTGCAGCGGATGTGCAACGACATGTTTCCATGCCACGTCAAGTTACCGCGCTACGCCGGGCAAAAGGAGGTCAGACAGATATTAGGAGGTGTCCCAGAGATTTGTGACATCAGAATAAATTCCCCATTCCACCACCCGCGATTTTCCTAAATATTTTCAGCAGAATACTGGTATGTTGCTTGTATAGGGTGCAAGCTGGTTTTTTTTCCCATCCTCTGTCTGAACTATTTCGAATGTCGACTGGCACAATCTCAAACATCCTTTTGTTTCTAAAAACTTAACATCGTCAACATTCAAGGATCATTGCCGTTTAAGTAAATACCCGAACTTAACTGCATCAGTTTTACTCCTCTTTTACAACCTGGAGGCTCATCCGTGTATTTTCCACAATTGCGTCAGATGTCGTTGGTCCACACCCATCGAACAACTGGCGAAACGATCGAGCACCAGCGCCAATATTCTCTGTTCTCTTCCCGGCACCCCCTCCCCCCTCTCTCGACGCTCCTCTCTTGCCCACTGACGTAAAAGCACTTCACCCAGCAGGGATGGGCGGTCGTTTTTTACGAGGGCACTGCGGGCGAGCGAATTCAGCAAAGCAAGGATGTCGGCCACAGCTTTAAAGGGCCGCTTAGAGTGCGCTCTGGAGGCGGCGATATGAATCTCAGACTTATGTGCAAGTTTGATATGACTATCCAAGACTTATGAAATGATCCTTAAAAACGATGTGCAACCGCATTCGTAGGCTCCAAGTAAAAGTAAAACGTTGGACCTCTGAATGCAGGATTAACGCTTTCTTTTCCTCGTCACCCCATACATTTAGCCAGCCGCTGTTACGTGAAGATAAAAAAAATACTTCTTCAGTCCAAAAAGTCTGGAGACTGGATTAATAAAAAATAGAGAATACAATGGTTCAAATGGGTCTAAGCACTATGGGACTTAACATCTGAGGTCATCAGTCCCCTAGATGTAGAACTACTTAAACCAAACCAACCTAAGGACATCACACACATCCATGCCCGAGGCAGGATTCGAACCTGCGACCGTAGCAGCAGCGCGGTTCCGGACTGAAGCGCATAGAACCGCTCGGCCACAGCGGCCGGCAATAGAGAATAGCAAATAGTTAAGATGTTTATTTTAATGGTTCAGGAGTTCTACATAGCCTTCCCTCCACTTGAGTACAACGCATAGAACGTTCATACACCCACGTGAAACTCACAGAGACGTCCTTCTGTGGGATGATGTTCGACTCGCGCTTCACAGTGCCTTGAATGTCGGTTACGTCGTCAAAGCGTTCACCTTCATGTGAATTTCTGCACTTTGACATTTTGTGGTAGGTTCGCATAGTCTCGTGAACCATTATGATTTCGTCCAGAAACGAACTGTCTGCGTTTTTGGTTTCAATCAAGTCACGGCAGGCTTTCATGCTTCGTTATCTTATTTGGGAGTCAAGAGGTGTGGAACAAACTTTGCACACATCTTTGTCTTCTTCCAGTCTGGAGAGAGAAGGGAAGCTCGGCCTGTTTTAGAAAAGGAGCAATGTTCATTTCAGTAGAGGAGACGTGTTTGCTTTCAGAAGAGGACTACCTTTTGTTATAAAAGGGAAATCTTGCTTGCTTTGGAAGAGGAGTTTTATTTTCTTTGGAAGAAAAACCCTTTTTTAGAAAAATCATATCCGTGTTTTGGAAAGATTTTTCTTTTTGTTTCGAAAACGGATAGGGGTTGTTATAATACTTTGAAGGGAAGTATTACATGTTATGCCTTAACAAAACGTTGAAGACGAATGTAACGTGGGAAGCTAGCCATAGAAGGCATTTTTGGAAAGAGATGGGGTGGGCTAGAATGGGAGACGGGATAACTGCAAAAAGAGTCGGTAGAGGACTTGCCCACGAGAGGCAAAGGTCCCAGGTTCGAGACCGCGTGTGGCACACAGAAGTTTCAATGTCGGCGCACACTACGCTGTAGAGTGAAAATTCATTCTATTCAGAAATCGTTGTATAACTATTAACTATTTGTTTATACGGTACCTTATATACTAGGATCTTCACAAGAGCCTAAATAGCTAATTACACAGATTTAATAACTGCTAGATTTCATTGAAACTGCCGACCATCATCCTTCGATGAACTTCCACGCTTTCATACAACTGAATTAGAACTGACTATCCGCTTCTTCCAGAAACCCAGAGAGGATGACGAAGATATTAGTGCGTAGTTGCTGGAGCAGTGTGTCAGGCCATCCCTCCCCCCCCCCCCCCCCAAATCCCCTTAGAAAAAAGGTTTTACCAAAGTAAACTCGCGTTCTACCCAGTCGATCAGACAGACATCTCAATTCAGGCTCAGTTTGAAGAAAGGCATAAGATGTACTGGATTTTGAGCCAGCGTCGTGAAATCTCAAAACACAGCAAGACATGAGCTGCCGCCTCCTTCCTCCAGTTCAATCGCTGTGCTCAGAATAGTTTGCCAAAACTATCGCTTTTCAAGCTACGGTCATCTGCCCTCACGTGAGATGTTCAGATATTGTTGTCACCACAAGGATTCGAAACGTATACCTGCAGGTCGAAAGTCCACCGCACCAGCTTCTGTTAGCTGCCTGGGCTACAGCGTCGTTCTGAAACCTGTTTTGGAAGACTAAACAAAGCTAAAAGTGAAGTGACTGGTTACTATTACTTAGTTCATAATTAAGCGATAGTTAAGTTCCAGCACTACGGAAATAAAAATCATCCACATTTATCAAATATCAGTAAAGGTATTGCGAGAGAATAACGGCAAAGTAATACTGTGAATTACGTGAACTATTTTCGGATATGACGGCGATGCTGAAAGAGTGTATTTCCGTGAAACTTCCTTTCCTAAGCGGGGGAAGCGCGAACGAGATAAACGGCACTCGACGCGCTGGGGTCTCCGCTATCTGTAGCACCCAAAATCAGAGGGGCGGATCCCACATTTTGGCTGCTTGGAAAGGCAATACAGTTACCTGCACTTTCGCATGCAAGGCAAAGAGGCGAACAGAGCGCATATGAAGACTACACAGGCCATCAATGAGAACAAAATTAATTAGCGGCTTAGTCTTGCGATTTTAATGTGCTGAATCCTAATGCGATAATAAAAAGATATTATCACCACTTAATGTTTTAAAAAATACCTTCTAATGATTTTGTTTCGTTTAGTGATCCAATTACGTGGCAGAAACTTCGGTAGTAGTGGTTAGCGTCACATTTTTTGCGTTTTAGCACATGTGTTTAATGTAACAACCAGTCGCTGTAAAAATTGTCCCAACAATTTTTGTCACATTAGTGGTGAGTTTATGGTTAAGGTATAATAGAAAAACAGTACACATTTTATAAAAATAAGTTTACTTCTCATACTTCGGAAAGAAACTTGATGATCAGGATAAGTCGTTGGCGTCGCATAAGCTATGCTACTTATGTGCTGAAGACATAAGTCAACGGTCAACAAGGAAGTTGATACTTAGGCCATGTCTACAAGCGCTATTGCCGAGCAGTTTGCATGTTGAGTTAATGACTAGCTGCTCCAGTTGCCAAAAAGGCCTTTATTTTACTGAAAAAAAATACATTTCAACCAATGCCTGTTTTGCTGTGATTTCTTGAGACCACTACTTATTTTTTTCTCCATCCCCGTCTTATCCGTCTAGGAGCCTCGAATTTGGTAGAACGTTAAACACGAACGTTTCTTCCTCCGACACCAGAGGTACTACATACAGATTGTCGGCGAGATGGTTGACGGGAGTAGCGAAATCAATATAAATCGAATGAAACATGCAGTACCAGTCAACGTACGCTCTAAGACAACAAAGAAAAAAAAGTCCCGACGCACCACGAAGGAGTTATGAAAATTGGCCACAAATTCATATTAATACAGGTATCGACGAAAAATGCAAAACTGTAAACTTTGGCGGCCGATGGATGAAGGTGTGACGCTGCAGCGCAATATCAACGCGCAGCTGGCAGGAATGGTAAACGGAGGACAAAATGGTTCAAATCGCTGTAAGCACCATGGGTGGGAATTAACATCTTAGGTCATCAGTCCCCTAGACTTATAAGTACTTAAAGCTAACTAACCAAAGGACATCACACACATCTATGCCCGAGGCAGGATTCGAAGCTGCGACCGTAGCAGCAGCGCGGTTCCGGACTGAAGCACCTAGAACCGCCCGGCCACAGCGGCTGGCAAACAGAGGACATCTCGATACCTGAGCATAAGGTTTATGCTAATTTCATTTCATGTACTCAGTTGAACAGTAACTATGCTTCGCAGAAACATGCGCAGATGTCAGCATTTGAGAGAGGGCCTGAGATTGGGCTCAAAGAATGCCGTTGGGGTCATCACTGAATCGCTCGACATTTGAATAGGAGCGGTGCGATTATTCGGCGCTGTTGCCAGGAATGGGTGAACCATGGCCGAGTGGAGAGTCAAGAAGGAAGAGGCGACAGAATTTGAGGACCGAGCAGTCGTTAGAGAGGCACTCAGAGCCCCGAATTCATCACTATCATCGATCCGGTGGACAACTGATGCTTCAGTGACCTCAAGGACCATTAACAAGCAGCTGACAGAAAGGGGGCTGATCTCAAGGCGACTACCATGGACTCTGTACATCAACAAGACCGTCTGCAGCGGTGTTGGGCAAATTCGACCTGGAATAACACTGAATGGAGTAGAACTGTCTGTTGCCCGCCATACGGCCAGACAACCAGGAGTGATGGTCTGGGGTGCCATTTCATTTCATAGCAAGAACCCTTAGGTTGTCGTCCGCGGCGCCCTTACAGGACAGAGGTATGTCGACGATAGCCTACGTCCGGGTTTTCTGTTGCCCTTCATGGTAATTCGTCCTGGGCTTTCATTTCAGCTAGATAATACAAGCCCGCATATGGCGAGAGTTTTTACTGCTTGTCTTCGTACTTGCCAAACCTTACCTTGGCCTGCAATGTCGCCGGATCTCTTCCCAGCTGCGAACTTTTGGAGCATTATGGGCAAGACCCTCCAACCTGCTCGGTGTTTTGATGACCCAATCCATTGGGAAGCTTGGTTCAAATGTCTCTGAGCACTATGGGACTCAACATTTGAGGTCATCAGTCCCCTAGAACTTAGAACTAAAACCTAACTAACCTAAGGACATCACACACATCCATGCCCGAGGCAGGATTCGAACCTGCGACCGTAGCATTGTGGAACTTTGAAAACTTCGAAATAATACAAGGTCTTAAACAAGGAAGTATTCTATCTCCTGCACTTTTTAATGTTGTGATGGAAGGAATGAATAGGGCAGTTAAAGATATAATAAAAGAAAAAGACAAAAAGATTATTTTTGCAGATGATATGGTAATATGGGCGATAAAGATGTAGATGTGCAGTTGATAGCTACCCACGTCGTGTTGTGCCGACTCCACTGTACCTTGAATGGATTTTTAAGTTTGTTTTATATGCCCGACTTCTAATTTCAACACACAAGTCTCCAGGGTTGAGCAGTTATTGCCCGATGACGACACGCAATACAGTTTGTTAAAGCGGAGTTCGCCGTTATTAATTATGTTTTTAGATTTAATTTTGTTACTCTTACAGAGACTCAACGTTCCTTTGTCGTCAAAATAAGTATGAAATGCAAATGTCTTTGCAATATATAATGTCGACTATGAGTTAAAGTTCGTACCTATTTTGCCATTTTAGAGAAGAGAAACCTTAAGCGCTTCTGCTTCTATAGTCTCAGTATCAAATGTTCACTAATTTCAATTTACTTCCTATCTCAGTTCAGTATTTAACACAAATTACATATCAATGTCATTTTAGATATATTACGTCGGTTCCACACTAACGGAATAACACTTAATTGTCATTTAACATCACTTTTATTAATAATCCTTTTTCTTATGACGTAAATGTTAATGAATGATCACTATCTAGGAGGAAAGAGGGATTGATCCTAATCGTGAGACAACAGCTTTTAATGAGCCTGCAATCGTTAATTAAATAAAAAGTCACGTTCAAGGATGATATGCGAACAACTTTCGTTACGTACGTTTTGATGTATCTGTCACAACTAATCCTGTCGCCCACAATTCAAATTAACACTGACGTTTTATGTCGGAACATCGAATCGTAACTATTATGTGAAAGTTTATTCTAATCCCCGAATTAATTCCTTTCAGATACGCGCACGACCGAACAGCAGAACGGAACACAAACGACTTGTTTTTAACAACCGAACAACGCAATGACGTTACTTTACGACAATGTCCGCCCAATGAACATCTCTTTGACTTTATCTTCTCTACTCTGCTTAATTAAATTATCCCTAATTACAATTTATTCAGCTATTTAACGAAAACATCTGACAAGAAATAAATTTATCCCAACGTAAAAGATCCGTTATAAGTTGCAACCTGATACGTGGAAGGAAGTAATGAAAACGTATGCATTAAAAATAAATAAAGATAAGACTGGAGTAATGGTATTTGGAAGAGACAAAGAGATCAATGGAAATATTACTTTGAATGGAGAGCCCCTCAAAGTGGTAGGCAGTTTCACTTATTTAGGGAGTGAAATATCTAGTGATGGAAGAATGACCAACGAAATTAATAGGTTACAGAAGGGAGGCAATTTCTACCAAACAATAAAACACCTGATTTGGAATAAGGGAGTCTCAGAAAAAGCAAAACTGCTTATGTATAAGAGTTATTACTTCCCTATTGTCACCTATGGAGGAGAAACATGGACAATGACAGAAAGGCACTGGAGCAGAATGCAAGCAGGGGAAATGAAATTTCTCAGAGCAGTTAAGGGAAAGACAAGAATGGACAGAGTAAGGAACGTAGATATCAGAAAGGACCTTAAAGAAGAAAGTATGAGAGAAGAAATTGAGAAAAAGAGATTAAGATGTTACGGGCATGTTAAGAGGAAGTGTTGGCAGAGACTCCCCAAAATTATGGACGAACTAAAGATGGATGGAAAAAGACCTGCCGCGCGGGATTAGCCGAGCGGTGTCAGGCGCTGCAGTCATGGACTGTGCGGTTCGAGTCCTCCCTCGGGCATGGGTGTGTGTGTGTTTGTCCTTAGAATAATTTAGGTTAAGTAGTGTGTAAGCTTAGGGACTGATGACCTTAGCAGTTAGGTCCCATAAGATTTCACACACATTTGAACATTTGAAAAAGACCTAGAGGGCGCCCAAGAACACGGTGGAAAACGCTAGTGAGAATATGTGTGGAAAGGAGAGGTGTGACCTGGCAGCAAGTGGAGGATGAAAAGTGGTGGGAGGATCGAGCCAAATGGAGACGACTCGTGGGCACCCAGACCCGGCAGTAGGTGGAGCGGGATCCGGATATAGATAGATAGAAGCCAGCTGGACAGAATTTGGCACGATATCTCTCAGGAGCCCATCCAAGTACTCTGTCGATCAATGCCAAGCCGAATAACTGCTTTCATGATGGCCAGAGATTGACCAACGGGTTATTGACTTGATCAGTTTGTGAAGCTTTGTTCCTGAATAAGTCATCCAGTTTTTCTGATATCGTAATCATTTGTTTCTCTGTACATGTTCATCACATCTACGAACTTCCGTCCCATTCGGATAATTCCTTCGCGGTGCGTCTTCTTCTTTGTCTGTCGATTCATATAGCCCCTTCGGCTCTCTCGCAAAGTGTGAATATAGTGCACTTATAGCAGTGGTGTTTAGTGTCACGAGAGACAATCTGATTCTCTCTGACAGGCGCTATGCGCACTCATCTGCGCAGCGCGTATTATAGAATGCTGACGCCAGCTTTTTCCAATACTATTACGACGTTTGGCGGCAGTGCATAGAGAAACTAGTAAACAGGGCTGAATGAGGACGGGCGTCTTTCTGTCTTTCTTTTTGAGCTACCGGGGTGAATGAGCAGCGGAGTAGGGGGGTGGGGGGCGCGGGCGGGAGAGGTAGTCGCACTTTATGAATAATTTAAAAGCGCGACACCTCGAAAAGAATAATGTTTTTTTTTTTTTGTCGCTACTGACGACTTTGGAGGTTGCTTGGAGCAAAAACAGTGACTCAAATTGCTTACAGAATGAATACAATGAAAGCTGTGCAGGCGTATTGCTAAGTTTTACAGCAATATCAAAACTATTCGCTGAAAAACAGCACTTCACACTTGCGCAAAATTTTTGATATGTCACCGCGACTTTTAGCAGCCTTTCACTTAAGAGACTCCCACAGATGAAGTACTACGATTTGTGAAATTGAAATTCGTTTATCTTTCTTTGATAACTTGGCAAACCTCTACATAAAATTTGTGCAAAATCTGAAATGGCCTAGTGGCAATCGCTGGACTACTTGACATGAAATCACCCTACTATGTATTCTGGTTTTGAGGAGTGTTCTATATCCTTGAGGATCTGTTCACTTTGGACTGAAAGGTGTGTCTAAGCTAGGATTGCTCCAGTGACTCTCAGTCTAACATCTGTTTTTGCTACAGTGATTTTGTTGAGACGTTTTTTCTTTAGGTCACTATTGACGATATTTTACTGTTGATACTGATTCCACCGAATAATCGTCAATATTGTAATCGAACAGTAACGCATCTCTCCGCGTACATTTTTGGGCAATTTATATTGAGGACAACTGCCAAGATCGTTGGTCCTCTTCAGGTTCTCTGACATTTCATGTTTCCTGTTATCTGCGAACTGTCTCGCCGATTTTCCGAAGTTAAACAGGAAATAATTTACATGTAGGTTGAAAATAAAATAATGGGACAAACTCCAGGAGGTGGTTCCTGGCAGGAAACGGAACAAAAGTGATAATACTGCCATGTGTCCGGAAATGGACAGTCAGTCAGCAATAAATATATTAGTATTAGTAGATTACACTATACATTACGTGGTATTGGTTTCAAAATATGTTCGAAGTGACCTCCACGGGATGTATTGCAAGTGTCCTCTTGTCGTATCTTGGACTGCCTTACTCTTTCGAATGTTTCAGTCTGTAGCTGCCGGTAACTCTTTTACGTGTTGAAGGTGCTAGCAACATTACTGATTTTTATGTAGTATACGCAATACCTTCCTATGGCTTACTCATTGCTGGCAGGCCACGTACCTGGATCTTGTACTGCGATTGGTCTCAATATCGTGTAAAACCTGTTGTTCCAGAGACGACGTACGAACAACGCGCGCATGCCCAGGTCTTTCATGTCTTTGAAAGCACTCACCGTCATACTAACATCGAAAAATGGATGCAAACGTTTAACGAGTAAAGGGTCAATGGCTCGGTAAATATGTGCGAATCCTCGACCTTTTCCACATGATAGACCGTAGACGAAAACCGCATCAGCTTGCTCCAGGGATGAATAACGGACCCTTGGGCTTCGACTTGGCTCAAATCTCACAACCAGCACCCTAAAAACCTTGCTGTCGGTTGTCCACACCACCATATCACAACCTGCAACGCAGGCAATACTGTTGTTCATCAATGCCACAAACGTTGGCAAATCCGCCTTAATTAAATCATAAATTAATAGCTTGTAATGAGTAATGTAATGTACCAGTGCTGACTCCTTTCTTGCATACTCACTGTCCATTTCCCGTATTTGTTGACATAAATTCCGTTGTTTCTTTTGCAGTTAGAAATTGGTTCCTGAAGTTTGTCCGGTAACTTAATATTTCCCTTGTATACTGTGAACGGTAACGGCCCACAGCACTCCCAGGAATGCTCCCCAAGTTGCTTTTGCACCTCGCCATAATAACGGGAAAGAAACATCCAGAGCCCAACAAACTAGGTGGAGATACGTTTCACGGCACCGTGGTCGGAAGGCGCTTGTGACCTAGATGGTGTGAGAGGTTCTTTGACTGTGGTGTGATGCAGGAGGTGGAGAGAGCGTTATTGGCAGGCAGGGTGCCGGAAACACGTCACGGGTGTTGCTTCCGCTCCTTTGCGTGGGCAGCGCTGTCTTCTAAGAAGCTGTCACCCCCGATGTCGTTCGCTTCAGTGGCGCCGAGTGGCTTACGCATCTAAACTCGCTAGCTCCCTACAGGAGAGAACTTCCGCTAAAGGAGTAGCTTTCGTGAACTGCTGATAATAGTAAATATCAGTAGACTGTCGGGGAAAGATTCTGCAACCTCAGGGGTCTGGTGGAATCCACAAACGGCTAATACGTTAAAGGGTAACGAAAATGGGTCCATACGAATGTTATGTGATCTGAATTTTGTGACATCGTTATCACTTGAAATAAGAACAATAAAACTAATCAAAGTATTGTATCATATTGTTGCTGAATTTTGCAACACGAGCGCAAATGACAATTAATGGTTTTACTCTTCAGTACGAAAGCGCGAGTGATGCAACTCTCCGGTTTATTCAGTCGTGTGAAAGGCTACACGTTTCTGCACAAGTACAGAAAACTACGTCCACTGCAAGCTGCTTGCTGTATTCGAGGGTTGATCTTCCTCACACATCTCTCCATCAACAAACTAATTATTCATTAATTATTTTATTGTATATATCAGTCTTGGACTGATTTCGACTTCTTTTTAAGTCATAATCAGTTGGTTTGTTTCAAAAGGATTCCTTGATTCTTCAAAATATGTCGCATCTGCTTGCTGTTTCTCTTAGCCGAGTTGTCTCACAAAGCTCTTTGCTACCCGATCTCGGTACACTGTATCTTCATCGGTTATTCGATCTGCTCATCTAACTTTCAGCGTTCTAGTCTGACATGACAGTTTTAAGTTTCTATTATCTTCTTGTCTGTATTGCATGTCGGCCACGTTTTATTTTGATACAAGGCTACACTCCAAACAAATACTTCCAAGAAAGATTTCCTGACGGTTAAAATTACTCTCGATGTTGCAGATTTCTCTTTTTCAGAAAATATTTCCTTGATATTGCGTTCTCTGTGTGTTACGTCGTCTTTACTTCTTCCGACTTCAATTATTTTTTGCCCAAATAGAAAAACGCGTCTACGCTTTAAGCGTCTCATTTTCGAATCTAATTCCCTCAGCACCACTTGGTTTAGCTCGACTACATTCCACTGTGATGATGACCCTAACCAATAAATTATTTACCTGTAGTGAGTATGAGTATCAGTGATCTTATTGTGCTTTCTTGGAGCACAGTCGATGTTATCGTATCACCCTAATGTGGTTTTTGATATGATCGCTGCTTGCCATCGGCGGTCGGTGGGATACGTGCGAACAAACTGTGGCGATATATGAACATCATATTTCATGCAAGGCCTTCATATTGTTCGTATATCACCATAATTTTGTTTCGCATGATTCCAGACCAGCTGTTATTTACTAGCAACTTCAATTTGTCCACGTGATAAGCATTTAAACAATTTGCTGTCCTGCTACGATAGAGATTCTCTTTGTTTTTTCTTTTTTTTTTCAATTAACTTTCACATTTTAAACCTCTTATGTCATGAAATACAAATGTTACAGGAGGTGAAATATACTGATTTTGAATTACGAGTTTATCATTCTAATACAATCTGACCTTACTTTATACATGGTTTTCACGTCTGTTTGTAGTGTTTTAGAGGTAAAATTATTGGGAATGTTGCTTATCACCTTAACTTAAAGATAAATAAAAAACGCTGTACTTACTCAGAGGTGATTAATATATGTTTTAGCTGTTGAAAACTGCTGAACATCAGCAGACTTCTCAAGTAATGCGTGGTTTTCTCACTTAAAGTGGTTGCCTGTCAGTGTACATGGTTTCTTCTTGTCTTCACTAGAACGCAGCACATCGGCATTCTCTGTCTTTTGCTTACTGGTAGTTTAAGTGTTCTACGTAATAACTGTTTTTTTTTCTTTTTGGTACGAGGTTTTCATTCTAACCTCCAGTAATGTTCTCCCTTCTGTCAATTGATAACTAAAAATTATTTTATTTGGGGCACGTTTCCTTCATTGAAGACGATTGTTACATAATGTACGTTAGTCTGAAATTAGTGACGATAACAAGAAGGGAAATGAATAATTTACAGCCATTCTTGGTGGTTTCTGTCCATAAGGGTTCTCAATATCAAAATACTTATCTCCCGAGACGAGGAACTTATTATCTTAGTTAGTACGAGAAAGCTAAAGCGACATACTTGTCGGAACAATGCGATGTAATCGAAAAGGAAATGGTCACCAGAATAAGGAATTCAACATGACGAGTAGTCAAAATAACTTTCGATGAATTTAAAACCACAGAAGAGAGAGTGGTTAGGCAGAAAGAGAACATTCAGAGCTTCTACGAAGGGGAGGATCGGTTTGCTAACGTGGTAAAATGGTTAAAGATGAACTGAGTGTTGGTTTGGGGGACACAGGGGATAAGTGCTAGAGTCAAAATCTGATAGAGTTTTGGAAGACTTGCGACTGAACAAAGCAACAGGGATACACAGCATAAGTGCGAAATTTCTAAGATCATTGACGAAGTGGTAACAAAAGGTTACTTTAGTATGGGGATATGCTTCTTGAAGTTCGGAAGAATATTATCCACACAATCTCGAGTTTATTGGGCCAGGATGTTAGAACTATCACACAATCAAACTGAACGCAAAAGAAAATTAAGTATCTGATGGATGACGATGAGTTGCCTTTAAAAACGGTAAAGAAACCAGGGTCGTGGTTCGGCATTTACGCTTGATAATGAAAGCAGAACTTAGGCAAAATCAGGGCACACTCATACGATTTGTTAATCTAGAAAAACATTCGAAAAAGTATAATCTTGCAAAATGTTTGACATCCTCAAGAAAAGAAACGGAAGAACAGATAAAATTAAATGTCTACAATAAAAAACAGCGAACAAAAATAATGGAAGAACAAGAGAGAAGTGTTCCGCTCAAAAAGATCGTCAGGCAGGGTTGCAGTATTTCTCCTCTACTTTTCAACATTCACATCGGAGAGACAACGAATTACCCACAGGAAAGGTTCTACGGTGGAATAAAAATTCAGGGTGAAAGGTGTCAACGATAAGATTCGCTGCTGACATTCCTGCTATCTGTGAATGTGAGGAGGAATTACAGCATCTGTTGAGTACCATGAATAGCATAGAACATGAATTACGAGCAAGCGAAAGAATGACGAAAGTATCTAGAAGTAACAGAAATTAGCAGAGTGTAGCAGAGGTTAGCAATAATCTTAACAAAATTGAAGACTATGTAGGGGGCGAAATGAAGCATAATGACGTATGGTGGATGAAGGATGATAGATATAAGGAGTAGTATAGGCAAAGGGAGCATTCATCACCAAAATAAGTCAGCTGGCATCATGAGCTTGAACTTGATATATAGATTTTTGAGAATGTACGTGCGTGTTAGGCCTTTGTGTGAAAGTAAATAAGACTATGGTGAAACCTTGTTACATATGTTGCCGAAAATAAAGTGTATGTAAAAAAATACGGATATTCTACGCAAAAGAGGGGGGAATTGGAAAACACTAAGTAACAGGATGATAGAACATCAAAGAATAACTTCCATGATAATATGTGGAACCACGGCAAAAAACTGTAGCCAAAGACAGTGATAAGAATACGTAGAACAAATAGTTGAAGGTTTAAGTAGTTCTAAGTTCTAGGGGACTGATGACCATAGATGTTAAGTCCCATAGTGCTCAGAGCCATTTGAACCATTTGAACATTTCTACGTGATTGTCTCCTTCTTTTGAGTTGGTTCTTGAAGTAGGAGACCAGTCCCTTTACATTCCGGTCAAACAAATTTGTCACCTTGTAGATTATGAGTTTCTTCTTGGCACCCTATTGCTAATCCTCGAACCGCATAGACAAAATTCGGAAGCGTACCTAAGTGCCAAAGAAGTCATCATCTACGCTTCGTTCGTTACTAGCAGAACGATACCTGACCACCCAATTTTCTTCTCGCAGGGCCTTGTGGCAACAGTATTTACTTAAGTTCTACTTTTAGGATAGCAGTTTAGTACAAAGTGAGTTTTACGATGTTTAGAACCTTCTCCACGTGCTTAGTGTATCATCATAGTTTCATAATGTTTCGGTACTTCAACGCTGAATGCGGCAATGTCGAGTCGCTTAACCAAGGCTACGATGTTTAGAACCTTCTCCACGTGCTTAGTGTCTCATCATAGTTTCATAATGTTTCGGTACTTCAACGCTGAATGCGGCAATGTCGAGTCGCTTAACCAAGACTACCATGAGCTGTTAGATCTGAACAGTAAATGCCACCCCTGATTTCTTACAGAAACGAACTCCCGTATATAAAACGTGAATACTGTCTGCGAAATATTTTGCGAATAGAATTGATAGTAAATAAGTAATAAAACGTCGTGCCTGATGCTGCAGTTTTACTGCGTGAGCAACGAAATCTAGTAAGCTATCAACGTTTTTCCTTTCAAGATTTTGTTTGTGTTTGGGACAGGGGGGCGGGGATGGGGTAGGGGGAGCGATATCAGCCAGAAAAAGTTTCGTAAATGTTTGAAACTGTGTGTAAAGTTCGTTGGAGGTCGCCAGGTGCTCTCATTCTCAAATGCTGGATGAATGTGGTGTGACTAATTTGTGGGTCGTGAGTCAGCTGACTCAAGGCATACAACGAGGTGACAAAAAGTCATGGGATACGTCCCAATATCGTGTCGGATGTCGTTTTGCCCGGCGTAGTGCAGCAGCTGGACGTGGCAGGAACTCAACAAACTGATCGTCATCTAACAGTTCCTCAATTTTCTTTTCCTTAATTCTGTATATTATTATTCTCAGCAACTTGGATGCATGAGCTGTTAAGCTGCCTGTGCGATTATTCTCACACTTCCCAGTTCTTGCAATCTTCGCCGTTGTATGAATGATCTTGTTCCGAAAGTCAAGTGGTATATCGACAGATTCATACACTCTACACACCAACGTCAATAGCCGTTTCGTTGCTACCTCCTCCAAATATTTTAGAAATTCTGATGGAATGTTATCAATCCCATCTGCCTTATTTCATCTTCCACATCTTCAAAAAAATGGTTCAAATGGCTCTGAGCACTATGCGACTCAACTTCTGAGGTCATCAGTCGCCTAGAACTTAGAACTAATTAAACCTAACTAACCTAAGGACATCACACACATCCATGCCCGAGGCAGGATTCGAACCTGCGACCGTAGCGGTCACGCGGTTCCAGACTGAAGCGCCTTTAACCGCACGGCCACACCGGCCGGCTCCACATCTTCCACAGCTCTTCTAAATTCTGATTCTAATAGTGAACCCCTATGTCTTCTACATCGATTCCTCTTTTCTTTCTATCACGTTATCAGACAATTCGTACCCCCGCCCCCATAGACCCCTTCAGTGTGCTCTTTCCATCTATCTACTTTCTCCTCTGCATTTAAGAGTGGAATTCGTAATGCATTCCTAATGTAACCGCCCTTTCTTTTAATTTCACCGAATGTTGTTTTGACTTTTCTATGTGCTGAGTTAAGTCTTTCCGACAAACACCTCTGTTTTTGATTTCTACGCATTTATCCTGTAGACGTATCGGCGTATCTTCCCTGCATTTCTCATTTGTTTAATTCCTAAGTGGCCTGTATTATATTTTTGTAGTTTCTTCTTCCATCGATCAACCGATTTCTTCTGTTACCCATGGTTTCTTCGCAGTTACCTTCCTTGTAGCTATGTATTTCTCTTCAGTTACTGTGAATGTCCTTTTTAGGGACGCCCTGTCCTCTTCAATTGAACTGCTTACTGAGTTATTCCGTCGCAGTATCTAGCCTATATCCTCAGTGAATTTCGAGGGTATCTCTTCATTCCTTGGTGCTTCTATATCCCAATTCTTTGCGCATTGATTCTTCGTGACTAGTCTCTTAGACTTGAGCCTACTCTTCGTTACTTCATTGTAATCTGAGTCTGTATTTGCTCCTGGGTACGCCTTACAAACCAGTATATGATTTCGGAATCTGTGACGACCATGTTCCGAAAGTCAGATGATATGATGTCATTACCCACATTACGTAGGGATGTCTGGATACTTTTGAGTGGATAGTGCATGTTATAACGCCGCAGTCTGGCTAACTAGCGGTAGAGCTGTATATATTGACCTTATATAAAAAAATCTATTTGGGCTGCGCGAAATCCCACCCAGTGCGTATTATTTGTCTCGATCAGGTCAAGCAATTACGTGCCCCCCGGCGTATTTAAACACAGCTACACGCAGGGATATATCAGTTCCTATTCCGGTATTAATCATAGCTTCAGTACATACACAACAACAATATCTCCATTAAAGTTTTTCAGTTTACTTGAGCCTAATAGTTCGTAACAGAGCGATAATTCGTTAATGCGGCAAAGAGTACTTATGCACGCCGCGTTCCTTGGATAATCAATGTCGTCGCACAGATAATTATTTACTGAATACACAATATTAAATGGATTGAAAGAAGTTATTAACGGAGTAATAATAATGAATGCTGTTTCATTGCATTATTTTCACATCCTTATATTGCCGTAAGGAAGTAGCTTTTCCTATCTGGGTGGAATTAATAACGTATACTTCAGTCCAAGATATTATGCAAGTTCCAGAATCCATTAACTGATTTTACGAAAGTTAATTCTTTTCTCACAATTCGATTTCAAAGTTTAGTCTGTATATCGGTCCATCATTAATAGTTTCTAACTAAGGGTAATATCGAGTCTTTTATTGAAAATATTCAATTGAAGACAATTTCGAATCTTTTACTATCTGGTTTCTACGTGATATCCTGTTTGAAGTTACTGATTTACTTCTTACAAGTTCAGTAAGTCGTAGTAGATCGCAAACCTTAAGCGTTCAAAAAACAATCTTGTCGCCCCCATGTATACGAGCACACGTTGAGGTACCACTTGCTCCGACAAACTTTCGTAACACGGTAACAACGCATGGTTCTTTCAAAGGTATTTCACATGATTCTCAAAGAGTACTCATAAGGAGTATTCTTTGAGATCGTTCGTTCTACTCCATGATTTCTAATTACGGTACTTTGCGGTCTACTATGATTTTATTTTGAAACTAATGGGATTCCATCTTGTTTCTCTCTTTCTTTTTCAAAAAACTAAGCTAATTGTTACAGAATTTCTTTTCTATCTGTTGTTGTTGTTGTGGTCTTCAGTCCTGAGACTGGTTTGATGCAGCTCTCCATGCTACTCTATCCTGTGCAAGCTTCTTCATCTCCCAGTACCTACTGCAGCCTACATCCTTCTGAATCTGCTTAGTGTATTCATCTCTTGGTCTCCCTCTACGATTTTTACCATCCACGCTGCCCTCCAATACTAAATTGGTGATCCCTTGATGCCTCAGAACATTTCCTACCAACCGATCCCTTCTTCTTGTCAAGTTGTGCCACAAACTCCTTTTCTCCCCAATTCTGTTCAATACTTCATCATTAGTTCTGTGATCTACCCATCTAATCTTCAGCATTCTTCTGTAGCCCCACATTTCGAAAGCTTCTATTCTCTTCTTGTCCAAACTATTTATCGCCCATGTTTCACTTCCATACATGGCTACACTCCATACAAATACTTTCAGAAACGACTTCCTGACACTTAAATCTATGTTTACTAATTTCTCTTCTTCAGAAACGATTTCCTTGCCATTGGCAGTCTACATTTTATATCCTCTCTACTTCGAACATCATCAGTTATTTTGCTCCCCAAATAGCAAAACTCCTTTACTTCTTTAAGTGTCTCAGCCGGCCGGTGTTGCCGTGTGGTTCTAGGCGCGTCAGTCTGGAACCGCGTGACCGCTACGGTCGCAGGTTCGAATCCTGCCTCGGGCATAGATGTGTGTGATGTCCTTAGGTTAGTTAGGTTTAAGTAGTTCTAAGTTCTAGGGGACTGATGACCTCAGATGTTAA